>NC_041384.1:288255262-288257950 GCF_002162155.2 Triticum dicoccoides
GATTTTGGGTGGGGGCAGGATTTTCGCGCCGTGGGCGGTGGGAGTTTGGCGCATGGTCGGTTTCTCCAAGTGCAGTCCCACGTGTCAGTGAAGAGGCAAGCCGAAGCGCGTTCCGTTTGCGTGAGCCGTGTGCAAGACCGAACGTGTGTGGGGTGCAATGCGACCGTGACAGGGGTGCTGTGAGTGTACCCCCTAAAAAAACTTGTTGCTTCGCGCGATCCATCGATACTACTACTACTAATCCGTTAATCCCGACTAAAATGACGCAACCTGGTCTTTTCCCACGTGATATGCTAGGAGGTTGGCTTAGTTGGGTTTTTTAGGATGAGTAATGCTACACCTACGTAATCCTAGTTACGTAATTAACGTAATGTGAAATGTGTGAGCTGTTGATTGTAGATTGGGAGGAGGGAGGGGCCCACCACCATGAAAATCAGGGGAGGAGGGAGAGAGGCAATTTACGTAAACCCTTTCGTAGGTTCCCGTAGATGTAGAAAGATGTGAAATGCGTGAATATGTAGTGGACGTACTATTGGAGTGCCTAAGATAAATTGTGGATGTATAGACCCTATGTGCTTATTTTACTTCGCATGTTAGCTTTGTCTCGGTTCAATAAAAAGTAGAGTTGGTGATGATGGTGTGCCTGTCATCCTACAATATGCAATATAGGCCGTCCGATCTATATCTAACGGATAGGTAGGAAACTATGAAAATTTACCCGCACTCCTCTCCACATTTGCAGATAAGGCCTTCCCTCGTTCATCCTTTTCTCCCACAAGATCTTGATCTTCCATGCAATGCATGGGCATCTTGCTAGTACTCCTACAATATACTATGTTATTGTGAATGTTCGTATACACCGGCCGATATTAATGCAAACACGACAGATTTTCATTATTTGAACTTTTATAGGACAGAAAAATAAAAGAAACCCGACCCTAAACCTATTCTATGGCGGCGACCGACGTCCTCCATCTGTGATCTCTATGTACGAGGGCGGGGTTCAAGACCCGTGAAGTGAAGGTGCGGTCTCCGGGGAGGAAGAGTAGAACACGGGATATAGATCGGTCAGTTGGCACACCATGCATGCCCTGCCGCCTCCCATGCCCTACACATCCTCGGAGGAGTCCCCGACCTCGGCGGTGCCGGACGCGTGGGTGACGGTGCTCTCGTCGTCGGCCGCCAGTGTGGCCACCGCTTGTGCAATCGCGTCCGTGTCCGGCTACGCCGCTATTGCGTCGCGAGAGGTGACTTGAGCGAGGGCGGCGACCTCGAGCTTCATCCCCGAAGACAAGCTCTCCCGCAAAGCGTTCGCGCTTGCGATCATGGCGGATTTGGTGCCAGGTAGGAGGACAATGCGCTATGGTGTGGAGGTTAGCTGGGCGTTGCCGCTTTAAGTAGCGCATTCCGATGAGGCCAAGCATCCTGGTGCGTCATTAAGTCGCCAGGGTTGGTTCCTCGGGCACCGAGCCTCTTAACAACGGCATACGAACGGACAACATGAATGCGGGCAGCTAGCGCCGGCAGGGAACGCACCGCGCGACGTTCCGAGGGACGAGGGTTTTTGGTGTGCCAGGGTAGTCAACTGTGGTCGTGGCAACGTCGGAGATGCCCTTTGCTCACATGTGAACCTCGCATGTCATTGAAAAAGCAAGATGACCCGGCATGGTCTCAGGTCCTGAGGATGCAGTTGGCCGTGCTACACCACTCCGCGGACGCGTCCCGGCGCCCCGACGAGCCGGGTGTTGGGGTGTGTTTGTATTATGGCCAAAGTGCACCTTACCAAAATTTTGGTCATGACCCAAAGATTGGTCTTTGTTTAGATGGTTGCCATTTTTTGGCATGCCAATGAACTCTAGCCAAGTCTAGTTCATTTTTCTTGCCAATGTCGGCCAAATCATGGGCAACCAAAACTTCAAAAAAAAGTTGGCTACCTAATGCTTTGATGGGGCAATCTTGGGCACAAACCAAACATACTGTTGGTCGTGCCACCGCACTAACACCACCCTCGGCACACTGAAACCGATCGTGTCTAGCGACGATGAGCGTGTCGCTCACCGTGGTCGCCGTGTCCAGAGGCGGTGCCGGAGGTGCGCCACGTTGTTGGCCCCCACGACCCACATGAACGGTTGCCGGTGGCGAGGAGGTCGTGGGCCAGCTCCTGCATTGGACTAGTCTGCTCTACATCGTCCCGACAGGTGTGCCCCACATGTCGTTTTCCCTATTTTCCCGGCCATATTCGAGCATCAATGCTCCACGTTACGCATTAGGCCTTTCACTATGTAGGCCAAGCAAGACAACTTATTGTTTATTTGAGCCATTCAAGTATAATCATGTGGCGTTTGCTTATTTCTCATTCCTCTCCAACCATCTTCTCCATCGATCATGTTGCCCTCCGGGCGAGTCCATCCTCCTGGATGCCTCATTGTAACATTCCGCTGAGTATCATTCACATGTGAGCCTAGATGATGCTTGTATTTCCAATGTTTTGTAATTTGTCTGACATGCATACAAACAAACGGTTCGTTTAAAGTTTCACTTTGCCTCCACTACGTGTCGCTTTGCGTCTTAGTTTTGACATCCCATTCGGTTCATGCTTCGACACATGTTGACGAGATCGATTGATGTTCAGAGATCAATTGCGTGTCGTGCAAGGAGATAAAGGTTTGGTCTATTTCTATGATAGAA
>NC_041384.1:288258131-288308568 GCF_002162155.2 Triticum dicoccoides
AGTATATTGTACATTCATAAGCGAAACAAATGCATTGTACCCACCCTAGTCCTCTTTCAATCGATCTCTAGACCCCGAGATGAAATCGAGAGAGAACGAGTGGGGGCATGTGTGATACCTAAGGCGGATTCAAAATTTTGAACCGGTGATCATAGCATTCGCAAATCATATATAAAGTGTATTCAATGTTCGTTTTATTTTTGAACGTACAATATACTCCCTCCTATCCTTTCTGGTTTACATATAAGTTTTATGTGTAGTCAAAGTATCGCTACTTTGATAAAAAAAGTATCAACATTCAACAATGCCCAATCAATATCGTTAGATTCGTAAGTACTCCTAGATTTGTACTCGAGATGGTTTCCAATTTGTTTTCAACCACATGAATGTGCTTGTTCTCGTGCATGCTCTTCCTACTAGGATTTCGCCATGTATAGCCAGTCCAATAGTAACTTTTTAAGCTCCCTGTCCAATAGTACTAGTGGAGTACTGACAACCTCTGTACTAGAGTATGCAATGCTCATAGTAGTACTCCCTCCTTCCATTTATGTAGGGCCTATGTGGAGGAGAGAGATGTGAAAAAGTAAGGGGAGTATGCTTTGTGTAAGTTGCATGTCATATATTATTACTCTAACATTTGGTCAAAGTTAGCCTCGAAAAACACATTAGGCCCTGTATAGTAAATGGAAGGAGGGAGTAGTAGTGGAAGTGGATCCGCTCACATAGGTATCCCTGCCTTACCCTGCCTTTTGGTCACTTACTGGTGGACCCCATGCTTGCTAGGCCCCGCATGTCAGTTACTCAATGGGTTCAGCCACGTCAGGGTATCCTCATCTGTAGTATACTCCCTCTATTTTTATTTACTCCACATAAAATGGGGGAGTGGTAGTATAAATGATGCGGGCAGGGGAGGGGGAGGGACGTCGGTTTTCTCTCAACTGCGGTCCCACAAGCGAGCGAAAACGCAAGACGAAGCGCGTTCCATTCGGTGAGCGACGTGGAGGGTCCAGCTTGCCGGGCTGCAATGCCAACGAGACAAGAGCGATGTACAGTCAAAACCGATTGACCGGTCGTCACTGGAACCACAATTGACACCAGAACCTTCGCTGCTCGGCCTACACCAGCCACTGCCCTCAAACCACACCTAATCTGCAGCTCCTTCCCCCACCTTTCGATCCCCTAGCCCGCATCAAGCGTCCTCTAGTTTTCCGAAAAGCCATGGTGCGCCGCAAGATCACGTACTACAAGATGCTGACGCCGGAGCGCCGCGCAGAAATCGTGGCGGCGGTCCGCGCCACAGACCTCCATTCCCAAGCTCTCTTTGCTGCGGGTCAATCCCCGAGTTCTCTAGAGCCAAGCTATGAGGAGGAGGAAGCCGATCCAATGTTCATGGCGGAGGTCGCGGCGCAGAAGGCCCCCGATGGGTATGAGACGATGGACGTCAACTTTCTGCCGGTGTGCCAGTCCCCCATGGTGCAGGTGGACCAGCGGTTCAACCTGGCGATAGTAAAGGAGGACCGGGAGGCAGAGGCTCAACTCGACGCGGAGAGCGCACATGCTGCTGCCATCGAGGCTCTCCTACAGGTGGAACCGGATGTCGTGGATGTGAACCGGGCGACGGAGGCTCAACTTGAGGCAGAGCGCACGGATGCCGCTGCCATCGAGGCCCTCCTGCAGGCGGATCCGGACGTCCTGGACTTGAACCGGGCGGTAGAGGCTCAACTCGACACGGAGCGTGCAGATGCTGCTATCATCGAGGCCCTCTGCAGGCGGAACCGGACATCCTGGACTTGAACCGGGTGGCAGAGGCTCAACTCAACACGGAGCGCGCGGATGCCGCTGCCATCGAGGCCCTCCTGCAGGCGGAACCAGATGTCCCCGACTTGAATTGGGCGGTGCTCTCGTCCGTGCAGAGCGCCTGCACGCTCTGCGTGAACGAGTAGCTAGAGGCCGAGGACAACAACGGTGCGAAGACACACGTCGGCAGCTACAACTGGGTCGCGCCGGCAGCCAAAGACGACGAGGCCGTCTCGTTCCGCGAGCAGTGATAGTTTTTCTTTATGTTGTTGTTTTTATGGATCTTTTGCTGTGTAAAAGCATATATTGTTATGCAAGTCGCCTGACTTGGGTCAGTCTACCATTTAAGGCGGTTGGATGAATATCCTACGTCTCCTAACCCTTCTTCCTCTCCTCTTCTTCTTCCCCAACAGACCACCGCACGGGCCGTACGGACACTCCCCAACATGCGGTTGGATAAACATACTCTATGAACAAAAATTATGAGTCAGCGGTAGGACGGTCGATTTTGGTTTGTTCACATGCGATAGCACGTGCCAGTGAGGGTGCATTCCCTTGGTTGGGTTTGCAGCATGCACGAGCGACTTTGTGAGGGTGCGGTGCGACCGCGGCGTGCAGGAGTGACCGTGTGAGGGTGCGGTGCGACCGCGACAGCCGTCCGCAAGTGTACCTCCTTTTCATTTTGAAAACTTTAGGAAAGCTTTGCAAAAATGTGTGGCGAAGTATGGCAATGCAAGGCCTAGACCCAAACATGATAAGTATGTACTAGGAGTACTAGTGTTAAAAAAGAAAAGCGGGGTTTTCCATTGCGGGATTAATTGATACAAATCCTCGTTTCACGTGTCAATTAATGCGTATTTTTTTCTGCAAAGCCCAAAGAGCTAACCATCTCACTCCTCATCGCTTGATTAATGCAACACCTCCAAACCAATCTACTCACTTCCACATGCATGCAGGGGATATTAATGTCCTTGGTTGCTAGTATACTCCCTCCGTTCTTTTTTAGTTTGCGTATAGCTCGGCACACGCATACCAAGCAGACCACCCCGTGCATTATTTTGGACAATTTTACCCCTGCATGCAAGGACCTAGAGAAATGTATGGCTCTTAATACGCATGGAGTCATTGGCTCCTTTTCCTTGATTCCTGCATGAGTCTTCTCGGATTCTCCGCAAGCGTGCTTCCCCTGCCTCTTATATGCATGCTGCATGCATGCGTTTGGTCTGTCATCACTCCCGGGCTGCATGCACAACTATAAAGCAAGGGTAAAAAACGCCATCAATTTTGCCTCAATTAGTGTTCGTGGCCTTTTGCAAATTGTAATTTTGATATACTGGCCTTGTGTACAAAAAAATGGAGGTAGTAACTATTATATATGACTTCCTTCCCCATTGCAGTGACATCGATGATATCTCAAACGTTGTGGTTTGGCGAAGTGCATTTGACGGAGAACACCATTTAGGGAGACCACAGTAAGTCGTTCGCAAGTGCCGCCTGCAAGCCGAGACAACCGCCTTATTTGCATCCAGGAAGTCCATTGAACCAAAGGACGCGTAAATGTACTAGTACTACTAGTACACAATAGCGTCGTCCGTCCAGCTTAGTGCGGTGAGATGGTTTCTCGAAGAAGACGATGGAGAAGTGGAGTCAGGGAAGAGTGAAATGATGGTTGCTTTGTCCGTGTTTTGTGATTTGACGCCTCACTGCTTTGTGATTTGTGATAGAAGGGACAGGGGAGTAGTCTTTGTGCTCTATAATGTACATGCGTCCAAGCATGGGAGACAGAGGAGAGATGTTGCATTTTTCTATTCCTTCAATCAATCAACCAGGGAGCTTCGGCTCCATCCTTTTGGCTTTGGCAACACCGTCCACAACGGTTCCCACGATGCCAAAAGCTATTTTCACATTTGGCTACATATTGTGGATGCCCTTAACCGTACCAGTTGGTTTTTCTCCTGTGTGCTATCTATACAAATCTCAATTATATTGATCTAAAAATTTATAGAATCAAGATTGGTAAAAAGGAGGTGATTTTGCCGCGCGGATCGCGGTGGAGGATTCTTATTTTTAGAGGACGTTGTCCTGGTGGTTTGCTAACATGCGGTCCCATGTGTCAGTGCTTTACCAAGCCGATCCGCGTCCCACATGAGGCAGAACAATGGCAGAAGCAACACGTGGTTAACTTGAAGAAGATGAGGGAGAAGGGATTCAACAACGAGTGAAATGATGGTTGCTTTGTCCCTCCAACTTCTCTTTTTAGCATTATTACTTCGTCCCTCCAACTTAACTGCGGTAAAGGTGCAGCTTTTTGATTTGACGCCTCATTGCTTATTACTACACCGGCGCCATGACTGGGTGCTTCACCCTGACTGCTCTGCATTGTATTTCGGTATGGCAAGTGGACCCGGTAGCTTGATGTACCACATGTCGGCGAAAGGGACTAGAAGATTTATGAAAGCAAGCGCTCCACTCTAACGACGTAGAAGTACATGACACGACGGCCCAGTGAACTGTCACTTGTACTGTATAGTACTATAGTTTTGCTGTTTCGCACGATCCATCCATACAAACCCGATTAAACAGGAAAGGGCGGGATTTTTCCCACGCGGTTTATGATACTGGCCATACATTTCAAAGGAAATTTTAATGTATGCAAACTGAATAATTAAGTAACAGTATGATATCTAGTAAAACTAAAAACACATATGATTTATTGTGTTAGAGTGTAGTAGTAGTGCTGTATTGCATAATTGTTAGATGTAACATGCGAGAACGTGTAGAGATGTAGTTTTGGAGGGCCTACATAGAGAAAAGCGTAATACGTTCACCGAACATCAGAATAAGCTGATTACAGTCACTATATATGTTTTGCGGTGATTATATGGTCACTTGGTCACGGTTCAGCATCAGATTGGACTCTATTGACCGTCCAAATAGTCTGCGTGGAACCATGTTGACTAGTTAAATTGACCATGTTCCTTGTGGGTCCCACCTGTCAGTTCGCATAGGGAAAAGGTCAGATAAACACAAATTTACGCAGGCGCGACAAGACTCCAACCTGTGCGCGGGAATCACCTGGTTGTGTATGTGTCTGTCAGGGCCTGATGTGTGCGCATGCACGTGTAGGTTGAGCACTTGAGCGTGAGAGTGTGTGTTGGTCGTGTGGTGCACTGGTGTGTGCATGCATGCATGCGTGTGTGCGTGTGAGTGTTGCCTGCGTGCGTGGCTGTGTGTGTACGTGTGACTGTTGCGTGCGTGCGTGGGTGCATGTGTTCGTGTGAGTGTTGCGTGCATGCAGTTCGTGTGCATGCGTGCATGTGTGTATAATCACCACACGAGCTCCTGTGTGTTGAAACAGACGGCACAACATACCAATACAAGGCCACCTTTTTCGCTATGCCCGCGGTCATGACTTCGAACCACCGTCCAATATTTTTTTGTCGTTTGTTTTCATTCTTACTAGAAAGATGCCCGTGTGTTGCACGTAACATCAAGATGCATTTGTATGACTAGTTTATCTTGTGAGAGAAAAGCATGAATGAGGGAAGGCCTTATCTGCAAATGTGGAGAGGTGTGTGGGTACCTTTTTGCAAAATTGCCATAGCTTCCTTCCTATCCGTCAGATATAAATCGGACGGCCTATATTGCAGGATGGTAGGCACACCATCATCAACAACTCTATTTTTTTATAAGAGTGTATTTTATAAGAGTGTAGATGTAGAGTAGATACAAGCCGACAGGTGGGCCCGATGGTACTGAGATAATGTGATGCAACAATAGAGGTGCCATGTGAAGTATTTAACTGGTCAACTAGTTGTGTCTAGAGCAAATACAGAGTTGTACGGTGAGCCCGTGACCGTATAATAACCACAAAATGTAAATGGTGACCGTAATGAGTGGATTCTGAAGTACAATGTACGTATCGTGCTTTCGCTTCAAATACAATGATCATCACTGTATATATGGCGAGAGAAAGATGAAACATGCGTGAATGTGCCGGGTGCTTACTTTTAGAGGACCTGGAGATAGTTTGTGTGTGTACGTGAAAGGGGCGTAGAGGGGGGGTATGCGATGGAGAGAGAGATGATCTTCGTTTCTCTTTATTATGACTAACTTTATATATAGTATAAAAATATACAAATTCACAGTGCGGAATAATTATCATTGTGGGCACCATGCAATGCAAATTAGCGTTCATACTCCTCCATATAACTTTGTAATGTTGTATATATGTAGAAATTCTAAAATAATTTTTTGGCCACGCTTTATTCAAAAGGAATGTTGTATGCGAAGTAAACGTGAAGAGAGGGCTTTTTAGATCAATGTGGTATGTGATGTAACATGTGTGAATGTGTAGTTGATAGATTTGGCAGGGCCTAGAGAGGGATGTGTTTGTTTATTAGAGAGAGGCATGGATAGAGGGGCCGGCAGGGGGGAGATAACACGAGAAATGATAGTGGTCTAGAGAGAAATACAAGAATATGACGTCACAGCGAGAGATTCCCTTGAGTGTGTATATGCAAGGGGGGAGTGGATAGAGGCACCAGGAGAATATTTTTTTTGTGTGTGTGGTGTCTCTGTTGGTATGTGTGGGTGTGAGAAGATAATGAGACGTGGGGGTAGAGGGTTTGTCACCGCGTGAAGTCCGGTGGGTCGAGGTTCCGTCCTGCGCCACATTGGTCGGCCCGTGACGCATTTAGGGAGACCCATGGATGACTAGTCATACAAGACAAAGATAACATAATTATGAAGGACTCTGTGTCCACTGACAAAGCCAGCTAGGATTTGTAACCCTAGGTTCTTGGACTAAGGTAACCCCTTTATATCTGATATTACAATTCATCCAACCTAACTTTAAGGGGCATCCTACAAAATGCTCTGCTAGAGTCATACTCGTCGATTAGGAAGAGAGGTGTGAGACAATGCGTGAGAGATAGGCCGAAAGATAATGTGCATACAGGAGAAACGTAGGTAGGTATATGTATATATAAAGGGTTGATGGGGATTGTGCGTGTGTATGCTTGCGAGAGGAAGAGTGCTTGTGACAAAGGTTAGTGAAAACAGTCATAACTGGTTACGAGAGGGAGGGTTATATCGAGAGCATGTGTGAGAGAAACACACCTCGGGAGAGAGTGTGTGAGCATGTGTGAGAGACCACCGATGGAGAGTGAAACTACACGTAAAAGACTACTGTACACATTGATTATAAAGATATAAATTGTATCCAAATATTAGGATGGGATCATGATATCTGCAGTTCGCGTAAGGAACGGTCATTGATCCATCAGACATCTAGATTCTATCGAATTTGAGCATGTTTATGTTATTACTCGACACAATTGATCCACATAGTTAGTATTTTGAACTCCAGACAATGCATCATTTTAGCAATAAAATATAAACATGAGTATAGTTCATGTTGTATGTGTAAAGTACATTATACATATGAAAGTTACACAATGAATGTTATAAATAGCTACCTATGAACTAGCATACATTTGAATTCAACTTAAGATTGTTTAAAAAATCTAATTCAACATGAAGTCCATTCAATTATTTGAATTTGATATCATGGCATTTGTAAATCATACCTAAATTATGGGGGCACCAATCTTTGCTTTGATTTTGTACATAATAGCATATGTAGTCGTGTACAAAATAGAATCAAATTTAGCTCCTCCATTCCAAAATAATTGTAGTTATAGGAATTTCAAGTGTCAAAATTTCAAAAAGAAGCGGATAATTTAATGAGGTTTTCAAACATACAAGGTCAAGTTTAACGTTGTCTATTTAGGTCAATCCTCAAAGTTCAAGAGTACTCTAAACGTGAATGCTTGTGTTTCAAAATTTCGAACGAAGCGCCAAAAGAGCCTCTACTCGTCCGAAACCACGTGAGACCAATGTTTGGTAGTACATGGAAATTACTTTTCTAATAACTCCGACCCGTGAAACCTACAGGCCCGACGTCCAAAGGTCTAAACCGGGGTAGGTTTGTAGCTTCATCTAGACGCCACTCAATCGCCTCCGAAAAACATTCATACACAATGGCCGCCTAAGCACACATGCAAGCGACCGAAATCACTCCCGCCCACTATTTGGGGCACATGGGATTACCATCCTACCCCCGACCCGCAGTAGGTCCGAAATTTAAGAGGGGGGGGCAAAGTTTGTACTTCCCAAATTTCAAACAAGCGCGGCCCATCTTCTGTTCAAAAAAGCCAACAACAAGCACGTCCCAGACCGAAACATGGTTCTCCCCCTCCGCCCCACCCATGGTTCTGATTCCCCATTCGTACTTCGTGGGCGCAAAAACTACCTCTCCACCAGCCGTGAAACCCCGGTGTCCTCCGTCCGCCACCCCATCCCACCCATCAACCGCCGCCCTCCTCCATCACGCCGGAGCCGATACCCCGACGTCGTCGTCCACCGCAACCTCAACCGCAACGCCCTCCACGGCTAGTAATTGAAGCCGAGGCCGAGCCGTCCGTACCCGAGCCAGTTCAACCACGCCGTCCTGTGCCTCACTGCTGTCGCTCTAACTTCGCCACCCTCCACCACACCGGAGCTGTTCCTGCTACGTCATCCTTTACCGCCTTGGATCTGCTTCCCCTCCGCCGATATACGGCCACGACAACAAAGTCAACAATTTGGCCATGGGTTTGTCCAAGGTTCGATGGTTCTCCAAAACATCGGTTCCCCCGGGAGAAAAAAGAAGATCACCGCGACATATGGAGGAGACCACAATGGCAACCGATAAGGGTACTCCCCTTCCCTTATTCGTGCAAATCTTACGTGTCTGCTTGCATGGTATTCATCCCACAGAAGACACTAGTTGACCGCTTCTTCTTGATACTAGATGTTCCTAGTAACTCGCGATGCACAAGGTTTCTCCTCATATACTATTTCACCTTAGATAGAGGTCTATCGCCCCCCTGAATTTCAATTCCTGGTCAATTTATTCCCAATTAACGGAAGCATTCCCCGGCGTAACAGGCGCTAGTCCGCCTATTACACCGGGGAAGCAACGCCTCGGTGCTTATCTTAGGGGCGTGTGGGGCCTAGAGCTACTAGCGCCCGATTTGGAGGTCGGCCGTGATTAAAGGGATGGCCTAGGGGCTCCGCCAAGCACGGCGGTGGTGTGAGGTCGAGGGGAGGGCAGGGCGGCAGAGGCAGGAGTTTGGGCTGGTGGTCGCTGGTGCTTCGAGAAAGATCGTCAACAGTGACTGGCGGGAGGTAGACGAAGGCCATCTGCCCATTCCTTATAGATCGGATGGTTCATTAAAAAATCGACTGACCTATTTAATTTTAGTCGACTGTTATCTTGATATGACCACATGTGGTGGTGTCCTGGAGGAGTACTTGCATTTCCTGTGCTCATATATTACAAAATCATACGAAGTAGAATCTAATTTTGTTTTCCATGCAATGTTGTAGAGCTATCATATATCGCCTGTCATTTATTTTTCAGCCACCTGCTATCTGCTACTTTTGCAGTGCACTAGTTCTGCACACACTTCACCCATACTCTCACTATTGTGTTTTTATGCAAGGGTATTTCAGAGTCTGCCTCGACAGAAGTAGAAAACAAAAGAGGGAAGTTGCTCCAGCTTTCTACGCGGGTAAGCACGACACATAACAGCGCTATAAAGGGTGCAGTGTCAGCAGATGGAGACGGTAAACGTAGCTCTGGAGTTGATGACCTCGCTCGCAATGAACCACCATCCCAGGTGCGTGCTTTTAACTTCATGGTGTCATATGTGGTTGCATGTTCCATATGGTGTCTAGCTTGTATTCGAATGACCGTAGTCGGTCTTTATTAAGATAAGGAAAGATATTTTTTACATGAACCACCATTCCGTGAGCACTAGAAGACAAATAGCTAGTCAGGGCACTGGCCGAGCCAGTGACAAGCCAAGCAAAGATAGGCATCAGCTGGAAGCAAACTAAAAAGCCGCGATGGTGGCGAAGCAGCCCACCTCCCACCAGGCTCTCAGGTCCTAGATGATCATGCTCACCACTCCAGCCGGATGTCTAGCTTGTATTGCTTCCAATTTGGTTAAATTGCATCTTCTTAGCTTACACATTATACCTTTGAATATGACATGCCTTTCTGTTTCTGGTACATACTAGTACATCTTTGTATTAACCATGTTCTTACATCAAACTAATGTTCTTGTGTATCCCTCATCAATCACTTACGATGAGGCAGTCAGGCAAGTGTACTACTCATTTAAAGAATGCAGCGTCAGCCTCCCGACATGATTCTCAAGAAACAGCAAGGCTAGATGAAGATAGTGAACGTAGCTCTGTAGTTGATTACCGCGTTTCCCCTACACTAGCATCACATGTGCTTGCTCTAACTTGGCAGCGTGATATGTGGTTGCATGTTGCATATGGTGTCTAGATACAATTCCGTGATGATACGTGTTTGTCATAGTAGGTCGCGTTTTTTATCATGCATGTACATCCATGGCGATTTTATGACAGAATCAAGATAGTCATACCTGTGCTGTCGTAGAAGTGTTACATGACATTACCAAAATTATCATCATGGAAGTGTCCACTTCCATGACGATAAATCCCGCGTCACAGAAGTGCTCTCATCAAGGGTGACCGACACGTGGCATCCACCGTAACGGAACACCGTTAAGCTATCGGGTCGGATTTTGGATCCGATAACCCGTTAACAGCCCTAACCAATGGGAAATTTCCACGTGTAAAATTCTGATTGGCCAAAGGGAACACCTGTCAGCTCGTCAGTGGGCCAGATGTCGCCCGTCCATTGGAGGAGACATGCCTATGATACATCGACACGTGGCTGGGCCAAAAAGAGGCCTATATAGGTTAAAAAGGCCGACCCAGTCAAAGGCCCATAGAACTTAATCAGGTACTAGTGGACCAGCCCACTAACGGACTGCATAAAGGCCCATTTACGGCCCGAAGCCAGATCTGGCCCGTTAATTGTTCACCCAATATTTGGGCCCATTTACGGCCCGAAGCTAGATCTGGCCCATTAATTGTTCGCCCAATATTTGGGCCCATTTGCGGCCCGAAGCCAGATCTGGCCCATTAATTGTTCGCCGAATATTTGGGCCCAACTACAGCCCAGTGACTTTCGGCCTGTTAGAGGCCTGATGTAGACATGGGCCCATTTCAACCCAATGTGACTTTTGGCCTGGGAATGGCCCGTGCTGCCCATGGGCCATATATGGTCCGACGGGACATCGGGCCCACTAACGGCCCGTGCTAAAGGTGGAAACAGTTAAGCCCAACGTGATTTTGGGCCTATTAAAGGCATGTCGCATAATTAGGCCCGTTGATGCCGGTGCTAAGCTTTCGGCCTCTTAAAGGCCCATGATATCAGTGGGCCAACTAAGGCCCGAGATATGTTTTGGCCTGGTAACAGCCCGTGAGGTAACTGGGCCCAAAACGACCCGGTCTACATTTCGGCCTGCTGAAGGCCCGTCGACGACTAGTGAAAATTGAGGCCCAACATGCATTTTGGCCTGCTAAAGGCCCATGGTTTCATCTCGGCCGTAACAGACCAGTACAATATTCAGCCTGTTAATGGCCCAATGCTACCTGGGCCAAACTAAGTGCTGGGTTGACAAAAGGCCCAACTAAAATATAGGCCGGTGTAAGTTTGGGCCTGGCGCAATGTGTGAAGTCCGCAATCATTTGGGACCAAGAATGATGTAGGCCGGCCCAACTATGGCCCGCTAAAAACCTGGCACGTTAGAGTCGAATGTTTCGGTCCGGTCGACTACATCTGATTTTTTTCAGATAGCGAATGATGGCAGTAACTAGTAGGAATTAAGAACAAACCTACTCTATACAATAAAGAAATTGCGTCATAGTAACTAAGAATAAACCTACACTATACAATAAAGGATTTAAGGTATATTACATCCACTGGGCATCGAAGCTCGCCACCAGTGATCATAAAGCGCAATGAAGAAGCAGATTACAAAAACTGGGCACCATTGCAGCGTATCAAAATAATACTGAACCGAGACCACTTCCAAGACAGTTCAAGAAAGGTTAGCCTTGCGGGGGAACTGCTGCGCAAGCTGCTGAGCAAGGCAGTGAGACCGGCCTAGCATGTCGGTCATAGGTTCCAGGTGTAGTTGTTTAGCGATGAGGTTGTCATTGGTGTTCTCCGCAATCTTTCTTAGATATAGGACTTCAAGTCGAAGTTGAGTTGTAGAATGCCTTTTTGCTAGAACTTGGGACTGAAGAAGTCGAACTGATTCAAACAACGAATTCTGTGAGCTTGCCTGAATGTTAGTCTCAAATAACTTGAACACTGCATCAAGACAGGACTTTGGGGTTGTCTCGCTATCTTCAAGATGTTTTGCCTTCTTTGCTGCAATATATGTTGGCTTTGTCTCACAGCCTTCAGCAGACTTGTGCATGCCATCAGGCATATCACCCTGAAACAAAGCAGAGAGATGACAGGTTTTGCACATGTATAAACAAAGATGATAACTGTTCTGTCAATTCTATCCAATTTCAAATTAGAAAATAAAGAGTAAGTTCAAAATATCAATAGCATAATTTGGCATTGTTCATAATCTAGGGAGCTTTACCACACTACTGGATTACCATGTCAACATAACAAGCATAGATGAAGGGCAAAGAAAATCATTGTATCTATTTTGGATAATATGCATGGCATGTTGTTCATATCATCAGCCACATCAGTAAGATAAAACAGGAGATGACAAGGTGCAAACGTGGGCTGCTTCACCACACACTGGATTATAGATCCACAAAATCAAGCATACATATAGGGAGTATTAAGTAATGTGCATGGTATGAATAAGGAATTTGGTTTTACAAGTAAAACTTAGAACTTACGGTTCTTACGAACATGCATTTTGGTAGAAACAGCAAACTAAACAGCAGCAAACGATAGGGTTTATGAGCAAATTAAACAGCACTTGAGGATAAAGGCTTTAGAAGGACTGACTTACATTAACAGTTAACACTGACTTTATAATGCCCTTCTCCATGTCAAGGGAAGGATAACTCAAGAATTTCAGCACATAATCTTCTTCATAAGCATTGCCTGTACTCTACATTTTGTAGAGAGTAATTATAGATATGATAATACTGGAAGGGATAGAGGATAATGAAGATAAGATGCAGATTGATGCTACATGATCAACTACCAATCCTTGGAAGTACAAGCGTTACAGGACAAAATGTACTGACAAGAGCAATGGGCTACACTTCTGCACTGGCATTGTCTGTGTATTCTACCTGTTGGTAAGATCAAATATAGATCTAATCTTTTTTAGTAAATGCTGGGTGAGGGAGAGAAGATGCAGAATCTACAAAATGAACCAATCCCCTTGCCATAGTACAAGAGTGTTTTGAACACTTGTGTACTATACAAAACATTCTTATGTTATGGGATGGAGGGAGTAGCTATTAATGTAAGTACAGTGATAGACCATGTTCAGTCCTTACAAGAGGACTGCATTGCTAAACCTCTTCAAAAGCATTAGGTTGATTCTAAATTTATGTAAGAGTCCATATAGATCTTATAATGTCCACCAAATGGACGATTACGAGGCTAACATGCATAGTGATGCTACATAATCAAACAGCTATGAAAGTAAGTATGGTCATACAGGGCAAGATGTACTCACAAGAGCAATGCAGTGTGCAGTATAGTTGCGAGATTCTGTGGTCCCTTGAGAACGAATGTTCTTCTGCTAATAGTTTTCGTACAAGTGATACATTAAGAGACAGTACCTTACGCTGCAGCCGAGACCAATGTGTAACAAGATTATTCCAGTCACCGTCGGATAAATGTAGCACCGGAGACTTTACAGAAATTTCGTTCGGAGGCTTGCCATCGAAGTGCGCTTGCCTCAGGTAGGAACGATACTTCATCAACGAGTGCTTGAAAAGCGCAACCAACCCTTGCTCGTCATAACAATCTAGTTTGCTCCTCGCCTATTTAAAAGAATGAAATCTTGTGTCTTCTGTCAGTAGAAACATATGCAGTAATGACCATGAATAACATTAGTACATTACTTACGCGTAAGTTGCGGAGGAAGACTGGAAATTGTTCTGTGTCTGCGGTATAATCTTTCCATGAAGGAAAGATGCGCACAAAGTTCCTGACAACAACATAAGCTTCATCTTCTAAACTGGGCAGAAATGGAACAGGGGTCCTATTTGCTGCAATTGGGGCTCTCTCTGGTTCGAAAAGGGATTTGGCAACTGGATTTGGTGTACTCTTTGCTGGAATGGGGGTTTTGCGTTGTACAACTGGTGCTATGTCAACTGGCATATTCATACTGTTTGCTGCAGTTGGGGTCTGCTGAGTTGGGGCATCAGAAATGATCAGTGTAGTAGGGCTAGAGTCTGCTAGAGTTGGGGTATTTTGTGGGTCAGGTGATATTGCATCTACACCTAATGGGCTATTTGATTTATGAGGTGCCACTACCTTTTCCGAATACTTTGCTTGTGCTCCTCCATGATCAGCAATCGCCCTCTTCCTTTTGAACGTCTGATACACAAGAACAACATTTGAATGGATAAATATGGTATGATGACAGATGGAATATGTACTGAAAATGGATAGGCAGGGAGTATTCACATACACTATGTGTAAACTAAGCTAATGGAAGTTCAACAAAGTAGAAGCAATGAAAAGCATCAGTTGCAAAATATGTGCGAGCAATGTAACCTTGGAAAGTTAGAGCAAGTACCTTGATGGGTGAATAGGATAAGGCATCTTCCTCTGACTCCTCCACTAGGAAGCTACATTGACTTAGGTCTCCCTCTAGCTCAGAATCACTGTTAGGATCATATTCTGAGCATGAATCTGTAGGTGGAGAGCGTTTGCATTGCATGGCATCCAGACTTGATTTCAGTCCCTTAATGCCAAGTTTGACAGCCATGGCATTGTTCTGCTTTATTCTTTTCATGCGCGCAAGCTCATAATCATTATGATGCTGTTCAGAATCTGAGATTCATGAAAACATAAAAAGTAGTAAGATTGTCTATGGAATGCACTGCGGATTCAACTCAGAGAGTGTCTCCCTATAAACCCCTGCATATGAAAAGTTCACCTCCCCAACCATGCTGACCAGACCACACACAGAAATACAAACCCCTTATGTCTCTATAACAGGCAAGCACACATTTCAAAACTGAAGTAGGAACATTAGAATCATATGAAATTTGTATTTGAACAAATAAACTAAGCAATTATGAGTGGCGTAATGTGTAGCTTCAAGGGTGGAGTGTTGGTAGTGTGACACAAAGCAAGTAGGCAGATTGTATTCCATGTAAAAGATCGAAACCTATGTAAAAGCTGGAAATTACACTTTCTATACAATGTAGTGTTCGTTACCCACACATGATGGAAGAGATCACATATAGAAATACTATTCACTCATGTCTACGGTTCCAGTATTTAGAAACAGAGTTTTCCACCCTAAATGAATATTGACAACAAATATGACAAGGCAAGCATAGATGTAGTGAATCAATCATTTACTTGTGAGCTTACTAGGACAAGTATGCAGAATTGTAACTGCAGTAAGAGACCGTCCAAAATCTGAATGAAGAAGTTTGTCTAGCACTTATTGTTTGCAACTAATCGACGTGAATAATTGGATATTATATCGCGTGAGTAAGAAAGACAAGCAAAGTTGTCAACAAACCTGGCTTGCAGTAGTAATCTGGGTCAATGTCACTACGACCAACAATCCAAAATGACTAGTTTCTGTTCCGAGGGCCGGAATTTTGAAAACCCTGTGATCTTTAGAGGTACTAAAGATTACCAAAATACTTCTGAACCATTAAGTGTAGGTAGCACTGAGCACACAACAAACCCTATTGACATTCCTGCCTAATGAGTAATGAATCAATTAGAAAATGGGTGATGAGGAGTGGCTGCTGAGTGTTGAGGACGTATCTTGGGATAAATGGGGTTGGCTTGGTGGGTGTTGCACGCCTGAGCCCTGAACGGACTGGGAAGGTAGGCACGATGGCGCGCCCGGGCAGCGGTGACGCTGTTGGGCGAGCGGCTCCTGGCCTCATGTTAGTCTGGCGTCTCCTCCTAGAGTCATGACGTCCGGGGATGGAAAGTCACCGGCGAGGCAGGTGGCTGGGGGCGAGTAGAGATCGGAAGCGTGCAGCAGAACAGAGGGAATCGGGGCCTGGGACGACCCAAAATCCCAGGGTGGGTCGGCCCACTGTGGGCACCCTGTAGAGATACACACCCGAGCGGCGAACATGCATTTTCGAAACTAATTTAGGAACATTTACCTGACTAATTAAACAACTCTGTTTTAATAATATCATATTCATATTTGAACAACTAAGCTTGTTTAGCTTGATGGGTGGAGCAGTGTTATTATGACACGAAGCACGTATTCTGATCGTATAGTGATCATAAAATGGGGAAACTCTGAGCATATTTTTTGGCAAAAGAGGGTTTCCCCTCCGATTTCTATTAAAGAAACCACCACGGAACCAACATGATCAATTAAACCCTAGGCATGATCAATTAAACCGTATTATGGTTGTGCCATGGCACATTTGAAGCTGCAAACCAGAGAAATGATATTTAACATCCATTGTTTGCTTCGAATAAGAACTAAATTCTAAGAGTTGGAAAGAAAGTAGAGTAACCAAGTTAAGATCTATTTTCTGGTTGAGATCAAAAAGTTGAGGAGATATGAAGTACGACCTCTCTTGCGGCGCCGTGTAAGCATCGGGGGTGCGATGGCTGTCGGTGGCGCTGAAGCAGATCTGCGACGGTAGATGGGTGCATCGGGGGATAAGTCCCGTTGCGGTGGAAGAGAAGGTCGTGTGAGCGGACCCGGCAAAGAGGACGACAACGTCGATGAAGCGATAGGACGCGATGCAAGGCTATTGGTCCATCACCGTGGATGAGAAACATCCATCTCTAGTAGTGGACGACACGGTCTTGGTAGGCGCTCCGGCATGGTGGAGGACGATGGTGATGGATGTGGTGGAGGACGGCGGCGATGGATGGGGTGGCGGACGGAGGCTGGTGTGGGGATGGGGTGTTCTAGCACGGACGGTGTATGAATGGGAAAATGGAGGGAGAGGTACGGGGAACTATGTTTTTGGGACGCGCCTGTCTAAAATATGGGAAAGTTACGAACTTAGCCCCCGTTTAAAATTTGGACGTCTCATCGGTTGGGGATAGGACGGTAATCTTGCATCTCGCCAATATTTGCCCAGAGCGGTTTCGGGTGAGGAGAGGGTGATTGGCGCCCACGGTGTATGAACGGGGATGACAGGTAGGGCGGTTGTGTCACGTCTGAGTGAAGTTACAAACCTGCCCCTATTGAAAATATTTGGCTACATCGATTTCGGCCGAGTCGAGTTTGTTTTGCCGCCCACCGTGTATGAATGGTGAATGGAGGGGGAAATAGAGGTTTTTCGGACCAGCTTGAATCAAATGAGTTTTGCCGCCCATGTGTGACGCCCACCGTGTCGGAATGGGCTCAGAGGCGGTCGTGTCACGTCTAATTAAAGTTACTAACCTACCCCTATATAGAGCAGTGGAAATCGGGTCGATGGATTGTCCGTGTAATGGGTAGACAGTAATTTCCATCTCCCAAACACTTGGCTTCGGGCAGCCAACGTGGGAGTGGACATTTTGCTTCTTCTTTTGAATTTTGGGACAATAAGTATCCACGCTTACCCTGGCAACCAAATTCAAATCCATTTTTTATTCCTGTATGAATCTTTATAAATCATTCTATGTGTTTTTATATATCTTTTCAAAATGACGACAAAGATGTATTCCACTGTCATATATGAACATGGTTTACAAATGCCGATACTCAAATTCAGAAACTAGAATCCAGTTTAAGGTGAATTCGAATATTTGGAACACTTCATGTCCAACTCAAATGTCACACGCAACATAATGTGTACTCCCATTTATATATGTACACAAGCGGTGTATGGAGATTCAAATACCGAGTCAATCAACCAAGAATGTACAGAACTAACAGGCATATAAACACTTATAGAGTATATGGATCAATAATATCAACTAACATACATAAGCCAGGCCACTGTACTTTTTTTTGGCTACAACATCATCCTTTTTTAGCCAGCATCTTGGCCCTTTCCGATGCGTGCCACTTATGGTCCATCTATACTACTACTATTGCTGAATGCACATTCAGCCCGATTGGCATATTTGTAGGTCTGGCACAGCAATCCAAATGAAATGTCTCCAAGTCTTATCAATTAATACAGACTTGTGCTAAAATAAAATTACAAACCAAAAAACAAAAAAAATTATTACATGATCTCTAAAACAAATGGTTTAATTGATTACATGAACAGACAACACAAAGGTTATTCAACTATGGAAAGAACATTTCACCTATGATTTACCAAGTAGGAATTTAATTTCCTTTTTTCCTTCAGGACCTTAACAATCTGGTCAGTCTCAGCTTGCTTCGTTTTGAAATCCACCAAATATTTAATGGTTGTCTTGAGTACTGCTTGTGATTGTGCTGTTTGCTTCCTCAACATGTCAACTTCATCTCTAAGTGCAGAAGCAGAATCTCTTTCTACCACTAGTTTGGCCTCTAGAGCATCAGCAGTTGGCAATTCATAATGCACGGTTGGGGAACTCTCTCTTTGATCTTGGGCTAACCTGTTTTGCCATTAAAGTTCCGATTGGATTCAGAAAAGTTGAAGTTAGCAAAACATCTCAACTAGGAGTTATAACAACAAACCAGTTACGTAAACAAGGAATTAAATAGTTTCAATTGGATGCTGAAAAGTAGTTATTAACATCATTGTAACCCGCTGTTGCAGCAACAAAGCAGTTAAACAAACAAGTAGAGATTTAAGTTAAGGCAAACAGGTAATTCTTAACAGTAAGTATCAAACACATAGATAGGTGTAGTCTACAATATGTTTAACGGGCTGTGCCATTATGTAATCAGTAGCAAACTAAATTAAGCCAAGCAACGTAATTGAACAATTTTGCAATAAGTGGCTAACTAAAATTCCAAGATGCAGGTAACAGAGCTTACGCTAGTTCTTTGTACAGGCACACTGCAACTTCTTTTTCGCTTACAAGGTTGTACGAAGGAGTCCATGGCATCAATTGCTTGGATACGCAGTCCCAATACTTCTTTCTTCCCACACTGCATGGGTAAGTCGAATGGTTAATCTGGTAAGATGGTGTGTCCTTGATATGTTATATGAGGATGTGTAGTCAGACTAGTTGTAGCCAAACACATCACACTGGCTTTTACTGTATATTTCATGCGATTAATTTTGGCATATCGAGATCTAAGCAATCTACAATAGGATGAAACGACTGGCATCCTTCACATTATTAGCGAACTCAGTTCATAGAAACAAGCAATTCAACCATTCTATGGGTAAATCAAAAGCGCCACTGGAATATTTTTCACTATCCAATCATACACGCAAAAAGGGGCGACACCACCATAGGGGCTGGTATGGGCGGCTGCCTCAGGTGGCTGGAAAGTGTGCACCTAGTTTGAGTCGTCCTGGTTGGCCCATGCTAGTTTTGTTCGTCCCAACGCACGAGCAAGCAATGTAAAAAAATGAAGAAAAATGTTTGAATTTGGATGGGCCAATAAGATAAGTGCAAGGCAGGACCTATAGCAGGCTCGCGGCCCAAACGAGCGCCTCCCATATCAATCGACAGAAGGAAAAATCACAATTCATTCGCTCCAGCCTCTAGTCTGGTTCGCTCCTAACCTAGCCGCCGCTGGACAGACCGACACCGCACTTCCTCGCGCCCTCATTGAAGGGCGGTCGTCGGGCTTCAAGCGAACGGAAGGACAAGAAGATGAAGATCCAACCCTGGGTGTAGCCTGCGTGGGAGGTAGCGGCGGCAGCACAGGCATGGCATCGAGCTTGTGCAAACGGACAGTCGCAGCTTGTAAGAGTAGCATGCGCCACGAGCAGGTACATCACATCCCTAATTACATCTAATTCAACTCTTCAATTTCTGGCCAATAGTTAAACCTGACGGTGTGGTAAAACTGCTTGTATGTAGGGAATCTATGAGAAAATGAAACCAATTTCTAGTTATTTTATAACTCCCAATCAATACTGAACTGACTGGATCTGATGTATCTAATCAAGTTTTCGGTGCAAACATACAAGCTCATGTTGTTCTTGAGCCTGAAGTGTCTAATGAACAGACTGCTAATGAAGGATTTGATGCAAACATTTTACATGCTCCTGGTGATGAACATACACTACAAAAAAAGGCACATCCGTGACATTTTGGGACGAACGAATTTTTTTACTGTCATACATATGACACTTCTATGACGATAATTGTGACAAAACCCGGTATCATCATAGATGTGGTGGGCTCCTACTTCTATGACAAAAAATCATGACAGAAAATGGGCTTTTCGTCCTGGGTGGGCCGGAGACGCAGATGCATGACATTCTTTGGGCCGTCCATGACAGAAAAAACCATGGTAGAAGCGAGTGGGGGAAATTTAGGGGAGTTCCCGGTTACGGTGGGAGGTCGGGGGCCGAGGGATGCGCGTTTCTCTCGTACACGTACGCGCGTGTGTGCGAGGTGTTGGCTCTAATTGAACCCGAGCGAGGCGTTGGGCTCTAACTGAACCCGAGCGATTGCACTGCAGGCTACGCGTTACTGAACCCGAGCGATCGATCGATGGCTGTTAACTGAACCCGATCGAGCGATTCCTTCGCTACTGCTGCTAACTGAAGCTGATCGATGGGATGAGCAGTGAGCGTTGCGGGGGGTGGGGGGGTTGGATGAATAATGAGCGGTGGCGTTGCCTCTGGATCAACAGGACGCCATGGTGTGGTGGAGGGCTGGATAAACAGTAGACGGTGGATCGGTGCCTGTGGAGGGGTGGATGAACAGTAGACGGTGGAGGGGTGGCTGAACAGTAGCCGGTGTAGTAGCGCGCGGTGGAGGCTGGATGAACAGGAGCCCGTGGAGGCTGGAGGAGGTCGACGGTGGAGATGAACAGTATCCCTGGAGTCCCGTTTTGCGGTACGCCAGACCCCTCCCGATGAACAGGACCCCCGTTTCGACCGTAGCGCTCCAACACAAGTCCGTTTTGTCCGTTTTGCGGTACGCCACACCCCTCCCGATCAACAGGACCCCCTTTCGACCGTAGGAGGTCCGTTTCCTCCGTTTTGCGGTACGCCAGACCCCTCCCGATGAACAAGATCCCGTTTCTAACGTGGCCGATCGAACACAAGGCCGTTTCCTCCGTTCTGTGGTACGCCAGGCCTCGTTTCCATCGCCTGTTCCGTCCAAGCCCTCCCGATGAACACGATGCATTATGTTGCCTCCCCATGAACACGTCGCATTCTGTTGCCTCCCCATGAACACAACGCATTCCGTTGCCTCCCCATGAACACGACGACGATGCTGTTTCTCCGTTCCGACCCAGCCATGTACACGAGCACTGGCCGTACGTATGCACGAGTAGGTGTTCGAGACCCCGCCCGTATGTACACATACGTGGCCGTATTTTCTTTCTTGCACCCCGGTCGCTGTACGTACGTGTAAATGCTACGTGCGTGCATCTACTACGACACGTGCGCGCCTCTACTATGACACGTGCGCGCCTCTACATCGACCAGTATGTACGTACACGTTCGCGACCAGAATGACAATGCTACATACTTTTGGACCAGGTGCGTCCCGACTGTCAGGCACTTCCTTGCCTGCGAAGATGTAGCTGGTTGGTCCCAGCAGTCATGGGCGAATCGTTTTTTTGCTCGGACGCACTTCCTTGCATGCGAAGATGTAGCTGGTGGGTCCCAGCAGTCAGGGGGAAACGACACTTCCTTGCTGCGGCCGTGGACCCAGCTGTCAGCCTCTCCACGTACAGTCCATGTCCGATGGAAGTCGTTCCTTGACCATGTTGACCACGCCGCGCCGAGAGCACCAGGGCGGTGGACGACGGCGAGGCCTAGGAAGGGGACGACACGGAGGCAGGGAAGACTCGACAATTGTTTCCCATGCGGAGGGCAGTACGACTGTACGAGGGTTTATTGGTTCGTCTGCCATCGCCGGAGAATAACATCAGCTGTGGGTGAGTAGAGGGATGGATAGGCCAGCGATGGGACTACGGTCGGGCGGTGAGGCCTGCGCGGCAGCACAGCCGGCCACGAGGAGGAGGGAGAGGCAGTCCCACCGGCGCTTGTTTGAGCGGCTGGAGCAGGAAGAGCAGAGATTGAAGAAGCACGACGGTCATTGGATGGACATCCAACAGTAAGTGCTTGTGCGTCAACCTTTTTTTAGGAAAGCCTCAAATATGTGGAAAACAGCATACAACCCATCTGCCATTATTTCTAATAATTTATAGCCCATTTGCTAATTCTTAAGGTTTTTTGGAGCCCATATTCTTTTTGTTAGCATTACAGCCCATATTGTGGCAACGGTTAAAATATTATACGAAATTTTGCATATTTCGGTGCGGTCCGAACTGTTTTTAATCCCGAAATTTCGACTCACATTCAAACTGATTTTAAAAATAAATGTATATCAATATTAAATCCAAGAAATTCTCCACGCATAAAAATTAATGTAATTTAAAATCTTGATATGAACAAAAGATATTTGAAACTAATTGCCGGTTTGATGTGTTTTAAAAATGTACAACCCATTTCTCATTACTGATGGGCCATTTTCTCGGCCAGCCAAATGAAAGCTCTCCTCGTCTTGAAAGATTTGCAGCCCAACAGGCCTGACAAAGCAACTTACTTGGCAAATCACAAAAAACTAGGCTCTGGCCGTGGACCCAGCTGTCAGCCTCTCCACGTACAGTACTCTTCCGATGGAAGTCATTCCTTGACCACGTTGACCATGCCGCGCGGAGAGCACCACGACGGTGGACGACGGTGAGGCCTAGGAAGGGGACGACGCGGTAGTGGAAGCCCGTGCGGAGAGGACTACGAGGGTTCACTGGTTCGGCTGCGGTGTGAGGCTGTCATCGCCGCAGGGCCTGGCCAGCGGTGGGAATAGTAGGGGGCAGTGAGGCCTCTGCGGCAGCACAGCCGGCCACGGGAGGCAGGAGCATGCGGCACGACCAGCGTTGCTTTGGGCGGCTGGAGCAAGAAGACCAGAGGTTGAAGAAGCACTACGGCCGTTGGATGGACATCGTACAGTCACTGGAGCTAGAATCATTCATATTGACTAAGTTGACAAAGCCCTTCGTCCCCGTCAACTTAGTAGGCCCACAAATCAGCCTCCCAGCAAGGTGGGTCCCAACTAGCCGGGGAGTATTCTTTTTTTTGTGCGTAATAAGGAGGCACTTCCGGTGGGTCCGAGCTGACAGTGGGGGGAACGTTTTTTTCACGAAATACTGTGGCCCGTCCGGTGGGTCCCAGCAGTCAGGGGGAAACGATTATTTCACAAAATACTGGTGGCCCGTCCGGTGGGTCCCCGCTGTCAGGTGGAGGAATAATTATTTTCTGCATAATAAGGAGGCACTTCCTTGCGGCTGCTGTGGACCCAGCTGTCAGCCTCTCCACGTACAGTACTCTTCTAATGGAAGTCGTTCGTTGACCATGTTGACCATGCCGCGCCGAGAGCACCAGGGCGGTGGACGACGGCAAGGACTAGGAAGGGGACGACTCGGAGCTGGGGAAGACGCAGCAGTGGATGCCCACGCGAAGAGAAGTACGAGGGTTCACTGGTTCGGCTGCGGTGTGAGGCTGCTATCGCCGTAGAATAACAGGGGGTGTGGGTGAGTAGAGAGATGGCCGGGCCAGCGGTGGGAGTAGTAGGGGGCGGTGAGGCCTCCGTGGTATCACAGCCGACCAAGGGAGGTAGGAGCACGCGGCACGACCGGCGCTGGTTTGGCTGGCTGGAGCAAGAAGACCAGAGGTTGAAGAAGCACTACGGCCGTTGGATGAACATCGTACGTTAACAGGAGCTAGAATCATTCATATTGACTAACTTGATAAAGCCCTCCGTCCCCGTCAACTTGGTAGGCCCACAAGTCAGCCTCCCACTATGCTGGGTTCCAGCTGGCAGGGGGAATATTCATTTTTTTGTGCGTAATAAGGAGGCACTTCCTTGCGTGTGAAGATAGCTGGTGGGTCCGACATGTCAGCGGGGGCACTTTATTTCATGAAATACAGAGGCCCTTCCAATGGGTCCCAGATGTCAGGTGGATGAATCATTTTTTTGCGCATAATAAGGAGGCATTTCCTTGTGTGCGGCCGTGGACCCAGCTGTCAGCCTCTCCATGCACAGTCTACTTCCGATGGTGTCATTCGTTGACCATGTTGACCATGCCGCGCCGAGCGCATCCAAGGTGGCGGACGACGGCGAGGCCCCGGACAGCAACAAGCCGGAGATGGGAAGACACGGGAGTAGAGTCGCAGACAGAGAGGTGTACGAGGGTTAACTGGTTCTAGTGCGGTGTGGTTTGGCAGTTGGTGGAGAAGAACAGGAGTTGTGGAGGGGTGGCGGGATGGCCTGGCCAACGGTGGAGTAGCGCTTCATAGCAAAGCGTGCTAAGCAGAACTGCTAGCAGCAGGAGGTGGGAGGTGGTCCCGGCGGCACTGGAGGAAGAAGACGAGAGATTGAAGATGGATGCCGGTCGTTGGATGTAAATCCAACGGCTAACATGTCAGAATCATTTGTTGACTAAATTGACAACGACTTGCATTGGCTTCGACCTATTGGCCCACATTTCAGCCTCCAAAAATGTGGCACGTATTCAACCCATTTTTTTCAGAATTTACAGTCTTTTTTTGCACGGTAGAATTTACAGTCAATTTGATCTTTTTTTTGAATTACAACCCTTAGCTAGGCTGGGTGAACAAATAATGTAGCGTCCATGCGGCCCATTTATTTTATTTCCTAAAAAATTACAGGTCATTTGCACTTTCTCAAAATACACGATTTTGCTGGGCTGATTCTAATTATAATGTTGGGTTGGGCCAACAATGTTATCAAAAAATAAAAAGGGGCTGAGCATTTTTTTATAAATATATTAAAATAATAAGTGATATTATTACATTCGTCCTTAAATCTTACCAAGCTTTTGTACACAATCACTAGGATTTTCGTGCCAAAACAATCCAGGATTTTATTTGTTCAGAAATTATTTTTGTAATTTGATAAGATGTGGGATATTGTTTTCTTACATATGTAAGTATCTGTTAAATATATGATGACAATAAAAATAATATATAATAACATATAAAATATATTTTTTAGAAAAAAAGGGAGCATCTCCCCGGTTCCATTGCTGAGAACGAAACCACAACATATACTGATACAGCAGCTCAAAGAGCAGTTCGAAAGCAAAGGTAGAAAAGCTACAAACTAGGGGGTGGATGAACAAGTTCTCTGAATAACACAAATCACCCGACCGGTGCAAAAGGCAGAGCGGATAGAGCACTCAAGTGACACAAGGAGGGTCCAGCGAAGCCTTCATGGTCTTCAGCCGAGGGGCCGTGTCAGCCTACGGCGACCAGTAAGCAAGCGGAGACACCGGGCTGGACAGCGTAGCATGGTGGATGTCCCTCTTTTTCGGTGCCAGGTGCCCATCATCTTCATCAGAGATCTTGAGACGAGCCCACGGGTCCAGCCCCAGAGCAGGTCGAGCCTTGTTCAGCCACAAGTGATCGCCAACGGTTTCTGGAGGGATCTTGTTAGGGTTTCCACGAAGCTCGTCAACTTGTCCTTGTTCGATCCAGAGGAGAGAATCGCCCAGTTCCTCACCATGTTCCTGATCAACCTCAAGACCTGCGGAATGGAAATCCAGGAGGTGTTACTAAAAATCATAGCATTTCTATATTTCCAGAGGCACCAACGGACAGCTGAGCTAACAGTGTTTAAAACTGAGCACTTTTTGCTAGCAATCCAGAATCTGGCAACACATTCGAAGGATGAGCCAATCTGACTAGAGAAATATTCCTCAATGTGGGCCCAGAGATGTTTAGCAACTATACATTCAAAAAAATAGGTGAGAACAAGACTCTTGTTCCAAGTAGTAAACACAATCAAGGGGTTTGATGATGTGTCTCTTCCCAAAGTTATCCCTAGTCATCAATTTGTTTTTAGAGAGAAGCCAGAGAAATACATGAATTTTAGGGGGAACTCTCAATTTCCAGACAACAGGGATAAACACGGGTTGAACCCCTCTAATTTTGATAACATGATAGAGGGAGCTGAAGGAATACTTCCCCTTATTTTCCAGCTGCCAAATCAGGGCATCCGGCTTGGTAGTAAAGGTAATGCTTTTGGCAATTTCCTCCAACTGGAACCATTGTTCCATGAGACTATCACTAAAGTTACTTCTAAAAGAGAATTTTAGGCATTGACCATCCCAAACTTCATTGACACTTTTGTTAAGCTCATTGCGGACAGAGTAAATAGGCCAAAATTGGACTGCTAGGGGGGATGTGCCAAACCAAGTATCTTCCCAGAACCTGGTTCTGCTCCCATCCCCTATGTTCCATCTGTAGCCAAATTTCACAGCATGCATAATAGATTTTAATCCTTTCCAGAATCTAGAGGTCTTAGGGTTGGAGGAAGGGAGAAAAATATTAGGCTTATTCCCTAGGTATTTATGGGCAATAAGAAGCTTCCAGGGTTTCAGGTCTTCCTCATAGGATCTTTTAATCCAAGACCCTAGAAGACATATGTTAATTTCTTGGAGGTTAGGTATGACTAGGCCTCCAAAATCTTTTTTCATAGAGACTAGGGCCCAATTAGCAAGGTGTAGCTTCCTATTTCCCTCAAAATCATTCCACAAGCAATGAGACATCTGAGAATTGATGAGGTTCACTTCCCATTTAGGGAACTTGAAGAAGGAGAGGAGATACACTGGAATGCTAGCCAAACAAGCTTGTATGAGGATCAATCTACCTCTGTAAGAGAGAAGTTTGCCCTTCCACCAAGCAATCCTTTTAATGATTTTATCCAGAAGGGTTGGATATCCTCTCTCCTCAGTTTATCATAGTGGAGAGGGATACCTAGGTACTTAATGGGGAAGTTACCTTTATTACAGACTAGAATAGAGAGGAAGTCAGCTAACTCCTGATCATCCATGTTGATAGGGATGAGTTCAATTTTAGAGTAGTTGATTCTCATGCCTGAGACTTGTTCAAACTAGGTTAGAACAGTTGTTAGATTGCTAGTATGTGTAGAGTCATTGTCTAAGAAAACGATGGTATCATCTGCATATTGAAGGTAGATGATGCCACCAGGGCAGACCTCAGGACAAAGGCTTGCAATCAGACTATGATCAGCAGCTTTGCTCAGCATTTTAGTAAGAATGTCCACTGCTAAATTAAACAAAAGCGGGGAGATGGGGTCACCTTGCCTAAGGCGTTTACCAGCAAGGAAAAAAATCACTTTCACAGTTATTTAACTTGACCCCAACAGACCCCCATGAGTAAGTTGCTGGATCCAACTCTCCTCTATGAAAGGCTTGGAAAAGATCTAAGAGATCATTTTTCACCAAGTCCCAAAAATGCTGGTAAAACAAGAAGGGAATCCCATCAGGGTAGGAGCCCCATCAGGATAAGAGCTAAAAATGGCTTCCTTCACCTCTGTCTCTGAAAAAAGGGCTTCTAGCAGCTCATTTTCAGCAGGAGAGACTTTTTCAGAAGCAGAGAAAAAATTGTTTTGTAGAGAGAACCCTGAAGGGTTTTCTTTCTTAAATAGGTCTTTGTAGAAGTCACTAGCCACTTTCAGCATCTCATGTACCTCAATAATAGGGCCATTAGGGCCATCGAGGGAGTGAATGAGGGTTTTCCTCCTCCTCTGGTTAGCTACTGCATGGAAGTAAGCAGTATTTCTATCACCCTCCTTAATGTTCCTATCTCTAGACCTTTGTTTGGCTTTGATTTCTTCTTGAAGCCAATTTTCCTTGAGCTCTCCATGGACAAAGTTTAATCTATTAGTCTCAGCCTCAGAGAGCTCAGTGGTTTCTGCCTTAATATCTAGAGAATCAAACTCAAGGAGGAGAAGCCTTTTGTATCTTCTAAGATTAGCTTCCTCATTGGAGTTCCACCCTTTGGTAGTTCTTCTAAATCTCCTGATTTTGATCTCCCAATTTTCTAGGGGGCAGCTGCTCCCAGTAGGCTCATTCCAGATTTTCCTGACTAGCTCAGTAAAATCTTCTCTAAGCAAACACCACTTTTCAAATTTAAAACTATTGCTATTTGGAGTTTGGTTAAGACTAGAGTCCCAGAGCAAAGGAGTGTGGTCACTACCACATCTGGGCGGAGCTCTACAACTAGAAAGGGGAAATAAACTATCTAATTCCATGTCATAGAAAATTCTGTCAATGGTGGACCTAATCCTGGAGCAGCACTTCCAACATATCTAGCAGAACTGTGGGTTTTCCTTCTGACAGGGCAATTCTCAACTTTATGGGTAACCATTTTGCAGATAAAACAACTCTTGGGCTTGACACATTTATCCAAATGATGCCCTAGTTCCCCACAGTTGTAGCAGATCACCTGAGAGTATGCCATAAGGCCCGAAGCAGGGGCAGGAGCAGTTTTCTGGATGCCCTACCTCTTCTTTTGCTGATTCTTGCCTTGAGATTTCCCACTGATCTGAGAGTCAGAACCACCAGCAGATTGATCTTGGGCAATTACAGGAGCCTGCCCAGATTTTGCCCCCATTTGGAGCGGAGGTGGGCCGTACTGTAACACCCTCGATGCGACTATAGCTCCCACGTGTCGAGGCACGACTTAGAGACATAATCGCATTGAAGGCATATGTCGCAAGTTAGGCAATCTTCACAACATCCCATGTAATATGAATAATAAAGGGGAGAACATAGTTGGCTTACACTCGCCACGTCAATCAAGTACATAAATAACATTACATCATCCAAACACTCATGGCCCGACTACGGCGCCAAAATAAAAGAGAACCCAACATGCGACTCGGTCCCAATCACCCCCAACTGGGCACCACTACTGATCATCGGGAAAGGAAACATAATAACGCTGAGAGTCCTCGTCGAACTCCCACTTGAGCTCGTACTCGTCACCTGGAGCGGAATCACCTGGACCTGCATCTGGAGTTATAGTATCTGTGAGCCACAGGGACTCAGCAATCTCGCACCCTCGCGATCAAGACTATTTAAGCTTATAGGAAGGGTAAGGAAAAATATATGTGGAGCTGCAGCAAGCGACTAGCAAGTATGGCGGCTAACTTATTAGTAAAAGAGAGCGAGAAGAGGGGGCAAAGTGCGAGCGAGAAAAACTAGAGGAACAACCTGCGCAAGCATTACTCCAACACCGTGTCCACTTCCCGGACTCCGCCGAGAAGAGGCCATCACAGTAACACACTCCGTTGATTCATTTTAATTAATTAAGGTTCAAGTTATCTACAACCGGACATTAACAAATTCCCATCTGCCCATAACCACGGGCACGACTTTCGAAAGTTCAATCCCTGCAGGGGAGTCCCAACTTAGCCCATGACAAGCTCTCATGGTGAACGAAGGAATAGACCTCCTCCCAAGATGTTCCGATCAGACTCGGTATCTCGGTAATTCAAGACACTTCAACAAGTTAAAACAAGACCAGCAACAACGCCCGAATGTGCCGACAAATCCTGATAGGAGCTGCACATATCTCGTTCTCAGGGCACACTCAGATAGGTCAAGCTACGAGTAAAACCAACCCTCAAGTTTCCCCGAGGTGGCCCCGCAGGCTGCCCGGTTCGGACCAACACTCAGAGGGAGCACTGGCCCCGGGGGGGGGGTTAAAATAAGATGACCCTTGGGCTCCGGTAACCCAAGGGAAAAAGAGGCCAGGTGGCAAATGGTAAAACCAATATTGGGCATTGCTGGAAAAGCTTTAATCAAGGCGAACTATCAAGGGGTTCCCATTATAACCCAACCGCGTAAGGAACGCACAATCCGGGAACATAACACCGATATGACGGAAAACTAGGGCGGCAAGAGTGGAACAAAACACTAGGCGAGAGGCCGAGCCTTCCACCCTTTACCAAGTGTATAGATGCATCAAGATAACATAGCAATATAATGATATCCCAACAAGTAAATAAATGTCCCAACAAGGAACGGCTCCAATCTTCACCTGCAACTAGCAACGCTATAAGAGGGGCTGAGCGAAGCGGTAACATAGCCAAACAACGGTTTGCTAGGACATGGTGGGTTAGATGTTTGTCATGGCAATTTGGGAGGCTGACAAGCAAATGGTAGGCATCTTAGCATTGGCATAGCAAAGAGCGAGCAAACTAGCATAGCTAAGATAGTAGTGATTTCGAGGGTATGATCATCTTGCCTGCACAACTGTCAGAGTTGACTGGATCCTCACAAGCAAACTCAATAGGCTCCTCGGTAGCGAACTCGTCTCCCGGCTCTACCCAAACAAGACAAACAAGCAACAAGGATACAATCAACCACGTGCAAGGATCAAGCGATACGATGCAATGATGAAATGATGGTATGCTATGCGGGATGCAAAATGCAAGATATGACAGGAAATGCATGAACCTGGCCTCAACTTGGAAAACCAAGTGTTCCACTGGAAAGATGAGATTAAATCGCTTGAAAACGATATAAAGAACGCCGGAATCAGAGTTACGGTTTAGAAATGGCAAGCGTTTTAAGAATGACACCGGTCTGCGATTTACAGCAAGTAGGCATCTAAATGCAACGAAATAAACATGCTACAGCCACCAAACATAAACAACAAAATACATGACAGGGATGCACACAAGATGCTTAACAAAAGTCTAGCACTGAGCTATGGCCAATTCATCCATTATGAGGTTCAAACAAGCATGGCAAAAACGCAAATGCAAAACAGATCACAGACTTAGTGAAATTAACACTTGTCTGAAATTTCAGATCACGAAGCCCTCTTCGGAGCAGCAAAACAACATGATACTTGACCTGATTAAGACAAGTAATAACATTGCATGGAGCTACTCAACAAGCTTAACAAAAGACCCAAAGTGACCTGGGGCCAAAAGGGTTCACAAAATATACTAACAAGCACACGAACATAGCTAAAACACAATCAGTTTTCAGACTTAGTGAACACTGAGACATGCTGAAATATAACTCAAGAAGGCATGTAAACAAGCTCGATGCACTCACCACGGTGCAAGTCATGGCAAGGCAAGCATACATCCATTAAGAAGGCACAAAAATCTAGCTAGACATGGAAAGCACAATGGCATAGCATGCACGGATCAACTACAATAACATCGGCAAAATCGCAAACGAGTTGACGATCTGCCCAGATTCACAACGAAGCAAAAGTAGAGCTCGATTGACTCAATCTAGGGTGCGCCATAATTGCAAACAAAGACATGGATGATAGAGCATAACATGATTAACAAAACTCCTTTACTGATCATCCCCAAAAGAGGCACGGATCACTAGGTAACAAGCTGAACATATGGCATCATGAACTAAATAATCCCAGACTTAGTGAAAACTACTAAGTCCCTGATAACAAATTCACCGGGTGCCTCACTTTGCAAGCTTGCACAAGTCACCACACACATCCTAAAAATGCATGGGTTGCACCTCTGGAAAGAAGACAAAATCCTTACCAAAACATATGAAGGACTCACAGGCATAGCATGCACACAATAATCATGGCAAAAATGACAAAAGTCTAAGATGAACTAGCAGATCTAACAATTAACTCATGAAGCCTCCTTATAACAGCATTTCGGGCATCAAGATGAGCTCAAATGAAAATGATGCAGTGTAATGAAATGATGTACTCTCTGAGATGAACATTTTGATATGCTATATACCCAAATCGGAGCTACGGATGCAAAGTTACGGAGCCTCGAACATAGGCACATGGATCTGGAGATACCAGGACTTAGGCGAAATTTATACCCTGTGCAAAAAGTCAACGGGACGAGGGTATCCCGGGACGGCGGGATCCGAGCGGCGGGGCTGCGTTTGGATCGGGGAGTGGGTGGATCTGATCCCACTCCCGGATCGGATCAGGCCCGGGGCTGAGGAGGCCGGCGATGGCCGACGGCGGTGGCGGGGCGGGACGGCGCCGGCGACCACCGGCGAGAGGCGCGGTCGCCGGTGCGCCCAGGCGGCGGCGAGGAGCCGAGGCGAGGCGCGGCGCAGGTGGCGGGCGGCGAGCGGCGATGGGCGGCGGGCGGCGAGCTCCGGCGGGCGGCGAGCCGGAGTTGGAGAAGGCGGCGGCGGCTCGGGGAAGATGGCGGCGGGGCACGGCGATGGAGGAGATGGGCCGCGGGGGCCCGGATCAGGCTCCGCGGGCTGGCGGCGGTGGGAGGCGGCGCCTGCCACGTGGAAGCTCGGGAGAGGGCGGCGGCGGCGTCCGGCCAGGTCAGACAATGTCCGGCGCGGACGAGGAGATCCGGGATTTCGGAGGAGGGGCTATTTATAGGCATAGGAGGAGCTAGGAGAGTCCAAATGAGGTGCGGTTTTCGGCCACGCGATCGTGATCGAACGCTCTAGGACATGGAGCAGAGTTTGGTGGGTTTTGGGCCAAAATGGAGGGGTGTTGGGCTGCAACACATACGAGGCCTTTTCGGTCCCTCGGTTAACCGTTGGAGTGTCAAACGAAGTCCAAATGACACGAAACTAGACAGGCGGTCTACCGGTAGCAAACCAAGGCCGCTTGGCAAGTCTCGTTCCAATCCGGAAATGTTTAATCCCCACACACGAAAGAAAGCTAGAAAAGACCACCGGAGGAGAACGGAGCACCGGAATGCAAAACGGACAACGGGGAAAAAGCTCGAATGCATGAGACGGACACGTATGCAAATGCAATGCACATGATGACATGATATGAGATGCATGACAACAAAAACAACACACGGAGACAAAGACCCGAACCCGAGAAATAAATATAACTTAACACCGGAGACAGCAAGAGTTGGAGTACAAAAAGGGAAAGTTACATCCAGGGTGTTACAACACTCCACCACTACGAAAAGATCTCGTCCCGAGATCTAGGACTGAAAGAATGCCGGGTACTCAGAACGGAGGTGATCCTCGCGTTCCCAGGTAGCTTCACGATCGGAATGGTGCGACCACTTGACTTTGAGGAATTTGATTGACTTGTTGCGAGTCTTGCGTTCTGTCTCTTCAAGAATAGCAACTGGGTGCTCATGATAAGAGAGATCTTCTTGGAGCTCAATGTCCTCGAAGTTGATGGTGCGGTCAGGAGTCTTGAAGCGCTTTCAAAGCTGAGAGACATGGAACACGTCATGAACATTTGCAAAGTTTGAAGGAAGCTCGAGTTGATAGGCGAGGTCGCCTCTCTTGCTGACAGTCTTGAAAGGTCCCACGTATCTAGGGGCAAGCTTCCCTTTGATACCGAAACGATGAGTACCTTTCATAGGAGAGACACGGAGGTAAACATGATCTCCGATCTCGAAAGCCAAATCACGGTGCTTACTATCATAGTAGCACTTCTGGCGGGATTGGGCTGCTTTGAGGTTATCTCGAATGACTTTGCACATTTCTTCTGCCTCTGTGATTAAGTCATTACCCAGCAGCTGACGTTCACCGGTTTCAGACCAGTTGAGAGGGGTACGGCACTTCCTGCCATATAGAATTTCAAAAGGGGCCTTGCCCGAACTTGCTTGAAAACTATTGTTGTAGGAGAATTCAGCATAAGGAAGACAATCCTCCCATTTCATGCCGAAGGAGATCACACAAGCCCTGAGCATATCTTCAAGAATCTGGTTGACACACTCGACTTGACCGCTTGTTTGAGGATGGAAAGCAGTGCTGAAGCGGATGTTGGTGCCCATGGCCTTCTGGAAAGAATCCCAAAACTTGGAGGTAAAGATGCTGCCACGGTCTGAAGATATCACTTGAGGAATACCGTGCAGAGAGACAATACGAGAGGTTGACCACCATTAGCACATTGATAGATAAATATTGAAGCTGAATCCAACGAAATGAAAATTGCAACATATAGTCTTCACATCCGAACAAAATGAAAGAACGCATTCCTCTTGAAATGGTCACATATCCATAAATTGAGAAGCCACGTAGAATTAAGGTAGAGAAATAAGTCAACAAGGTACGAATCAAGAACGAATAATCGGTAAGAAATCCCAATCTCAAACCAATATCCGTGGAAGAAGAACTAGAGCTACTAGAATTCCCACCTATGAAACTCCCGAACCTTTCCGATTATGCAATCAGGTGTTGGGGATACAGGGGAAGCATAATATCTCACCCAAACTAGCAAATCCTACATCCAGCTGTATCCATCCTTCAACACATAACCAAGAAAACTTCGGAAACCATCTACCTCAACCTTCGAAAAGCATCCGTTATACCAGTTATGGCGATACTCCCGAACTCCCGCCCCAGTACTGGGTGGCGTCAAGGTTATCTCACCAACGAACTGCATAAGAGAGATTTTCGATGTCGGCGAACATATCTCAAGTATTCCAGAATTGCAACGATAAAATTATGATGACAACACCTCCGAGCTCAACTCCCCGGGACACTTCCACTAAACCCCTGACAGGAGGTACCAAGACAGTATTCTCATCATAAGCCATCGGAATGATTCCAAGATACTCGCGTGATCCTAAAAAATTTTTTTAGTGAAATTTGAGAAGAGAAGAGTCAGAACTCTACGTCAGGATGCCTTACCAGAGCGATGAGGAGACTAGGAAGTAAAAAGAATTCCTAAACTCTCCGATATATAATTCCTAAGGACTCAAAACATTTTTCTAGACACAACTCGGCCGCTAAAAACGATCAAGCAATGGGGCTCCTAAGGTCGGGGAAGGTTCTGATTACCAACTTGTAACACCCTCGATGCGACTATAGCTCCCACCTGTCAAGGCATGACTTAGAGACATAATCGCATTGAAGGCATATGTCGCAAGTTAGGCAATCTTCACAACATCCCATGTAATATGAATAATAAAGGGGAGAACATAGTTGGCTTACACTCGCCACGTCAATCAAGTACATAAATAACATTACATCATCCAAACACTCATGGCCCGACTACGGCGCCAAAATAAAAGAGAACCCAACATGCGACTCGGTCCCAATCACCCCCAACTGGGCACCACTACTGATCATCGGGAAAGGAAACATAATAATGCTGAGAGTCCTCGTCGAACTCCCATTTGAGCTCATACTCGTCACCTGGAGCGGAATCACCTGGACCTGCATCTGGACTTATAGTATCTGTGAGCCACAGGGACTCAGCAATCTTGCACCCTCGCGATCAAGACTATTTAAGCTTATAGGAAGGGTAAGGCAAAATATATGTGGAGCTTATAGCAAGCTTATAGCAAGCGACTAGCAAGTATGGCGGCTAACTTATTCGTAGAAGAGAGCGAGAAGAGGGGGCAAAGCGCGAGTGAGAAAAACTAGAGGAACAACCTGCGCAAGCATTACTCCAACACCGTGTCCACTTCCCGGACTCCGCCGAGAAGAGGCCATCATGGTAACACACTCCGTTGATTCATTTAAATTAATTAAGGTTCAAGTTATCTACAACCGGACATTAACAAATTCCCATCTGCCCATAACCGCGGGCACGGCTTTCGAAAGTTCAATCCCTGCAGGGGAGTCCCAACTTAGCCCATGACAAGCTCTCACGGTCAATGAAGGAATAGACCTCCTCCCAAGACGTTCCAATCAGACTCGGTATCTCGGTAATTCAAGACACTTCGACAGGTTAAAACAAGACCAGCAACACCGCCCGAATGTGCCAACAAATCCCGATAGGAGCTGCACATATCTCATTCTCAGGGCACACTCAGATAGGTCAAGCTACGAGTAAAACCAACCCTCAAGTTTCCCCGAGGTGGCCCCGCAGGCTGCCCGGTTCGGACCAACACTTAGAGGGAGCACTGGCCCGGGGGGGTTAAAATAAGATGACCCTTGGGCTCCGGTAACCCAAGGGAAAAAGAGGCTAGGTGGAAAATGGTAAAACCAATGTTGGGCATTGCTGGAAAAGCTTTAATCAAGGCGAACTATCAAGGGGTTCCCATTATAACCCAACCGCGTAAGGAACGCACAATCCGGGAACATAACACCGATATGACGGAAAACTAGGGCGGCAAGAGTGGAACAAAACACTAGGCGAGAGGCCGAGCCTTCCACCCTTTACCAAGTGTATAGATGCATCAAGATAACATAGAAATATAATGATATCCCAACAAGTAAATAAATGTCCCAACAAGGAACGGCTCCAATCTTCACCTGCAACTAGCAACGCTATACGAGGGGCTGAGCGAAGCGGTAACATAGCCAAACAACGGTTTGCTAGGACATGGTGGGTTAGAGGTTTGTCATGGCAATTTGGGAGGCTGACAAGCAAATGGTAGGCATCATAGCATTGGCATAGCAAAGAGCGAGCAAACTAGCATAGCTAAGATAGTAGTGATTTCGAGGGTATGATCATCTTGCCTGGACAGCTGTCAGAGTTGATTGGATCCTCACAAGCAAACTCAACGGGCTCCTCAGTAGCGAACTCGTCTCCCGGCTCTACCCAAACAAGACAAACAAGCAACAAGGATACAATCAACCACGTGCAAGGATCAAGCGATACGATGCAATGATGAAATGATGGTATGCTATGCGGGATGCGATGCGGGATGCAAAATGCAGGATATGACAGGAAATACATGAATATGGCATCAACTTGGAAAACCAAGTGTGCCACTGGAAAGATGAGATGAAATCGCTTGAAAACGATATAAAGAATGCCGGAATCGGAGTTACGGTTTAGAAATGGCAAGCGATTTAAGAAAGACACCGGTCTGCGATTTACAGCAAGTAGGCATCTAAATGCAACGAAATGAACATGCTACAACCACCAAACATGACAACAAAATATAAGGCAGGGATGCACACAAGATGCTTAACAAAAGTCTAGCACTGAGCTACGGCCAATTCATCCATTATGAGGTTCAAACAAGCATGGCAAAAACGCAAATGCAAAACAGATCAAAGACTTAGTGAAATTAACACTTGTCTGAAATTTCAGATCACGAAGCCCTCTTCGGAGCAGCAAAACAACATGATACATGACCTGATTAAGACAAGTAAGAACATGGAATGGAGCTACTCAACAAGCTTAACAAAAGACCCAAAGTGACCTGGGGCCAAAAGGGTTCACAAAATATACTAACAAGCACACGAACATAGCTAAAACACAATCAGTTTTCAGACTTGGTGAACACTGAGACATGCTGAAATATAACTCACGAAGGCATGTAAACAAGCTCGATGCACTCACCACGGTGCAAGTCATGGCAAGGCAAGCATACATCCATTAAGAAGGCACAAAAAGCTAGCGAGACATGGTAAGCACAATGGCATACCATGCACGGATCAACTACAATAACATCGGCAAAATCGCAAACGAGTTGACGATCTGCCCAGATTCACAACGAAGCAAAAGTAGAGCTCGATTGACTCAAGCTAGGGTGCTCCATAATTGCAAACAAAGACATGGATGGATAGATCATAACATGATTAACAAAACTCCTTTACTGATCATCCCCAAAAGAGGCACGGATCACTAGGTAACAAGCTGAACATATGGCATCATGAACTAAATAATCCCAGACTTAGTGAAAACTACTAAGTCCCTGATAACAGATTCACCGGGTGCCTCACTTTGTAAGCTTGCACAAGTTACCACACACATCCTAAAAATGCATGGGTTGCACCTCTGGAAAGAAGACAAAATCCTTAACAAAACATATGAAGGACTCACAGGCATAGCATGCACACAATAATCATGGCAAAAATGACAAAAGTCTAAGATGAACTAGCAGATCTGACAATTCACTCATGAAGCCTCCTTCTAACAGCATTTCGGGCATCAAGATGAGCTCAAATGAAAATGATGCAATGGAATGAAATAATGTACTCTCTGGGATGAACATTTTGATATGCTATATGCCCAAATCGGAGCAACGGATGCAAAGTTACGGAGCCTCGAACATAGGCACATGGATCTGCAGATTCCAGGACTTGGCGAAATTTATACCCTGTGCAAAAAGTCAACGGGACGAGGGCATCCCGGGACGGCGGGATCCGGGCGGCGGGGCTGCGTTTGGATCGGGGAGTGGGTGGATTTGATCCCACTCCCGGATCGGTGGCGACGGCGGTGGCGGGGCGGGATGGCGCCGGCGACCACCGGCGAAGTCCGGCGAGAGGCGCGGTCGCCGGTGCGCCCAGGCGGCGGCGAGGAGCCGATGCGAGGCGCGGCGCAGGCGGCGGGCGGCGAGCGGCGACGGGCGGCGGGCGGCGAGCTCCGGCGGGCGGCGAGCCGGAGTTGGAGAAGGCGGCGGCGGCTCGGGGAAGATGGCGGCGGGGCGCGGCGATGGAGGAGATGGGCCGCGGGGGCCCGGATCGGGCTCCGCGGGCTGGCGGCGGTGGGAGGCGGCGCCTGCCACGTGGCAGCTCGGGAGAGGGCGGCGGCGGCGTCCGGCCGGGTCGGACAATGTCCGGCGCGGCGCGGGGCGATTTTTCCTAGGGTTTGGACGAGGAGATCCGGGATTTCGGAGGAGGGGCTATTTATAGGCATAGGAGGAGCTAGGAGAGTCCAAATGAGGTGCGGTCTTCGGCCACGCGATCGTGATCGAACGCTCTAGGACATGGAGCATAGTTTGGTGGGTTTTGGGCCAAAATGGAGGGGTGTTGGGATGCAACACACACGAGGCCTTTTCGGTCCCTCGGTTAACCGTTGGAGTGTCAAACGAAGTCCAAATGACACGAAACTTGACAGGCGGTCTACCGGTAGTAAACCAAGGCCGCTTGGCAAGTCTCATTCCAATCCGGAAATGTTTAATCCCCACACACGAAAGAAAGCTAGAAAAGACCATCGGAGGAGAACGGAGCGCCGGAATGCAAAACGGACAACGGGGAAAAAGCTCGAATGCATGAGACGAACACGTATGCAAATGCAATGCACATGATGACATGATATGAGATGCATGACAACGAAAACAACACACGGAGACAAAGACCCGAACCCGAGAAATAAATATAACTTAATGCCGGAGACGGCAAGAGTTGGAGTACAAAAAGGGAAAGTTACATCCGGGGTGTTACACGTACCACTGCCCAACCGGCGCTCCCCCCATTGTGATAGGGGAAATTCATCGGAGTTCCTTGTTCCTTATCATCCTCTAGCCAGATGTTGTCTCTCAGGAAGCAGAAATAACCACCAGATAGCTCAATTGAAGCAGATTGCAAGCCTAATTTCAATCTTCTACAGGTTTGGGGGAGAGGTAAGGTAGGGGATCCACCTGCTCCGGCTCCGGTGGTGTGCTGGTGGGCAGGAGTCCAATCAAGCATTCCCATCTCGCTGCACGGCGTGGATCTCCTGAATTCACTTCTCCTTTCGCCCATCGAAAGAACGCAATCGGCGGCTCACTGGGGTGGGGCATCCTGTGCTTCTCCGAGAAATCTCCTTCGAAGTAGATCCGCAAGGCTAGATTCAGCAGCTCCCAATCCACATGATCCTTGCACATCCGAGCATACCTGCATGAGTGAGAGAACGGATTCGGTCCCTCCTCAGCTTCCTCCCTTGTAGCTTCCTCCTCTGCTTCCCTCCATTCGCGCGTGCACTGGGTCCAGGAGAGAGCGTCTTCGCGGATCCGCATCGCCCGCTCCCTCCATCTCCTCCCTCGAGTCTCCCGCAGCACCACCGGCCCGACGGAGTCGAGCGGCTGGAGCATCCGTGGGAAGGCTTTGTAGACATGTGGGAGATGCATCTTGTACATCTGCATGTCTTCCAGCCATTCCCCCGTGGATATGGCCGACGACTCCATGGGGCGCGCGAGCGGACTTGCTGAGGGGGGCAGGCGCGCCCGGAGTCAGGAGGCGGGGGGTGGCGGCGTGACCTATTTGCCAATTACTCCCTCCCTTTCGGTTTATAGGGCTCAATTCCAAAATCTCACCAACCAAGGTAGATGATGAATGGTGGAATACTTTTTGTAGTTTGCAAAAGCACCTAATTAATGCACTTGTTTTCCTCAAAAAATTATGTTTATCAATGCATAAATTGCAATGCATGCATGCATAAAGTACATGCATTGGTCAATTTTCTCTTAATACTTGCATGCAATGATTTAATGCACCTTGGAATCTGAACATGTGATGGAAAACAACCAAATTGAGCCTTATATAATGGAAAAACTAAAATTTTGAGATAAGCCCTATAAACCGAAAAGGAGGGAGTATGTGAACTAAACAGTCAACATATAAAATAATTTAAATATATATAATATAGTTAGAAGGGAAACATAAGTTGGACCTGGCATTCCTATTCTTATATAGAAAAATAGAACAGACCTCTGCATTTTCTTCAGAAAAATACATAAATTGGGCTGCCAAAAATAAAACCTCGAATGGGAGGTCCATAGGTCGGTCGATACATGACGGCCCTAAGAAAATACAAATAGGCATATGGACCTCCCATCCGAGGTCGTGGGATGCGCATGTTAAAAATGAAAGCCTAGACGGGGCATCCCAAAACCACGTCCAACACTTGCCAAAACTTCGTCCCTTGTTTTATCTGTGTTTCGCACACTCGATATTGTGTGGGCATTTTGACTGTGTATCATATGAAGAAGTGCTATGCATGAATGTTGATCAACATGATGTTAACTGGCTGGTAGTTCCATTTTCGACCATGAATAAAACTTCCAACATGATGTTAACCCTGTTTGAAAAGGCCGTGTTAATATAAATGCTCTGCCTCTGAAAGTTGCAGTTTCTTATCTGAAACTGAACTTGCAGTTTCTTATCTGAAACTGAAACTTGCAGGTTCTTCTCTGAGAATCACATTGTCTGCACTTTTATACTCCTGTGAAACTACATTTTTTTAAGTGCTAAAAATAGATCTCTAGAATTCATAAAATACATTATATGCTCAATACTGCAAATCTGAAATTCAAAAGGCATTCATATCTGAAAGTACTCTCAAAATACACAACAAAAAACACAATTCACAACCTGCAAATACTGACAACCCTAAGCTCCTCCTGACAATTCACAACCTGCCCGACTATTGGGCCGGGGGGCAGCCCCCTCCTATTCCTCGGTGGCAGACAACCACCCCGTGAGATGATGTGAACGGCGAGGGAGACGATGGCGGGGAAGCATCATCGGGCCAACTACTTTTCTCCTCTTGCAGTTGGGTTCGGTCGACGAAGACTCCACCGACTCGCTCTGGTAGGACACCCTCATAAACGGCACCCTGTAGATGCTCAATCCTTCAATCTCTGGTGGATACTCCATCTGGGATCGATACCCCCACCACCGCTCCCTCACGATCGGATTCGGTGAATCTGTTTGCTCCATGGCCCAGAGAAGCAGCTCTATGTACTCCAGCGCGACTCCCTTTGGGAGTATCACCGCCTTTTCGCTCGGTTGCAGATATTTCGCCATGGATGTCGCCGTCGCCGCTAGTTGGTCCTTGTTGTCAAACCAAGACTGTATCTCCAACATCCTAACTAGCTTTATAGGGTCGTCGTCTGCGATCCTCACGTATCGGTTGTACTCCTCCATGGATCTACTTCTCCACAGCACCTTCACTCGCCGGCGGTGGTTTTTGAATGGAAGAGGAGAGGAGCAGCGCTGGTTTTGGATTAGAACGGGAGAGGAGCGATGCTGGTTTTGGACTGGAACAGGAGAGGAGGGGCAGTGGTTTTGAAATGGAAGAGGAGAGGAGCGGCGCTGCATTTAGATTGGAACAGGAGAGGAGCGGTGGTGGTTTAAGAGGAGAAGAGCGAAAGAGCGGCGCTGGTCTTTGAAGTATTTTTTTGTTGCTTTGCGTATTTTGGGTCAAAGTTTGACCATGTACTGTATTTGACAAGCAAAATGTGAATGCATGTCACCAAAAATTGTATCATTTGGTTCGTATCTGAATGTACTTTCAAATTATACTCCCTCCATTTTTGTATACAAGGCCACAAACTCATATTACTGGTACCACGGTAAAAATCAATGCTATGTTTAAGTCAATGTTGCAAGCTAGCTTGTCACCTTGATTGTCGTGTTAATTAATGTGGTTTTTCTCTCCCAAGCACAACAAGCCAACCCTCTTAGTCCTCATTGGTTGATTAATGTTGGGAATGCAAGCTAACCTTCTCACTCCCGCATGCACACAAGGGATATTAATGTCCTCGGGTGCTAGTATGAGGCAAACGCTATCAATTTTGCCTCGATTAATGTTAGTGGCCTTGTATAGTTGCAAATTGTAATTTTGATAGTGGCCTTGTATACAACGTATAACATATATTTTATGTGCGAAAATGATGGTCAATTATGACCTAGAATAAAAGGGAGACTAGTTAATGTGGGGTCGCTTTCTTAATTGAAGGGTAAATTGATTTTGATTTTGATCCAGTCAGAGCGCGCCGGCCCTCTCGTCCAATCCTAAATCACAGCCGCACGCTCCTCTCCCTCTTCTCCATTGAAAAACCACCTCCTCTCCTCTCCATCATCTCCATTCCAAAACCACAGTCTCGCCTCTCCCTCTTCTCTATTGCAAGACCACCGTCTCTCCTCCATTTCTTGATGCTTTGCTCCATGGAGCGGGCGCAATCCATGGATACAAAATTAGTATACTGTATACTATTTAAAAGTCGAGGGCGGGGCTTTTTCCTCCGTGGTAGGCGGCGGGGTAGTTCCGCCTAGTCGGTTCGACAGAGACGCGAGAAGACGAGGGAGTAGGCTGCTGCAAACGTAGGGCTGTGTGATTTGACAGCGAGTTACTGCTTGACAGATGGGGCCCGTGATTTGACTTGCCATTATCATTTTAACTACGGCGCTACGACCGGCGTGAGTCTCCCAGATTCCTGACCACCTCCATACAGGTGCCTCTCCCAATGCTCCACCATGTAGTAGAGGCTGGCTCTTGCATGAGAGCCCACTTCTCCACTTTTTCCTTGCCTCTCTTTCCTCCACATATGCAAAAATGCCATGTAAAGCGCACTATTGTACTTACTTTTACTTGCTCCTATAGGTGCTTAAGATTGCCACATAGGCATAAAGTCTGATGTGGCAAGTTAATCAAGAAGAGAGAGACTAGTTTGGTGACCCAAGAAAGAAATGGTGCTAAGCGCGTGTACCTAGGTGAAAAGACAATTTTGAGTCTATAGCTAATTAAATGAAGCAAACTTAGCAACACCATTTCATTAGAAGAGATCACTCCTTGGGAAATGCAATAAAAATAGGCGCTTAGCACCGTTTCTTCCTTGAGTACGAAGAAAGAGATAGAGAGGAGGAAAAAATACACTTATAGCCAACCTTGTTGTAGTATGAGTGACTAAGTGATGACTATGTATGACATGCCAACATCAGATAGCCTAACGCACCATGTTAAATCTCCAAGGGCGCGACCGCGCGAGCGACGCGACGGTCGTGGTAGGCGCGACCATGATATGGGCTGCTGGCAGCCCTTGGATCTGAGATCAAACGATCGCATGCTAAGTTGCTGAAAATTTGCAGAATAACCCTCCAGGATAGGATATTCACCCATAGGTCTAGAATCACGCCATGCAACTGTTCGATCTCAGATCCAAGGGCTCTCGGAAGCCTATATCATGGGAGAATGGAAAGCCACTACCCTGTTGTTCGCACGCTGGCAGTTTGCTCCTACTCGTCCCCGCACGTCCTTGGCGGTTCGCTCCTAGTCGTCCCGTCCATTCAAATTACGGCAGTTCCACTGATCGTAACCCTCCTCCCAAATCCATGGCGTCCCAAATCTCCACGATCGGCGGTGAGTACAAGGTTAGAACCATCACCGGCGATGAGTTCGACGTCATCTAGACCCGTTCTTCCACGACAGTGAAAGGATGCCTTTCTCTCTTCAGACGCATGTTCAAAAACTCAGATGATGAGTGGGTCGCTGGGCTAGATGTTGAGTACACCACAGTCCTGGGACGAGAGAAGGATCTAAAGGACGAAGAGAGGAAGAAGCCCGCCGTGATCCAGGTTTGCGTACATAACGTTTGCTTGGTCTACCACATATGCCATGCCGACGTTGAGTGCCAGGATTTTAAGAACTTCCTCAAGGAAAAAACAGTGAAATTCCTTACTGTAGACTTTGGTAATGACAAAGAAGTCCTGCATCAGATAGGCCTCGTTGTAGGCAACACCTTCGACTCCCAGAAGAATCGGCTAGTGTCCTCTCGTCAGCCTTCAATGCTGACCCTGGCAGGAGCCATGGTTCATCCTTCGTACGGTAAACTGGAGAAACCTCATTACACATTCCATCGTCATACATGGCAGCGGAATGTGCTAGATATAGACCACATCCACTACGCTGCAATGGATGACTACCTATGCTTCAATATCTACAAGGGTTGGATGAAGAGCAACAACCAAGTGCGCGGTTCAAGAAAGTAGTATCGGCCAAGAGGAAGAGGGACAAGGACGAAGTCGAGGCTGTGGACGAGGACTCCAAGTAAGGTGGCAGTGTTGTTGCTCATGGTGGTTCTAATGCAGTGTCTACCGGAATAGTTGCAAAGTTTAATTTCCGGTGTGCTTAATTTAATTTGAGGGGTGTGTTGTGCTGAGCCCCCAGCAGAACTATGTTATGTTTCTTCTCGTTACTTTAACTCTTCAGTATGTAGATACTTGTATTTCTTACATTTCATCTTTTAGTTGGTATAGTACTACCACTCATTTCTTCACATTATATACGTACAATATATATGGCCAACATCATATAGACAACAGTTTAGTTGTCAAAGAATTTCAGGGTGCTTAGTTTTGTCAAAGAATTCCAGGATGCTTAGAGGGTGCTTGGATCCAAGGTACTTATTTTACTCTAACTAAAAATAGTCTCTTTAAGAGGCTAAAGTTCCAAGACCCCTGACTAAAGAGGGGCTAAAACTAGTCTTGAGACTAAATTTTTTTAGTCAGGGGTACCCCTACTAAAATGTGGATTAGTCCTCTCTCTACTCATTTAACTCCTCTCCTTTAACACATGTGAGTTCTGGATTGGAGGGTTTGGAGGATAATAAATGCTCATTAACTTGATTTTAGCCTTTTTAGTATTTGGATCCAAGCATGGGTGAGGCTAGCATGTTTTAGTCCCACTACTTTTAGTCATGGGACTAAAACGTATCCAAGCACCCTCTTAGTTTTATTTGATGGGTGGGTTGTGCTGGACACTATTATTGTGACTAGCCTTTTTAATAGTACTATATGCATAATTTGGCGACGAGCGCTCCCTATATGTACCACCTTTTTTTAATTTCAAGTTTTGCTCCATGGCGCAATCCATCGATACTACTGCTGTACAAAAGTATACATTTTTTAAAAGGCTAGAGGGCGGGGCAGTCTAGCTTGGTCGGTTTCACAAGAGGCGAGGGCCTTTGTGATTTGATGGCTCATTACTACTAGAAGGCGGGGCCTTGTGATTTGACTGCTCGTATAAATGCACCGACGACCTGATCGAGGAGGAGCAAAGAACCATGCGGTATAGTCAAGTTTTCTACTGGAGTAGTACTACAACGGAGTAGCACGAAACACGGCAGCCCAGTGCCATATGGCGATAAAAAATGATCTAATTTGCTAGTCATCTCATTGTTAGCATTGTTCTATTCATTCCCTCAAAAAAACATTGTTCTATTCATGCCTCGCAGAGAACGTGCCACGTGCGGCGAAACACCCGAAGCAAAAGATGAAACACAGGAGCAAAAGAAGAAGGAAGATTATCACCCCAAATGATCTAATTCGCCGCGGAGTCGTAACTGCTTCTTCATTGCCTCCACGACCTCCATCTCCTTGCGCGTCTCCTTCTCCATCTTCATCATTGTGTCCATGACGCGGCATTTCTCGACGCGAGCCTTCATCATCTGTTCCACGGCCATATTACGTACCTTGACAGCAGCCGGGTGCTCGATGCGGAGCTTCGCCAACTCTTCCTCCTGTCCCATGGCGAGGGCCTGCAGCATCTTCATCGAGGAACTACTATTCTCATGCAGCTTCTTCCAGCCGGTGTTCTTCTCCTTCAACAGGTCGATCTCATGGCAGAGCTTCGCATTGTCCTCCCGAAGTCGCGGAATTTCGCCGGTCGCCTTCTTCTCCGAGGCAATGCTCTTCTTCAGCAGCATCACCAAGCCGGCGGTCAACTCCCCCTGCTGATTGAGCTCAGCGGGCATGTCGTCGAGGCTCTCCTTCAGCAACTCCATCAAGCCTTGGATGAACTCCTTCTGCTTATTGAGCTGATCGGGCATGCCGTCAAGGGATAACGACTCCAACTCCGCCGGCTTGGCATGTTCGCCTCCGCGGCTAGGGTGCTCCTGGGAGCCATCGCCTACCCGTGAGAGATCTTTCGAGGTCTCTGCATGGCGGCGAGCCCTCTCATTTTTTTCCGCAGCCTTGGTTGCTGCTCCCTTGTTACAAGTAGTTCTCAACCTAGAGCTCTACTCACCGGCCATGGCAACGACGGACGAAGAAGAAGCACTTATGAGGAGGAAAGGTAGAGTGATTTTCTGTTAGGTAGTTCCCCTTTTTATAACCTAAGTACTAGCACTAGTACTAATGCCTGCATAGTGGGAACACGTTCAGGTTTGGTACGTACTACTAGTAGGTGTGAGCTGGCTTTCGAATGTGATGGGAATAAGGTAAAGATTAATTGATAGTTTTGGTTTCGAGGCCCGGAACGGCTCCCAATGAGTTTAGCGGAACATAAATTTCATGTACTACACTGCTCAAATGCGTAAATATTATGTTACTATCAAAAATTGGCACAAAATACGAAGGAGACCAATGGAAGTACTACTAGCAACCCACGATTTAGCTACTCGCATGCGCGCAGTGGAGTAATAATGTCTTTCTTCCGCCCTCATGTCCACTCAATTTGCATGCGCTGTATTAATTGACCATCAATGAAGTGAATGACTTTACACGCATCAAATTATCACATGGGGTGGATCTTGGTACAAAATTGCGTCCGCCTGTGTACCCGCGTGTGCGTGTGAGGAATGAGTGCGTGCATGGCATGCGAGCACATCTTCGCTTCGTGCATGTACCGCCAGTATGGCTCAGGGAGGACGAGTACATTCTTCTGGAACCAGCAGCATGTCACTGTGATCAATCCACGCAAGGAGGTCGCGACAACGCCTACACATGTGCCATGTGGCTTCATGAACTATAAGAGAGACACTGTGTAGCGTGCCATTGGTATTCTTAATTACGTGTTTTGCACGTACTCGAAGTACTAGTAAGGTATACGTGCATTGCATGCATCAGATTTTGCAACCAAATTATGAATAAATACCATAGTACAGCATGTAAGCTCTGTGTCATATATGCCTGATGTAGCCCTTCGTTTAATTCTTATAGTTCATCTCATTCAAAATTAATTAGTTTTTATAAAAAAGCTAAGAACGCAGGAATAGGAAAAACATGGGATTGTAGTGGAATGTCGTCTTGAATCCTACAGGATTGTACGAATGTTTGATTGTGCATAGAAAAAACGTAGAATTCTTTCAAAGAGGTTTGAGTGGATGGGATGTTTCCTATGAAATCTAGTGCAAATGAATCATATGGAAACATTCCTATGGTTTACAATCCTACGAATCAAACAACCAAGATAGGAAAAATTCCTAATGATTAGAATCCTCCAAAATTCCTTTGAGAATCCTTTGAATCAAAGAAGCCCTTAATATATTTTATGATTCATGGAATTGTGCATTGTAAAGCATAAAGTAAAAACAAATAATGGCAATTCAACTAGAAAAAAGTTTGGGCAGTTATGATACGGAAGATTCTAGTACAAAAGAGAACCACTGTTGTTTTGAGGTTTGTGCATTATGCTTAAGTTCAACCATGGAGTCTGCTAGATTGTACATGTGGAAAAATACGGTGGGGGGCTAGAAGATGGTGCGAGGGGCCGAGTGGAGGGAGACTATGAAGGAATGCACAAGTGCGAGATCGATATTTAGAGAGAGGGGGCGAACATGTGCACTGATGTGCGCAGTGGCGGAGCCATGAAAAATAAATGAGCTAGGGGGCCAAGCATTGCTAATCCTTTACGAGGAAGGTCAATTCATGAACTTAAACCATTTTTAGCAGCAATTGTCTAATGATCACATTCATATTAGCCTTGATATATAGTGATGTTAAGGGGGACGGGGGCAGGGCCCTTACTGCCCCCTGTCTTAGCCATTGTGCACGCGTCTGAGAGATGAAGCGGAAGGCATGGATGATGAGAGGGGGACGTTGGATACATAATTAATGTGGGTGTATTAGCTATATATGTTAATCCTATATAGAGAAGTATAGATTGATCGATGTTTACGTGGGAAAGAGGGTGAGACCTCGCTAGATATATCGATTGATCGGTTTGTGTGGAAAACTATGAAAGACCTAGCTATATACACACATACATAGAGGAACATCGATCGTTGCGCATGCACGCGTGAGAGATAAAGAATGCCCTATATGATGGAGAGGGGGATGTGTGTTGGTGTGTGCCTTCATGGGAGACCGACCTGAAGAAAAAGATTGCATGCTTGCGATGGATAATGCCGACTGGTAGTGTGTGTGCATGCATGCACGAGAGAAAGTTAGTGGTACAATTATAAAAGAGAAGACTACTGTGTGGGTGTAAAATAATAGCTGAATAGGTGAGGTCACAATCAATGTAAAGTTGAATTCAAATATTTGAATAAGAGATCATGATGTTTGAAACCCATGCATGCATGAATATAATGGAGATCTGTGCGGTGTGGTTTGGAAACGAGCATGTTGTAATGTATACACATTGAACAAGGTCAGACTGATTTGAATTTGAGATACCGATGGCAGACATCATTTGGCCACGTCGCATCCATGCATGGACACACTATTGTAATTGGAGATGATGGGCGGCTTTTGCATCACATATCTATATCTATACCCCTATATATACATTATATTTTATATTTTTTATATTGTGTGCGGGTAACTTTAACTTTGAAAGATGGTCGTTGGATGAGGCGAATCCGATGGTCCAAATATGGCAAATTTGAGCACTACTGGCCGTTGGATATCATCTAGATTCCACTAGATTTCGCCACATGTATAATCTAGAAGACTCCATGGTTGAACTTAAGCATAATGCACAAACATCAAAACACAAGCACTTCTTATTTGTTCTAGAATCTTCCGTATCAGAATTTCCCAAATGTTTTTCTACATGATTTGCCATTATTTGTTTTTACTTTATGTCTTACGAGCACAATTCCATGAATCTTAAAATAGATTAGGTTTCATCTAAAAACTAGATGATTTTGAATGAAATGAACTATAAGAATTAAACGAACACCTACATCATGCATATATGACTCAAAGCTTGCATGCTATAATGTGGTATTTATTCATAATTTGGTTGCCAAATCTCATGCGTGCAATGCACGTGTACCTTACTCTAGTCTAAATGGTGTTTGTGTGCGTGTTGTGCGTGTTGAGGTGCAAATTGTCTTTTTTTGGGTACACGTTAATCTTGTTCTTCCGAAATTTCAAGCCGCGCCTTGTTATGCCGAAAATTCAAGCTAGCTTCTGTGTCTATCGTGCTGCGAAACTCCCGCCTCTTAAACCCGCGCCTTGCTAGCCCGAAATATTTAAGATATATCTTTGTCTCGTTATGCTCCAACAACTCCCTCCATCTCAACCCGCGCCTTGCTATTCCAAAATTACAATGCGCACGAAAACTCCCACCTCCTGTGAAATCCAGACACACGAAATGCTCGTGGTACCCCTGAACCAAAAGAACCGCCTCAAATCGGTGGGGGTACTTTTGTAACTTACCCCACATTTCGGACAAGCACATCTCTAAGCCATGGTTCCCCACTGCCATCCCATCCGCCCACCCATTCGTACACCGAGGCAGCAAAAACCCGCAACGAAACCCCACACCCTGCTCCATTCGCCACCCAGCCGGAGCCTCTTCCCCGACAACGTCGTCCACAGCAACACCTCGACATCCCTCATCCACCGTACCGGATGAGGATCCGTCGTTGATCTCATCGTCCCGCCGGTTCAGCCACCCCGCCCTCCACCTCCAAGGATCTGCCCCGACGTTCCTCTCGTCTTTCGCGCCACCTCCATTCCCACACTGTCGTCTTCAACTGCACCATCGGAAGAGAATCATCATCACCGTTTCCTTGGATGAAGCTGCGGCCTAATCGGCGCCACCAAAGAGGTTGTACACTAATCGCCGCATTTTCTTCTTGATTCGATCTCACGGTGCTGCCGGTGCTCGGTCCCGAGCCGACACGGCGCGGCTCCATCCACGGCGGCGGCGCCGGCCACTTCCTCCACGGCGTCGCTCCCTCGGCGGCGGCGTCCACATCAGTAGGACCGGCTGCTGCTTTAGCTCTCGCTCGCGCTGCTCCTCTGCTCTTGCTCTCAGTCCCCTGCCTGGCCTGCTCTTGCTATTGCTCTTACTCGCGCTGCTGCTCTCGCTCTTGCTCTTGCTTGCGATGCTGCTCCGATTTAGCTACACTTCACTCTGATGCCGCCGGGGTGAAGGAAGAACCAGCCGCAGCGGGGAGGGGGCTCGCCGGAGAGGTACCCTACTATCTATCTTAGGGTTCAGGATGGGGGCGGTGGTCGTCGGCGGTGGCGAGGCGTTGGCGGGGCGGTGGCATTGGGAT
>NC_041384.1:288308969-288348672 GCF_002162155.2 Triticum dicoccoides
CACGGGGAGGGGGGGGCTAGAGGGATGGCTGGGGCGGCGGCGGACCGGCAGTGGGGAGTGTTTTCGGGGTGGGCGGGGCGGCGCACCGCCGGCCGTGGGCGGCGGGGGGCTGCTGTTTGGCCGGCTGAGGGGGGTGGAGGTTGAAGATGAACCGCAGGCCCTTGATTTCGTATCCAACGGCTGCAAAATCGATTGATCAGAGATGAAAAAGTCAGTCGACCGACGTGTAGCCTCACCTTGCTAGTGCGTTCAGTTTTGACAGCAAAATTCAGTTTCGACAGCAAAATTCAGTTTCGACAGTTAAGTTTAGTTTCGACAATTAAGTTCAGTTTCGACAGTTAAATTCAGTTTCGACAGTTAAGTTCAAAGATGAGCGTCTGATGTATTTTACATCTAGCACTTTGTGGTTAGGTATTTTACGTCATGTATTGGAGATGCTATTAGAATTCCACTCAGGTTAACGTTGTTCGTTGTCTCTCTTGCCCTGCTTCAGCCTCGGCGTCGTACAACTCACCAGAGCTGCTCCAACGACGAAACCCTCCATCACAGCGGAGCAGTACCTCGGGCTCCATCTCCAGACGCCTAAGATCTTCTTCCCCTCCTCCGACAGCCAAGTCAGCTGGAGCATCCTCACCGGCCAACCCAATCACGCTGAGATTGACATGGATTCGCCAAAGAGGTTGTACACGTGTTGCATCTCTTTTTTACTCTACATGTTATATATATTGTCCACTGAGCACTCATAGTAACGGGAAATACGATTATTTTATCCTACTATATGACAAGCAGTGAGGTACCAGGCAACTTAGCTATCCGTGATGGACTCTCTTGAACGCCATCATTATTTATCTCTGCGTGTTTGAGTTGTGCATTTGTCGATGGGCCTGGGAGTTGAGCTAGTATGGTAGTGGTTGGGTCCAAAGTAATAGAAGTAGCACAAAAACATTTTTTAGTGTAGGATTTTCCTTGCTCAAGCCTGCCTACTAGAATTGCCAGTGCGTGAAAGGAAAAGTGAATGAAAAACATCGGAATTGGAAAGTTTCCTATGGTACTACTTTTCATGAATTTGGTGCAAAGGAATGGAGCAAAGGAAAACTGTAGGATTTGTTCCTTTAGTGTCTCCTTGAAAGAAAAACCGTAGGAATTCTAATTTCCACTTCTCCTCCTTTTCATATTCCTATTCGTCAAGCACAAGACTAAGAGATAGTAGCATAATAGCATTATAACCATACATTTTCTTGCGGTTTGACTTAATCTCACCATGCTTTTTTGCATCCTGTGATCATCCAATTCTTGTGAATCAAACACCCAAATTAGCAGAAATCCTGTGTTTTTAAATTCTCTGTTTTGCACGTGCATTCCTATCCTATTCCTGTCTATTTCCTATCCCTGCATTGTTAGAATCCTCAAATTCAAACAAGCCCTTACTCAATTACTTCTGTTACATATATGTGTCAAACAAAACCTTGTGTGGTTTGTCCTGCTCCTGCGGCGCTGTGTTCCACCCCAGCTCAGCTGCTCCAACAACGGAAGGGTTCACCACGGCAGGGATCCGCTCTCCAGACTATCTTTCGCCGCCTCAGATCTTCTTCGCCGCCACCGGCAGCCACGACAACTGCATTACCATCATCAACTAAGCAGATGACCTTGAGGACTACACGGGTCCGCAAGAGAGGTCGCACTCTTCCGTGTCTGCTTAAGTTATGCGTCGCTTAATATGATGACATGCTACATTATCGTCGTGTTCACCTATTAGACTCCGACTCAGGTCCAAACTAATGCTGAAACTTGAGTTTTTAAATGGTTGTGGGGTACATATTGGGGCATGAATCACTACTATCTGTCTACTATCTGGTTAATCTCCGTTGTCTACTATGAGTTTCATGTTGTGTGCAAACAAACATTAAAGGAGCCATTATCTGTATTTTTTAACTAAAGCTATTATCTGCCTGCTATCATTGGTTTTGGGTCTATCCACAGTTTGCTACCAACAATCTGGATTTGTGCATGCACTCCTTACATAATCTCACTATGTTTTATTCCTATGCATGCCAGTTATTGTACATAATGGAACTAATCATGTAGAGCAAAAGAGATGAGCCTTGCGTGGCAATAAAATTTCATGCAGACGTTGTTCCATGGTGGGCGCAAAGGCAGCCCCCCTCCACCCATTTCGGATCGTAATCAAGAGGAAGATAACTGCTATGAGGGGGATTCAGAAGGAGAAGACCACTCCTATTTACCCCATGAGGTCTTCTCTCTAACTTGGCATGCTGATGTTGGTAATATCATGCATATGGTGCCTTGCATTGCTTACTGTATACATTAAAGATGTCATCTGCTTAGTTTAGACATGCTTTGTGTCAATGCCATCTGTTTAGTTTCTTTATCGTATATGTGAATCATGCAATGCCATCTTGTCTAGCCAGGTATCATATATGTGAATTTTGCAATGCCACCTTGGTTAGCCAGTCATCTTATATGTGAATTATATCGTGCCATCATTTTTTATTATGTATTAAATTTGTCAACAATTTTAGTACATTCAATTACTCTTCCTGTGCATCAGCCATTTGGCACGGTCATGGAAAAATCTGGAGTGGAAACAAGGTCTTCAGAGCAGACAATGCTATCTGACGAAGCGCATGTCTTGCTGATTACCGATAGCTCCTCAGAGGAGGATTCAGAGACAGATGACCAGTCATATCCCCCCCCCCCCGAGGTGCATGCCCTAACTTGGCAGGGTTATGTTGCTCATATCGTGCGTATGGTATCTTGCATTGCTATGTCATTTGCTTAGTTTAGACATGCTTTGTGTGAATGCCGCCTGTTTAGTGTCTAATTACCATATATGTGAATTATGCAATGCCATCTTGTTGCAAGACATTATATATGTGAATTAGGCAATGTTATCTTGTTGCAAGGCATTATGTATGTGAATTATGCAATGCCATGCTGTTTAGGCAAGCATCATATATGTGAATTATATCATGCTATCCTTTTTTTGTATTTCTCATTGCTTTTGTCGACAATGTTTGTATATTCAACTGCTCTTCCTGTGCATCAGCCATTTGAATTGGTGATGGAGAAATCTGGAGTGAAAACAAGGTCTTTAGAGCAGACAATGGCTACCTGCTGAAGCAGATATCTTGCTGGTTACAGATAGCTCTTCAGAGGAGGATTCAGAGGCAGATGACCAGTCCTATTACCCCCCCTGAGGTGTATGCTCAAACTTGGGAGGGCTATATTACTCATATAATGCATATGTTGTATTGCAATGCTTAGTTTTTACATCATATACACAATATTGAATGCCATCTCCTTAGTTGACATATCATATATGCGATTGCCCTCTGCTCACTTCCTTATTATATAAATCATATATTTGAATTATGTCATGCCATGATGTTTACATAGACAGCATGTATCTGAATTATGGCATGCCAACCCATTTTCTAAAGACATAATATAGTTATATCATCTCATCCTGTTTTCATAGTAATCATATTTAAATTATGTCATTCTATCCGTGAATTATATCATGCCATCATGTTTCCATCGACGGCATGTTTGTGATTTATGGCATGCCAACCACTTTAATAGACACATCATATAGTTATATCATGTCATCCTATTTACATAGTCATCATATTTTGAAGTATGTCATTCTATCCTGTTTAGTTAACCATCATACATGTGAAATTGTGTCATGCTATCCTGTTTAATTAGCCATCATATATGTGAAATTATGTCCTGCTATTCTGTTTGCTTAGACAACATAAATGTGAATTATTTCATGCCCTATTTTCTTCCCTACTATCCATTGCATCTGTCTATCTTACAATGTCTGTACATTCAATTACTTTTCTTGTTTATCAGCCATTTCAATTGGAGGGAGTGATGGCAGTATCTGTGGGAGTAAAAACACCGTCTTTAGAAAAGAACGTGCTACCTGTCGATGCAGATAGAACCACAGTTGTACTTGCCCAAGAACCAGCGCCACCACACATAACCCACACTCATGCAGATTGTACCCCTACCCAGTTGGACAGAGAACCAGCTACACCCATTCTAACCCCAACCCCAGAAGATAGACACCCAGTTCCCGTTGACACAACACCGTCTCCACCACAGAGCACCAAAACACGAGCAGTTAGTAAGGCAACTGCAGTGCCCAAATGACGAGGACCACCACTCCAAACTCGAAGTCAACGCTTAAAGCAGAAGAAGAATTGTTCTCAGGTCAGGTTCCGTAGCTATGGTTCATACTACTTTGCTCTTGCATCACTGTATTTACTGATACCAACTAATTTCAAATTTGAAGGATGCAATTGAAACTCCAATGGCTCAACAGGTATGTTTTAAACCTATTTCTTCAACGTGTTTGGCTGTTTGCTGTTGTAACTTGCTCTATGCTGATTTCAGTTTCAATTGAATAAACAGTTATGTTCTCATGCCATGCAAATTACAAGTGTTGTTATTGCTGTGTAGTTTCCCACACTTATATTCTGTCTATGCTGCTTTGTCTTAAATAGATATGATTCGAACTGTATCTATCTTGATTTGGCAACATAAACTAGAATGATATAGACCATACAGTGACCATACTACATAGATATATGTTTGTTTCATGATGTTATCCTGTCCACCTTACTACTGAACTGGTTTACCAAAATGAGTTTCATATACTACATTGTAAACCTGAGATGTGTTTGTTTGTTTCTCTTTTAGAACGCGAATAAAATATTGGAGAAGAGTACCTTGTTATGCAATGGTAACGGAAGTAATGCAGATAAGGTTCAAGATAGTGAGACATCCCTGTTGGTCTCTAAGAAAGCTGATAAAGTCTATATTGAAGACACTGAGACAACCCCAAAGTCCTGTCTTGATGTAGTGTTCGAGTTACTGGCTACTACTGCTGGCACCAGCTCTTCAAACTCATTGCCTAAATCAGTTCGGCTTCTTGACTCTCAACATCAAGTTGAAAGACATCGATCAGATGTTATGTGACAGGAAGCCGAAGGACTGAGGAAGTACCTGTAGAATTCAGAGGCATACATTCTGGTGCAACAGCAAGCGCTGGAGGACTTAAGCGCCAAACAAGAGAAAGTTAATAAGCTTGCTAAGCATCTTGCCAGCAGTATGGGTACCCATGATATTGTTTCTTGAACTCTTCTGAAGTGGTTTCAGTTCTGAACTCGTTTTGCTGCGGCATTTATATGTTGTTGTGTTCCCTATATTTGAACTGGTGGCGAACTTTGATGCCCAGTGGATGTAATATGTGTAATAGCCGTGATAGCCTAGTGTAAGTTGCTTGCTTATTTATTTCCTTGTTGTCTTCTTTATTTGTTTGCTTGTAGTCAGTGCAGTTCTTTTTCTGCGGTTTGCTAGTGGCTGCAATAACCTATTTTTTTAAACTAGGCCACAATAACCATGGGCTAATATTTACTGTAGTGACACTGGGCCTCCTATAGGCCGTAGAAACAGTGGGCCTTCTACGGGCCGTATAAATAGTGGGCCTTCTACGGGCCGTAGAAACAGTGGGCCTTCTACGGGCCGTAGAAACAATGGGCCTTCTACGGGCCATATCATCAATGGGCCTTCTATGGGCCATATCATCAATGGGCCTTATATGGGCCGTATGATCGATTGGCCAAACATGGGCCAAACAGACCGCATTCTGGCCGTAAACGGGCTAGAGTTGGAATCGTCCATTCATGGGCCAACCATAACGGGCCATCGTTAATAGGCCGTATTTGATGACGCTATGAAAACGGCCCAACGTATTAACGGACCACAAACGGGCCGACTGTAACCATGGGCTGAATTTGGCCCACAAGCAGAAAATGACAGTAACAGGCCGTAAGTAAACGAATGCTGGAAATGAGCCCAAGAATAAATGGGCTCTGAGAAGGCCGAAAGATAACATGGGCTGGAGACGACCCAACGGAATAACGGGTCGTTAATGGGTATAAAGTGATACACTGTTCATTACGGGCCAGTTTCACCACGGGCCATTAATGGGTGTAAAGTGATACACTGTTCATTACGGGCCAGTTTCACCACGGGCCGTTAATAGGCCAAGAGTTACATAGGGCCTCATATGGGCCGAAAGACTTCATGGGCCTTACATGGGCCAGAAGTGAAAACGAGCTGGAATCATATTGGATGGCCCAGATGATGCTACTGGGCCTAATTCGGATAGGGCGTAACGGGCCTTGGATTAGCGGGCTATAAATGGGCTATATGCGAACAGGCCATTAACAGGCTTTCCATGGGCTGGCCCGCCACTTTTTAACCAAGTCAAACGGGCCGGCCTTTTCACAGGAATGGGCCTCTGTTGGGCCGTGCCACGTGTCAACGTATCATAGGCGCCTTTTGTCCAATGAGTGGATGACATCTGTCCCGACGATGAGCCGACACGTGTTTCCTCCAGCCAATGATGATTTTACACGTGGAAAATCCCCATTGGTCGGGGCTGTTAATGGGTTATCGGATCCAAAACCCGACCCGATAGCTTAACGGTGTTCCGTTACAGTGGATGCTACGTGTCGGTCACCCTTGACGAAAGCACTTCTGTGACGCGCGATTTATCTTCATGGAAGTGGACACTTCCGTGATGATAATTTTGGTAATGTCATGGAACACTTCTACGACAGCACAGGTATGACTATGTTGATTCTGTCATAAATTTGTCATGGATGTACATGCATGACAAAAAACGTGACCTACTGTGACAAACACGTATCATCACGGAAGTGTATTTTTTTGTAGTGATATAGTGTCTAATGAGGGATCTAATGCAAGCATTTTGCAATCTCATTGAAGGATTTAGTGTCTAATGATGATCTACTATGTTGAGAGAGACAGAGATTTGCAGGCATTGATGACAAGCAAATTATAGTGCATTTTCATAGCTTGAGGAAACGTCGAGGCCATGTACCAGAAAGTCCCCATATCATAACAACATAGCATAAATACTTTTCTAATCTGTTGTTTTAAACTATTGGCATACTTGTGCATGATAGATATATTGATATGCAGTTTGCGCACTGGTTATACGTGCAATTACACTTCGATATTTTCAGCTAGAGAACGAATAATTCAAGCAGGTACAGACCATGTTTGTAGTCCTTGTACACCATGTTGCATTTTGTGTTTTTTGGTGCTTTCATCATTTAGTGTTTATAATCTGAATTACTTTGGATCATTAGCTGGTTTTCAAAGTGCATTTAGCTTCGCATTTCTCAAGTTATGTTGATTTCTGGAGTGCCTTCTTATTTTTTAAGTTAAATGTTCGCCCCTGGTAACTTGAATTCATGGATCAGCCACTGCACACAAATCATACAAGAATGCCTCCCGGTGAGCCTGCACAGCGGTCTGCTCGCACGCCTCCCTGACTGCCGGCACAGAGGTTTGCTCGCACGCCTCCTGTCGACTCACATGCTTGCTCGGACGGCACCTGCGGATGAGAAGCGGGGACTCATGGCGGCATGTAAACGCCCACGGTTTCAATAGTGAAAGCGTTCGCCTTAACATGACAGGTCTTTATTCCAAAATACCTTGGGTCTTCATTTGTGCAACTTGTCGTAAGCAGCTTGTCTCAAATTGAAGAAAAAACTAATGAAGTAATATTTGTGCCATATCACGTGACCATGCTTAGTTTCAAGAATTTATGCTCACTTTTGGATTTTCTGAAAATTAAAATCCAGGATTCGAAACAATATCATAACCTGCATCATGCAATAAATTTTCAAGTCGTACATCTGTCCTGTTGTATTTCTTAAGAAAGGATTTGGTCAAACATTTTGCTTAGTTAGACTTCAGACAAGTTATATATGCAGAGTAAAAGGATAATCCCTCCGTACCAGTGCATTGCCTGATATATTAACTCAAGTACTAGGCACGAATAAACAGGCTCAATTTTGTGCTCATCCTGGTGTAGTAGTAGTAGTAGTACTAGGCAATGCAATTGACGGGTGACCTTGACGAGCGGCGACCGAGGGAATTGAACCGTGCTCGGCACGGTAGGTAACGTTGTCTAGTTACTAAAGCATCCCTCCGTTGTTCATCGGCAGTCATTATGGACCGGGGACATGAGGGGAATTTCCTGGCGCTGGAATTCTGGCCGCCAGATATTTCGACTTGAAACAATGAGGCTCGAATGGTTGGGGTTGCCTAATGTGCATACCAGGCACGCCACCGAAGGACACGAGCCCGGTTTTTTAGGATCAACACGAGCCAAGGTCTCGCTGGTACGCCGTTGGGTCCTACCATTTGAGAATACGAAAGGAGCATTTTAAATTGCCGAACGAATCTATGTGTATTACAATACTCGTATTTTCCTTGCAAATACTAATCTCGACGTGGTAATTGATTTATGACGAGTTGTTGAATTAGAGTGAGTTTGTGATATAGTGATCTCAACGTGGATTTCACATTTCATGGTATCCCTAGTAAGTTTTCCAATGCAAATTCAAATTTAAAAGATGAACAATATGGAGGTGAGAAAACTTTGTATGTATCAAGCATATGACCACACACACAGAGACACACACGCACGAACACAACAACAATCCAATAAGTATAGTGCATCTATTTTTCCAAACCATGCATGTGTGACACGAATTCAAAAATACTCCTTCTATTCCTAAATTTTAGTCTTTTAGAGAGTTCAACAAGTGACTACATACGGAGCAAAATGAGTGAATCTAGACTCTAAAATATGTCTATATACATCCGTATGTGCCAGTCCATTTGAAGCCTCTAAAAAGACTAATATTTAGGAATGAAGGGATTAAAATGTAAGACATCCATGGTCCTCAGTTCAATATTTAAAATGAACATGAAACTGAAACATGAATATTAAGTCTAGTACTATAGTACATGCAAATGTTGTGTTTAGGCGGAGCTATGGTTGTCGGGGCTCAACCCCTCGACCTTAGATAAAATTGTGGAGCTCTGTTTAGGGTTTTTTAGATTATATTTGTCCCCACCCTCCCAACCACCGGTTGGTTGTGCACCCCCCACCCCTCCCCCCGGGAGAATATCATGTGCCCCATACCTTAGATGCTATATGCGGATACGAGTTGCTTGGAGCTTCTAGATCTGAGATATAGCCTCTCACATGATGTGTCTTAATATTTTTGCAGGAAACCTTGATGAGTTTGAGAATTGCACACAATTTGTACAAAAACTACTTAGATGCCCTTTGATCCCATATCCAATGACCTCGAAGCTCGTATCACTGTAGCATCTAAGATGAAGTAGGACATCATATTCTCATGTATGTAATAATATCATGTGCTACCACACCTTAGATGCTTTGGTGATACAAGCTCTTCGGAGGCGTTGGATTTGTGACCCAACACCTCCTCGGTGGTTTGAGTGGTATTTTGCATAAAAGCCCCAAAAGAGTTCGGCCACTTCTTACAAACACAAATACTGCTCAGATGCCATTGGATCTCAGATCAAATGACCTCCAAGCTCGTATCACCGTAGCATCCAAGCTGCGATAGCACCTTATGTTTTCTCACAAGGGAGAGGATGAGGTGGTCCTGCACCGTAGATTCTATGGTGATACGACTTCACTCAGATCTAAGGGCCCACAGTAGGAGGTTTGAATGTTTTTGCAATATACGACTGATAGAGTTTGGGAAATGCGCAGAAAGTACAAGTACTACGCATGTGCCATTTGATCACTGATCATACGACCTAGATGCTCATATCACCGTAGCGGGTAATTAAGCTACGGGGAGCACCGGGGAGCCGTTGGATCAAAGATGCAGAGGCACACACGAGCATTAATGTCTTATTTGCAAAAGAACCTTTGGAGAGTTTGGAAATTGCACATAATTACAAAGACTACTCCCAAGCCATTGGATCTCACTTCCAACGGTGTAAAAACTCATATCACCATAATATCTAAGCTGCGGGGTGGATGTCATATTCTATGCCGCTATCATTTTTGTTCGTAAACTTGCAAAATACATGTAACTCGTGCCGTTACTTGTCTAACCGCGCAAAGTATTTGTTCAAAACAACCATCCTACATTGAAATATCAGAACAACACACGGGGGTCCCACTTATCATTAATCAAATTCGGACCTAAAACTAACAAATCTGAAAGATGAGATTCGAACGGGCAACCTGGACTACAAAGCGTAAGTCGATAGCCTGAAAAAACGAACGGTTGTTGGCTTTGTCCCATAACTTGATTTTATACAGTACTTGCGTTGAGTAGAGTAGAGGGAGTGCCTCGTCAACACGTGCATGACCGTTGTCTCACTTACTGGTGGGTCCCAGGTCGGCAACCTCAATCTCTCTTCTCTCCATCGTCCAACCTTTGCACGGGCATACACGAAGAGCGGCACTAGCTTGCCGTGGTGTTATTACAACTAAAAAAGCTTGGAAAATAGAAGAATCGCCTAGAACAAGAGACGTTGTGGCTGGTCGAGACGGAGCTAACCACATCTATCCTTCGTGCCATGTTTGCATGATGAAGCTATGTGGAGTGGGGTGTTTTCGACCGACTGGCTGGGTCCCGAGGTCAAACCATAGGTACTACGTCTGATACAGTATATTTTTACACGCACATTTTTCCTCCGTGCCGAGACGTGGCACACCCTACCGCGCGGTTTCGGGGTCCTCCCGGGTGGTGCACGCATATATTCTTCCTGACGTGGGACGCCCTACCGTGCATTTTCTGGGTCCTCCTTGGTCGTAGCGCCGAAGCAAGTAAATGAGTCGTCAAATTACGAAAGACCACCTTTCCGGCCGAGTACATCAGTGAAGCACGGTGGCTAGCTAGTTGGGCTAGTTCGACCAATTAGCTAGGCCGCCGCCACATTTGTTTTTTCACCCCTTTTTTATCTACTTGCCGCAGGTAAATTTAAATATCCACCGCGGCGTTTCTCTGGTGTTCGGGTGCGGCAGGATTTTTAATTTTTTGATTGACAGGAGCATGCGCGGCAGGATTTTTAATTTTTTGATTGACGGGAGCAGGCGCAGCAGCAATTTGTCATGATGACTCCGCCTGTAAAAACACACTGCTCCCTGATATGAGAAGTCGTCGACTGGTGTTTTACCATGGTGAAAACCAAAAGATTCCCCGCTCCCTCCGCCTTCCCGTAGAATGCATTGCCTTTCAGCCATTTCGCCCCCTTTTCTTCCTCTCCTCATTGCTTCTACCTAGTGCCATGGCGGCGTAGCAGATCACGGAGTCTGAGGTGAGGCGCCTGACACTGGCTCCCGTCGACTGGGAGCGGGCTCTGTGGGCGGTTGCACCCTGCATCACCAACGTCATGCGCCTCGAGAAGCAGAGGGACTTAGGTGCTGTTTAGGTGCCCTCTACATGGGCATGTCTATATCTCGGCGCAACATGACCGTTGGATCAAACTCAGATGGTGCAGATCAGTCACTGTAGCACAAAGCATGTGGGTGTGTTTGGTTGCATTCTCATCTCAATATAGTTGTTTCCTCTTCATGTATTCTTGTCAACCTACTAGTGTGGGCCCATGCACCCTTCATGCACTCTGCCAAACACCCAAAAGTGGGTCGAGATGGGAACATTTGCTCCCATCCCGTGCACCCTTCATACACCCTGCCTAACACTATTCATGCTTCATATGGTTCATGTTTCATGTAGTACTGTAGCACCGTACTCTCCGTGCGCTATGGACCTAGTTCTGTTAACATTGATCTCACCATTCATTCTCGACCAGACAGTCGAAAAAGCGGTACTATGTTACATATAGGAGTAGTTGACATGCGCACAACATCATTTGTTATCGTCATATCTTACTACACTAGCAACAAGATTGTGTAGTACTAACATATGAACCACTGCACATGCCTAGTAGTAGGAGCACTGTGTATGTTCAAGTGGCTGCCGTGTTTCGCACTCCTCCATCGTAAGAGTGGAAACGCTAGTAATCATTTTTTTCTTCAGAAAAATAGTGGACACGCTCTACCGTGCGGATCCTCCTCCAGCCATGCACTAAATTACTCACTTTCGCCGACATGTGGGACAGCCAGCACCTGGGTCCAGCAGCCATGCACTAAATTACTCCGTAGTAGAGTGATGGTAGACTACCTCGATCGAACCGCTGTAGTAATGCCCAATGAGCCGTCAAATCACAAAACCCCCTCCTTTCCAGCAGTAAGTTGGACGGACGAAGCAACCATCATTTCACTCTTCTCTCTCAGCTTCCTCTCTTGAAGAAAATCCCCACTCGCTTCGCTTCTCCCTCATCTCGTTTGTCCTTTCACTCTTCTCTCTCAGCTTCCTCTCTTGGATGGACGCCGGAGCACCGGACGACGTGATGTCTATAGCTCTGGACAAAACCGTCGAGGCTCATGGTACGAAGAATCGCAAGCACGCCACCGAGACTACCGCAGACAAGCTCAAAGCCATCGCCATGTCCAAGTCCCCCTCTCCTGGATCCCTCATTAAGCATGTCCAGGTAATGTCTCTTGTTGACGATCTTTTTCTCGATCTTGATCGTGTTTTTTCATCTAACACGCTGTACTAGTACTGGTAGTACAACTTTCTGGGTGATCTTGCATGTGATTTTAGTGTGCCAAATGACGGTCCTAAATTCCTCTTTTTACCAGAACATGCGAGACGTTGACACTGATTTCTTATAGATTAATTTCAACTACTCCCTCTGTCCCAAATTTCTTGTCTTAGATTTTTCTAGATACGGATGTATCTAATACTAAAATGTGACTTGATACATCCGTATCTAGACAAATCTAAGACAAGAATTTTGGGACGGAGGAAATACTTTATGAACATCAATGCTACCTTTTAAGAGGGTATATTTGCCTCAGTAACTTGTGTTATGGATATTACATGTAATCCCTCTGCTCTCATGCCTTTGAAGACATGTTCTAGTGTCTTTGTTCACTCATTTCTGTGCGTATATGTAGTCATATATGGAGTATAATATCGAAAATCATCTTATATTTCTGAACAGAGGTAGTAATAAAATATGGTTTCTGTTTGAATTAGAACCAGGTCCGCGGTGGAGATGAAGTTCTCAAAGTCATGCCGTGTGAACTGGAAGACCTGTGTTGACACTAGATTTGGCACGGTCAATAACTTATTTAAGATGGCCTCAAATGGAGAAGTGATCTACATGGAAGAGTTCCGTATTATTGATATGAACAACATTGAAGTTTGGGTCATCACCGTCCGATTTCATCTTGAAGGCCGAAACTATGCTCAAAATACTAAGATCTTATATTCTGAGTACAGTTTGGCCTGTTAGGCCCCCAAGACGACCTCAAATGAAAAAAATGATCTACACGGGTTGTCTTCGTCTCGTTGAAACGATCGATTTTGATATAAAAATTGTCCAATTCTGAGCTCGTATGCAAAAGTTAGAGCAATCGGAGTGCAACCCTGTCACGAGGCGAGATGTGGCGCGCCCCACCAGACACATGTCTGATCGGTAGCGCGAGGGAATAGCCTATTTTGCGCAACCGATTTAACCCTCAAGATGACCTCTGATCAGAAAACCTTCAACGTGAAAGTTGTTCATCTCGTCGATGCGGTCTAGATTTCTTTTGGGATCGTTTTCATATGAGATGGTTTACCACCACAAAAAAGACCCGCAAGGTGCAGCCAGTTTAAACCGAACAGTTTTGGAAAGTTCGAATAAAACCAATCCAAATTTGACTAGGGTTTTGGACGTGAATCCAAGACTTTTCCTTGCACGGGAAGTCCAGCCACCTCTTATATATCTAAGGGGTGACGGCCGATTGAACAACACACAATCGATCAAATCATCTATCACTTTTTATCTTTTATCTTTTCTCCCTAACCCTAGTTCTTCTTCTTCCTCGTTCTTCGTCTGTTCTTCTTGTTGCAGGGCAGCGAACCTCGAGGCCCTAGGGGCGACCAGGTCGACCTAGGGCAGCCCATAGCCGCCACGCGCCCTGACGGGGTCCCTCCCGGGCGTGTGGGGTTTCGGGTCCTCAAAAGCACCCACCGGATTGCCTTTACCTTTATCTCTCTCCCTTGTTGTTCTTCTTTCTCGTTCTTCGTTCGTTCTTCTTCATTGCAGGGCGACAAACCTCGAGGCCCTAGGGGCGGTCAGGCCGACCAAGGGCAGCCCAGCCGCCACGCAACCTGACGGAGTCCCTCCCGGGCGTGTGGGGTTTCGGGTCTACAAAAGCACCCTCCGGATTGTCTTGCGTACCGCGCTTCCGGCGGGTCTCCTTCGACGTGAGCTGCGGTGCATCACCCTCGGCGTTGGAGGTACACGGTGACGTGTTCGTGTGCGAACACACTTTTTGGCGACTCTGCTGGGGAAGAAACTTTGAACGGTCTCCGGCCCGTTATTGCTACGAAGAGATCGTCATCTAGGGTTTGCAATCTACAAAGGTAATATGAGTACCCAATTTCCTACTGTAGATGCAAATAATGCATATGATGTTACTAGATTGTTCAATGATTATACTCTATTGTCCAGCCCTAGTTTTTCAATAAGGCATCTAATTATGTGCATAGGCCGATTCAAAGTAATTTACATGTTCCAACTTCTTATGATACTAGTAACATACAACATATGTATCCTAACTCTCATGCATTGGCAACCGCATAAATCCATATGCAGATGAACAACATGATGGGTTCGGTTAATCAATTTGCAACACCTCATGTTAAAATTTCCAATAGCATAGAAGAAAGTGTTTCACCTTTTTATTCATCAGCAACTAATTTGCAGTATGTGATCCAACCTTGCCGATGGATGGGAGAATTGGCCATGCTACTACTAGCTATTCGGCCAGTTACCCTCAACCATCATATGCTACACCTCATTTTAGTAATTTTTCAGCATCGTATGCAACTGTAGATGTTCATAATTCGGCCCCGCATCTTCATGGTCATAGCCGAATAAGTGAAAAGTTTACAGGAACACATGTGCCGTCATCAAATACTGTAGCATATAATGCATACTCTATGCAATTCGAGAATTTCGGCAACACTCACGAATCATTGCCAAAAGAATCTGAAAGTATTGTGGAGCAATCCCTTCCAGAAGTGCTTGTGGCTGCGTTAAAAAAGGGCTTGGCACAAAACAAGAAAATTAGTTCTCTTTGCCTTGAACAATATGAAAAGGGGTTGTTTCCTGATTATGCTGCAATAAATTCTAGAGTTTTGCAAGAAGATGAAACTACATGCATTGATATAATTGGCGAAAGAGCATATGGTTATACAACAGTGCATACACCTCCTCCTAGTACCGCAGCATACTATACATCCCCTACACAATTGCAAAATTTCGGCAACACTAACACTTCATTGCCGAAAGATTCTAAAAGCATTGGGAGGCAAACTAATCTAGAGCAGGCTGGAATTGAGAGGGGAGTTAAAGCTTTGCGTGATAGGGTGCAGGTACTTCGCCAAGAGAGAATTGATAGGGAATTGGCTCAAAGAAAAGAAGCCTTGCCAATTGATATAACCGGCAAAAAGAATTATGATTCGGAAACTAAAAGTGCTTCGGTTGAAAAAGCCAAATCAAGTAGTATATATTCCAAATCCATCAAATCCAAAGAGGCAAACATTGTTGAGAAAGGGCATGGGAAGTATAACAAGACAACCATACTTGATTTTTCTGAAGTTAATGGAACCTACTTCCTGCTCTATGAGGTTTGTGCCATAGAAATTGGTGAGCTTCAAGAACAAGAACAAGTAGCCGAAGAAAGTTTGGTGGACGAAGATCTTCAAACTAATGATGCACGAAACCAAGAGAAAGATGATGACAAGGCGTTGGGGAGCTATCCGAAGGCGGAGAAAGATATTCTTCAAGTCACACCATCATCATGCTCTCCCAACATATTTCAAGAGGTATGTCTAGCAAGTAAATTACCTATTTTCATATTTAGTCACAACTTTATTGTTGATGCATCTATTAGAAAAATTCTAATAAGTAATTTTCAAAGACCAATGAAGAAGAGCAATTTACTTGTTAGCAATAAAATTGTTACTAAGCATATCGGTCAATATATTGTACCATTCAAAGAGACCGATAGTGACTTATCACTACAGCCAAAGCTTTTCCCATTGCTTTATTTAAAGTTCATATCTAATTGGGTAGCTTTGCTTATTTCTTACTTGGCTTACACTTGGTCTCAGTTCAGACATGTATGTTCTAACTATTTTTGTTTCAGAAATTTAAAGCCAAGGTTAAAATCCTCTGATCAAACCGATGCCAATACAGTTTCTTATTCAAAGACAACGGAGATAGAGTGCAAAACACAATGCATAGCCGAATGGGGTGATGCAAAATCTGAACCATTCGTTTGCTTAACTCCAAAACCGTTCTCACAACACGATCGGCTAGAAAACAAGAAGTATACCTTCAATTCAAGCATGTGTGATCAAATATTTGATTTGTTGCTGAAAAATAATTACATTACAATTCTTGATCACCATGTTAAGCCATCAATCCAAGGACAAATGTATTGTAAGTTGCATGATTCGTCCAAGCATAATTTTGAGGATTGCAACATGTTTCGTCAAATAGTTAAATCAGCCATTGAAAAAGGATGATTGAAGTTTGTTGAAATACCAAGAGATGACCAATCTATTCCGATTGGTCCTGATGGCAAAAAGTTTTTGCGTCGGCTGCTTCAAGCCGATCCATTTAAAGAGAAGGTAAAAACTGCAGGTGATGGGATCAAGCTTTCAAGTAAAGAAGTTGTTGAAGAGCATAATGAACATAATCTTAATGGCGAGAATTCCATCGAAGCTACAATGGAGACGCCAATGACTGGGGGGCAGCAAGAAAATCCAATGATCGATGAAAGCAAACCAAAAGAAAACAAAGGCCGAAATAAGCGCAAGTGTAAGAGATCAGAAATCACCTTCGCTGTACTATTGGATAAATATCAAAAGATGATTGAAGAGAAGAATGCTTATCGGCCAAATCATGCAAAGAAACCAAGATCACCCCCAAGGCGCAAATATGAGGATCGGTATTGTCAAAGTGAGAATTTTAATGCGACATATTCATATCCTTATTTTGGGCCGCCAATGCCAATGCCGTGGATGCCTCCCTATGCTCATATAGATCCATATTCCTCATGGGACAGGTATGATACAAGGGCACATTCTCCATCTTATTTTAGACCATCTCACCAATATTATGCGGCTCCAAGAAGATCAACATTTGAACAATTACATGTTAAAGACCGTTTCAATCATAATGAATCGGTCCAGAGCTCAAGGAAGAAGAAAGAGGTGGTAAAGCAAGTTTACCGTGTGAAAAGAGATGGTCGTAAGTGTGCTACTTCAGATTTGACCTCAAATAACAAAGATCCAATGAAACTGTTGACATTGGCTACAAAAGGCAAAGAAGTGAAGCAATCAATTGATAAAAATCAGAGTGCCAAATCTAAAGAAAAGATGTTTAGGGTGCACAAGGCCCAAAACGAGTTGCCATTGGTTGAAACAAAATCATAGCCGACATGCTCACTCGGCTTATCATATTGGCAAGAGAAGAAATTACAAAATCTTAGTGCACAAGAGCTGACAAAGAAGAACATGGCATGGGTTCCCAAGAAGATCAATCAAGATAAAAATGATGTGCATGCTTCTATTGCAACAAGTACAATAAAATTCAAGAAGGAAAAGAATGAAAGCAACAAACAATTTAGCCGGAGGTGCGCATCACAACATCAAAATCTTCGGTTAGCACATCATCCATTTTCTTCAACCATGCTGTTGATGCCTTTGCCATGGAATTCATCCCTAGGTATGATCAATTACCATCGATGGATTTATTTTGATCCATGGATGCAACATAATTTTCTATATCATGAGAGGGTATTACCAAATTACTATACATATGGTTAGTTACATTGTTGCTAATACAAAGGGGCCGAAATATTTTATTCCTATTTTATTTGTTTATTTCGGCTATACATTATTTGGTGGGTGAATTCTACATGGACCTCATGTTAATGGCCGATATTTATCTATCGCCCTAAGAATATGTCAAAGCATGGCCAGTGTAGTATCCTAACACCGTCCTTAGTTCAATTGGAGACCAAAACAAGCATCATGCCGCTTAAAATATTTTTTCACAATAATCAAAGCCGAATATAAAATTTTATTCGGTTTCGAGCTTTTGGTTGCCATAGGTGCTATACATATTGAGGCTTTGGGTGATTCGTAATGAGTAGTACAACAAATATCCACGGGTAATCAATTTTTTGACGGATCACTTATAGTTTATCTTGGGGTATGTCTAGATGCAAAATTTACCTTGGGTTGCATTAAAATTGTTCATATATTTCGACATGGCAATTGAAGAGAGTTGGCATAGCAAGCATCCGGCTACCATGTCCATCATGGTGTATTGCATATCTATCAATAGCCGATGCTTATTCTTGCCAACATAGATAAGGCCGAATTGGAGCTCACTACCTCGGCCACTAATGAAACTTTTATGCAGACAAAGTAAGGATTCGAGAAAGTTCATTGTTGATTATCTACAAGATCCTAGCAGAAGGGTGGATAATATGGTTGATGGATGGTCTTAACATGCATACCTATGGAACTTCATAGTCAGATTAATGAAGTTGAGAAAGTCACCCAAGCTTGCATCAAAATATTCACACAAGCAATGGCCGATATAAACTTATCGTCCTAAGCATATGCAAAATGGCCAATGTAGTGTTGACATCGTCCTTAGAGCAAGCTATGTGCAAGTTATTTTTCGGCACACAAGCTTTGCCGAAAAATAGGGGGGCATGTGTTGACACCAGATTTTGGCACGGTCAAGAACTTATTTAAGATGGCCTCAAATGGAGAAGTGATCTACATGGAAGAGTTTCGTATTATTGATATGAACATCATTGAAGTTTGGGTCATCACCGTCCGATTTCATCTTGAAGGCCGAAACTATGCTCAAAATACTAAGATCTTATATTCAGAGTACAGTTTGGACTATTCGGCCCCCAAGACGACCTCAAATGAAACAAAAACGGGTTGTCTTCGTCTCGTCAAAACGATCGATTTTGATATAAAAATTGTCCAAATCCGAGTTCGTATGCAAAAGTTAGAGCAATCGGAGTGCAGCCCTGCCACGACGCGAGATGTGGCGCGCCCCACCACACACATGTCTGATGGGTAGCGCGAGGGAATAGCCTATTTTGCACGACCTATTTAACCCTCAAGAAGACCTCTGATAAAAAAACATTCAACGTGAAAGTTGTTCGTCTCGTCGATGCGGCCTAGATTGCTTTTGGACTCGTTTTCATCCGAGATGGTTTACCACCACAAAAAAGACTTGCAAGGTGCAGTCAGTTTAAACCAAACAGTTTTGGAAAGTTCGGATAAAACCAATCAGAATTTGACTAGGATTTTGGACGTGAATCCAAGCCTTTTCCTTGCACGGGAAGTCCAGCCGCCTCTTATATATCTAAGGGGTGATGGCCGATTGAACAACACATAATCGATCAAATCATCTATCACTTTTTATCTTTTATCTTTTCTCCCTAACCCTAGTTCTTCTTCTTCTTTGTTCTTCGTCTGTTCTTCTTGTTGGAAGGCGGCGAACCTCGAGGCCCTAGGGGCGATCAGGTCGACCTAGGGCAGCCCATAGCTGCCACGCGCCCTGACGGGGTCCCTCCCGGGCGTGTGGGGTTTTGGTTCCTCAAAAGCACCCGCCGGAATGCTTGCGTACCGCGCTTCCAGACGGGTCTCCTTCGACGTGAGCTGCGGTGCATCACCCCCGGCGTCGAGGGTACACGGTGACGTGTTCGTGTGCGAACAACCTGATGATGAGTTCTACTGCTGAACTATCCAGCTGTTGTGTCCTTGTCGCCACGTGTCCTGAACTAGTGTTTTCCTGTAGCATTGTTGTCAGGCGTGTTCTCGAGGCTGTACTTGACCACAACAATTTCCTGGCTGTGCCTTCGATTACGAAGGGTGTGGTTCTTGTAAAGCTTCCCAACAAATCTGATGCGGCCTATCTTCACCATCATGTTTATGAGTGGAAAGACCACTCTGTTAGGTTCTCCAAGGTTGACAAGATGGTGATGGTGCATGTAGACATCTCAAACGAAGTCCATGGCCTAGTCAGTTATGCGGGGTTCATCACGTAGGTCGGTGGCAAGAAATAGTCTGAAGAATTTAGTTAGTGCAACTTTGCTTGTCTGTAGTAAGTACTATTGTTCAGTACTTGATTTGTGTTTGTGAACCCTATATTGTTTATTACTACTGCCGCTTTTGGTGTGTGGTCTGTCCTGAGAACGGTCTATGTTAATGTCTGTCCACTCAATTCAGTCTGTATATTTTGAAGTATCCATATCATATTTTTTGTGAGGACGGTTTATCAATTATGGTTACACTCCAATATCTGTATGCATTGCAGGGTTTATCGCACCCACCAGGATTTCCAGTCCCATGGATGTTCGGTCCATACGATTTGTCACAACCTTTGGACTGTCCTGCTTGTGGGAGTAGGCGGGGCCCCTACATGCCACGCGTAGTTGGACGATCAATCTTTTGTTTAGTACTTCAACATAGTGATTTCCTGGTAAGGATTCACTCGTGTCACATCAAGTAAATCTAATTGATTTACTGTCTAAATCTTATTTATTTAATGTCATGTTTTCTTTCTTTTCCTACAATTTTACGATGGAGGTTTTGCCATGTGAAATTCATCACAGAATAAACCGTTTGGTTTGCTCTACGTTGGCTATTTCTTTGCAGGTTTCACTTCTTATGTCGTGTCAGTAACGAAGGCACTGTCCATCACTTATATTACTGGAAAAAATTGGATTAGTCTATTTGTCTGAGTACAAGCTGAATCCCTATGATGAACTGCAGTTTGGTTTAACAAAAACGCCACAATTAGTCCTTCTCGCGTTTAAAAGAAATGAAGAAAAAGATGGATCATAGTCGCGGATCCTAGTCAAGTTAGAAAGCTGATCAAAGCAGACCAGACACGATCGCCGTTGTCTCGCACAGATCGAGCACCAGGAGTTTCTCTAGCACTGACAGCGGCAGCAGCTCAGTCTGATCCAGCTTAGGATTGGGCACCGACCGCGTCAGCGGATCAGTCTGATCTACCAGAGGATCGGGCATCGACACCGGCACCAGCTCTACAAGGAGCACCATCTCCGGCAGCAGCGGCGGCTTCGGCACCTGCACCAACACTTGCACTTGCATCTGCTCTGGCCCATTCAGTAGCACCGGCAACAGACTGGGCTACAGTTCGCACTTCATATACCAAAGTCCTTACAAAAACCGACATGTCCACCTTCTCGGTAAGCATTGGCCGCCCAAGTAGTTCGTTCTTTTTTCTTTGCATGTTGTTTCACATGATTCACTGTGTTCATCTAACTGTTTGGGTATGTCTTCTTTTTTGCAAACAGAGAATTCCTAGAGCAACGAGGGAGTCGTTCAACAATCCGGGCGACCGCGGCCAAGTTTCTCTTACCATGCGCAGCCATGGTGTGAATGAACCTGCTCAATATACCGTAAGAACAAAGGATGGTCACATGATGATTGATGCTAAAGGATGGTCAAGGTTCAAATCTAAATCATATCTTGCAGTAGGGGACGATGTGAAAATCGAACTTTCTCGGCAAGGAGAGCTGGTCCAAATCAACTTTGAAATTCTTCAGTAGCAGCATGCAACTGCCGAACTGATCTATCCTCCGAGAGATTTTAATGTAATAATCTGGCAGGGTTAAACAAGTGTCCTGTGTGTATAAGTAGTACGACAATATTATTTATCACATGGTATATCGTTGATAGAATTGCAACTCTGATTGCTGGTTAGGAACTGTCGTTCGATTTCATGCCAACAGCTGTCGTGCTTTATTCAATTTTGTGTATTCGCCTTGGGACATCATCTAAAACCAGCACCGTACCGATCGCTTGGAATATGAAAAGCATTTAGGTAGAACACATGGGCCCCCAAACAAGCAGGGTCGGCCTGCGGTCCAAAGTTCAGAACCGTGAGCCTATCTGAGTACTATATACTCAGTTGAACCCCCATAAAAAAGCTGAACCCCCATAATGCCCGTGCGTTGCAGAGGGAGTATATTTCTCGGCAAGGTGAGCCTGTGATATAAAATATTTGTATATTTCTTTACAGAGGGAATATCTCTCTATCAAAATATATATTTATGTGTAACTAGTTACTCCTGTCTTTGTACTTCCTTTCGCTAATATGTGGGGCAACTGGCAACGGGGTCCACGTGTCATATGCACAAATTAGAGTACATAACTTCACGGTGGACACACCCCGGTCATAGCGCCGCAGTAATGCCCAATGAGTCGTCAAATCACAACCCCTCTTTCCAGCTTTAGCAGTAAGCTGGACAAACGAAGCGGCAATATTTCACTGGGCCTGAATCCCTTCTCCCTCGTCTGCTTGTTCAGAGAAAACCCCCTCTCAGCGATTGCATAGGGTTTTCTCATGGAGAACCAGGTACGAATTCTTCATCCATCCTCGATAAATCCAAGTCCCTTGGTCGCAGGTAATGCTAGGATGGCAGCCGCCACCATTGATGCATTTTTCTTCCTATTGAATCTAGTGTGTTTCATTTGCAGTGCCCAAAGTGCGAGTACCCTACAGGTTTCTGCGCCCTCTGCGAGACACCACACTTGTTCCTTCTCATCCTACCACAGCATTTTGAAGCGCACACAGTATGTTCCTAGAATCCTCTTTTCTATCCGGGAGGGTGGGTTTTTTTTAACATGTATTGTTCTCATATTATTTTTCCTGCAGTGTATTATTTGCTCTGCCAGAACACATGTACTCAAGATGCTCGACCTTGCCATAACTGAATACACTAGTTTAATGGTCACAGTGAAGATAAGCCATGGATATAAGTTTCGAGTTGGGTTCATGAACCAAGAAGATCGCTGCTTTTTTTATGGCCGAACTTGGATAAACTTTCTCAAGTGTTACGGACTGAAAGTTGGCGCACGAATGTTGATGGAAATAGCAGAACCTGGTCTCATCTTCACTGCGATCTTCCACCCCGACGTCGTTCCAATTGTTCATCCATGTTAGTTTTGTATCTGGTTCTTGCTTATTGCCTCGATTACTTCTTGATCCACCTATTATGTCTAACTAATCATAATTTAACTTTAGAAGTAGCAACGAATCTCTCATGAAGATGCTACTTCTAACTAATATTTTCTTATAATTGGTGGCACATGTAGGTTTTTTCAGTGTTAAGCAGTCTGCTTGTTTGTTACTCTGTAATAACTCGGCTGTTACTAATGGCACTGAAGTTGACTGGATCGACATCCACAAGTTCCTACACTTTATTGATCGTCTTGAGGACCTTGTGGGGCGTTTCAATGGTGGAAGGCCACGTGGCATATGTGTGCCACTACTGCACTCGTTGAACAGGTCCAACTGTGTCGAGAAACTTATGGTATGAACTGTTTTCTGTTATATATGTTGTTCATAAACTATTGCTTATACACAGTTTTATAGCTGTGATCTTCTTGAAACAGGAACTGCCTAGTTCTATTGTTCCTATACAGATGCCTGACCATGGTTGGGTCAGACTTGCGCTTGGTCACGACATGATGTTTATGTCAACCTACTCAATTGCCCTTGGAGGTGAAAAGATACTTATTCATGGGTGGTCTCAAATAATGAAGGCCCGTCCATCTTGGAGAATAGGACAGAAGATTATGTTCATGCTTTTCCATGGCTCTAAAGAGAATATCCTGTTTATTGACCACTTTGCGAGATGAAGCAGCTTTCAGAAGGTTGTGGATGCGCGGGGAGGCGCTTGTGTCAGGACCCCGATTCCAAGTCACATCGATCTAGCTGGTAACACCTCATATCACTTTGCGGCCTCACGCACGGTATCCCCACGGGTGTCGCCTTACCAAGGCCCAGGACCGTTTGCACCTTTTGGCTCATGTATATGATAGTGTCGCTAGCATCCATATGACAGAGAACCCGGGACGACATGGCTAGTCGTGAACCCAAAGCGGCACAGACCTATGGGGACAGGCATACATGAATCACATCGAGCATGTCGGTCAACAGCGTGTGAATCCGGGCTGTAGCACTGGGCTAACAGGACTCCGGATGTCACCGCTTGACATTTCCCCGATGGGACAGACATAGGAACGAAGGGAAACACATGCCGGCCAGTCAAGTGTCCTGAGCAGTAGTGTTGGGCTAGCAGGACTCCGGTAAACCGGGCTGTAGCGGACTACTATGGCTCAAGGAGCACAAGACTACATTTCCCCATAAGAGAGGTTGCCAAGGATAAACAACTAGATTGTCAGATCCCACACATACCAAGCATTTCAATCATACACACAATATGCTCGATATGTGTAAATACAACATGGCATCACAACAAAACTCTACAACTCAAGTACTTTATTTAAAGGCTCCGGCGAGCCATACATAACATGTTCATACAGGTAGGGGTCACAAGACCCGACACTCAAGTCATACAAGCATACAAGCACATGCGGAAGAAAATAGTCTGAGTACAGACACTAGAAAGAAGGAAGGCTTGTCGAAGCCTGTCTAACTACATGGGGCCCTCCATGGCCAGAATCACCACCTGGGTGGCAAGTTACTCATCGATGTCGAGGTCTACGTAAAACCCATCGGAGGGGGCGGTGTTGTCGTCTGAAAACAGTAATTAAAGCAACATGAGTACAAAGGTACTCAGCAAGTCTTACAACAGATCCTACTATACATGCTCATTCTCAAGAAGGTGGTGGAGTTATTGCAGCAAGCCAGCTTTGACTCTTGGCTAAGCTATCCTACGAGACACTAGTGTAAAATAGTTTTCGCACACGAGTCCACTAATCACCAACACAATACTCCATCGGGGATCCTCCCTCGACATCCTAAGAGAGGGCCATCCTCGGTACTCACACTTATCTTGAGTCTTTTAGTAGTAACCATTAACTTGTCTATGAACTGTATAGGCAACCAAGTAGTCCTTTACCGCGGACGCGGGTATTCGAATTGATGATGTTAACCCTGCAGGGGTGTACTTCTTCATACACGCTCTCACCACTTATCGTCGTTTACACGACAGTACTCGGCAACCTTCAAGCGGAAGCCCAACGAGGGTGTCGGCCATGGCCTACCTAAACACACAAGTCTCTAGTCCAGGTTTATCGCCTATCCAGGTTCCATTAGCAGGGAGTCCGGCCGAGGTTTCCACATACGACCCCGAACAATGTGTACAGGGTCCCGAGACGCCAAACGGGCGCCCGACATACCCGGCCACGGTGTATCTACCGCATCATAGCCCACCCCTAGGGTCAGCGCTACGCCCGGCCGCCAGCACAAAACCTACAAACACTAGAAACTAGTTGCAACTCCTGGACAGAGTACTAGAGTGGTTAAGAAGCCGAGAGGGTCAATTAAGGATCCCAATGCATGGTAGTAACTGATTCTTAAATCACACATACAGATCTCAGTTCTTAGGGACGGCCTCAACAAAACAACCCACCATGTACTCCTACATGGCCTCTCATCGATACCTTTACCAAATCATGTTCAACACATCCCTCACATTACCGACGTAATCATTTCACTCTAGCCCATCACCCAGATGAACCAGACCTGACACAACTCTAAGCATAGCAGGCATAGCATGGTAGGAAACACATACATGGCTCAATCAACTCCTACACATGCTAGTGGGTTTCATCTAGTTACTGTGGCAATGATAGGTCATGCAGAGAATAAGGGTTCAACTACCGCAGCACACAGCAGTTTGAAACATTGTTGTCTTAATGCAGTAAATGAGAGCAGAAGCGAGAACATGGGATTGTATCGATATGATCAATGGGGCTGCTTTCCTGATGGAGTAGTAGTAGGGTACTGCCCTTTAGTTGGATACTCGGAGATATCCTCGGAGGCAGAACCTACCACGAAAGGCACCACAAAACACAATCATCACATGGCAATATGCAACAATATGATGCATGCTATGACATGGCAATATGAGGTTTCCTGCCTAATGCAATGTGAAACAAGTTGGTTTGGGTCCATTTGAATCAAAGATTCAAATGGAAGCTTATGTTCTTAAGCATTATAAGTGTATTAGCTTGTTTCACCTAAACAGCAAGATTAAAGTGTTTTGTCATGCATGAAACCATTACAGATGGAAAGATTGAATTTTTCTGATCAAATTTCATATATAAATATTTGCATTTGGAGTTACAGATTAAAAGTAATGAATTTTTGAAGTTTGCAATATTTTCTGGAATTTCCTGTATAAGAATAATTCCAGTAATTGAGTTATTGCGTCAGCATTGCGTCAGGGTGACGTCAGCAGGTCAAAGGCGACAGCCCAGGTCAAACCTGACCGGTGGGTCCAGTCTGTTAGTGTAAAAACTAACTAACAGAGTTAGTTAGTGTTACGTTAGCACTAATCTAGATTAGTTAGGGCCTGGGCCCACATGTGAGTGAGTCAACCCATTAACTAAAGTAATTAGCGTAAACTAATCTAATTCTAAATTAAACAGGGGCATGGCCCACACGTCAGTGACCCTGGGGGGGTCAAACTGGGTCAGCGGAGTCAAACTCGCCGGCGTTTAGCCGCTGGCGAGGCCAGACATGGCAGGGCGGTGCGGGTTTTGCACTCCGACGACCAAATGGACGGCGGAGACCTCCTACGCATAGCTGGGAGCAAGCCGCGTCGAGTGGTGGCAATGGCTGGGCTTAGGGTCGCTAGAAACGACGCCGACGACGAGCGTTGCGGCTGCCGGAGTTCGGGCGAGGGCGAGCTTGCCGCTAGGAGGCACGGCGAGGAGCGTGCGGGGGTGCTACGGGCTCCTGCAAGTGCGGTGAAGATGATGACGTGCTCGGTTGTGACCCAACGTGGCTGTGGCCATGACGGCGACGTGCGGTGGCGGCAGCGGGTGCGGCCGAGCTTGGTGCGGGCATTGCGTTGCTCGAGAAGGCAAACAGAGAGGATGGGGAGGTGATTGAGCTCACAGCGGTCACGTCGGAGCAGTCGGCGAGGTCGAGGACGAGCTGGTGCTGCGGTGAAGGCGAAGGGGATCTCCGGTGGCCGGAGTTGAGGAAGACGGGGTTGGGGCGACTCTAGAGCGGGCGAGCGCTCGGAGCTCGGCCTGCCCAACGTAGTCGACGACGGCGGAGCTCGTGGACACAGTGGGGCGGCGCGAGGACGACGGAGGGCGTGGCTATGTTGATGGTGCGGCGGCAGGGGCGTTGGCCATGGTGGGAGAGGGCGAGGGAGAGAGACAGAGGAGTGAGCGAGGTGTTTGCGGGGTCGGGGCGGTGATGTGGAGCTTGCCCAAGTGTCCAGGGGCGAGGGCGGCAAGCAGCTGACGTGATTGCGAGCTCGCGCACGCCGGCGTCACCTCCCTGCCTGCCTGGCGGGGATGAAGCAGCTGGCTGGCACGGGCCAGCACAGTGCTGGGCTTCCAGGTGGGCCGGCTGGTGGCTTTGCCAGGTTAGTTTCCTTTCTCTCTCTCTTTTCTGTTTTCTATTTATTCTGTTTTGTCTTTTGAAATAGTAACAATACTATTTCATTTAGGAAAACCCTGGAAATATTCAGAGGCACATTTGAAAATATTCTGAACAGCCTAAAATTACTTTCAGGATTATTTGGGCATTTTAAAATATTTAAAGGATTTAAATTGCCCAAACGCAATTAATAATGAATTAATCCAATGACCTTATCATTACCTAGAAAAGTGTGCACCATTTTTGTCAAAGGTTTTAACCCAAAACAAAAAGGGTGGACATTTTAGAAGGGCATTCCAGGTTCATTGAAAAAGTTTTTAGTAAACCCTAGTTGTTCCAGGGGGGTGGCGGGGGTTCTATCATCCCCATTTCAGTTTTCTGGGAAAATAAACATGATGCAACACTCTAATGCATGAACTAGCTAGGGTGTGACAACTCACCCCCACTCAAAAGAATCTCGTCACGAGATTTAGGATCCGTTGGGAAGAAGGTGGGGTAGTCGAGTCAAAGACGATCCTCCCTTTCCCAAGTGGCTTCCTTTTCAGAGTGGTGTGACCATTGAACCTTAAGAAACTTGATGTTATGGCGTCGAGTGGTACGCTCGGCTTGATCAAGGATACGAACGGGATATTCCCGATATGAGAGATTATCTTGTAGATCAAGCGTTTTGTGGTCCACTCCATGGATAGGATTCGCGAAGCAACGCCTGAGTTGAGAAACGTGGAATACATCGTGAACTCTGGAAAGATGCGGAGCTAGTTCCAATTGGTAGGCAACTTCTCCTCGTTTGGCAAAAATGCGAAAGGGTCCAATGTTACGAGGAGCCAATTTGCCTTTGATACCAAAGCGATGGGTTCCCTTTAACGGAGTAACCCGAAGGTAAGCCTTCTCGCCGACTTCATAAGTCATGAGCTTATGTTTACGGTCATATTGGCTCTTTTGACGAGATTGGGCTGTTTCCAATTTCTCACGAATAACGCAAACATCTGGGCCAAAGAGTTGTCTTTCCTCGGTTTCTGACCAGTTAAGAGGCGTTCGACATTTTCGTCCATAGAGAACTTCGAAAGGAGCTTTGCCCAAGCTAGCTTGATAACTATTATTATAAGCGAACTCCGCGAATGGAAGGAATTTCTCCCAATCCATTCCGAATGAGATGATAGAAGCTCGGAGCATATCCTCCAGGATTTGATTTACTCGCTCTACTTGACCACTTGATTGGGGGTGGAAGGCGGTGCTAAAAGAGAGACGAGTTCCCATAGCATTTTGGAAACTTTCCCAAAATCGAGAGGTGAAGAGACTCCCATGGTCTGAGTTAATTTCCAAAGGGACACCATGAAGAGACACTATTCGGGAGATGTATAGGTCAGCTAGCTGGCTAGCGGTGATACTCTCACGAACAGGTAGGAAGTGGGCTACTTTGGAAAGACGGTCGATTACGACGAAGATAGCATTATTCCCTCTCTTGGTCCTGGGAAACCCAGTAATGAAATCCATATTGATTTTATCCCATTTCCATTCAGGAATAGCCAAAGGTTGAAGGGTGCCAGCAGGCCGTTGATGCTCTGCTTTGACACGACGACAAACGTCACAGTTAGCAATGTATTGAGCAATTTCTCTCTTCATCCTAGTCCACCAAAACCTCTGGCATAGGTCTTGATACATCTTAGTACTACCGGGATGAATGGTGAGAGGGGATTCATGAGCTTCCTTAAGGATCAGTTGTCGTAGTTGTTGTTTATTGGGAACCACCAGGCGGTTCTCAAAGAAGACAACACCTTGATCGTTCATAGAGAAACACGTAGCAGCTCCGCTAGCAATGTTCTGCTTGATCCGAGATATTCCCTTGTCATACCGCTGGGCGGTTATGATCTGATCCATAAGGGTCAGTTTCACCACCAAGGTATATAGGAATCCTTGAGGAACAATGTGAAGGTTAAGCTTACAAAATTCCTCATGGAGAAGTGGTTGACCTTGTTGTAACATCAAGTTGTTACAATAAGATTTATGACTTAGCGCATCAGCCATGACATTGGCTTTGCCCGGGGTGTAAGTTATCCCTAAGTTGTAATCCGAGATCAACTCGACCCAGCGTCTTTGCCTGAGATTCAAATCCGCTTTGGTGAAGATATATTTCAAACTTTGCTGATCAGTGAAGATCTCGCAACTATTACCGAGAAGGTAATGTCGCCAAGTTATAAGTTCATGGAGTACAGCTGCAAGCTCTAGATCATGTGTGGGATAGTTTTCCTCATGTGGGTGTAATTGCCGTGAAGCATAGGCAATTACCTGACGATCTTGCATGAGTATGCAACCTAGTCCTTGTCGCGAGGCGTCGCAATAGATAATAAAGTCCTTGGAGAAATATGGTGGTACCAGTACAGGAGCAGATGTCAGGCGTCTTTTTAGTTCCTGAAAGCTGAACTCACACTGTGGGGTCCACTCAAACTTTTTATCTTTCTTGAGGAGTTCAGTTAGAGGTTTAGCAACCTTGGAGAAATTCTCGACGAAGCGGCAACAATAGCTCGCTAAGCAAGGAAGCTCCGAACTTGCTTGACCGTTTCAGGTGGAGTCCAATCAAGGACAGCTTGAACTCGCTCGGGATTGACAGCAATACCCATACCAGACATTACATGGCCTAGATAGGTCACTTCTGGCAACCAAAATTCACACTTGGAGAATTTGGCATAAAGGCGATGCTCTCGAAGTTTCGTCAATACCAGCCTTAGATGTTCGGCATGTTCTTCCTCGCTCTTGGAGTAGATGAGTATATCATCGAGGTATACCACGACGAATTTATCCAAATACTCCATGAAGACCGAGTTCATTAACCGAGAGAAGGTGGTTGGGGCACTGGTTAAACCGAAGGACATAACGGTGTACTCGTATTGGCCATAGCGAGTAACAAAGGCCGTTTTGGGGATGTCTCCGTTTTTTATTTTGATTTGATGGTAGCCCAACCTCAAATCCATCTTGGAAAAGATTGAGGATCCAGCGAGCTGGTCATACAGATCATTGATCCTGGGGAGCGGATACTTGTTCTTGATAGTGGCCAAGTTGACAGGTCGGTAATCTACAACCATCCGATCTGTTCCATCCTTCTTCTTGACGAAGAGGACGGGGCAAGCCCAAGGAGAAGAACTAGGACAGATGAAACCCTTTTTCAAGGACTCATCGAGTTGGTTCTTAAGCTCGGCTAGCTCTAAGGGTGCCATCTTATAGGGTCTTCTAGAAATTGGGATGGTTCCTGGAACAAGGTCTATCACAAACTCGACATCCCTGTCAGGTGGAACACCTGGCAATTCTTCTGGAAAGACATCCAGAAAGTCTTGGACTACCGGAATATCTTCAAGGTTTGGAAGGGGGTTGGCATTTAGGGAGTAAAGCTGGTGCTTTGCTACTCGAGTTAATACATTGAATGTCTTGCCCGATGGGTGAGTAAGTTGAACAGCTCTAGTAGAGCAATCAATCTTAGCATAATGGGCTGACATCCAATCCATACCCAAGATGATGTTTATGTCCCAGGACTTGAGAGCTATTAAAGATGCAAGGAAGACAAGTCTATCAACAAGAATTTCATTCCCATGGCTTACTCTAGAGGTTTGCCATCTAGAGCCAGGGGTTTGAATTTCCATGGTAGTGGGCATGTCACAGAATGTCGTGTTATGCAATCGAGCATAGCTCTCAGATATGAACGAATGAGATGCTCCAGTAACAAAAAGAACAGATGCCGAATGGCAATTAACAAGGAGCATACCAAGGAGGACGTTAGGATCATCATGAGCCGCCTCAGCTGAGACATAGTTGACATGGCCATGTGTAGTGGTTGTTGGCTTGGCGTAGAATGTCTTTCCCGCTGGCTTACCACGGCCAACGGACTTTCCAGACTGGTTGGGGTTGTTGTTCTGGGGACACTCTCGACTGTAGTGACCCGACTCTCCACACTTGAAACATGTCACAACATTGGGGCGTGGAGCAGCATTTGCAGCGGGGCCACCATAGGGCTTAGGCGGTGCAAACTGCTGGTTGGGGCGAGGGGCCTCAAAGGATGGCCTCAGAATGAACTGGGGTGGCAGCGCTGTACTTGGAATCCACACCCGGCGCTTCTGAGATCCAGAGCCGGATGAAGAACCAAAATCACGAGAGTGCTTGCGTGAAGCATCATAGTCAGCCTGGCCTGTCTCAACACTGATGGCTTTATTGACCAACTTCTGGAAGGAGGTGCACTCGTGCAGACGAAGATCGCGGCGAAGCTCGGGGCTAAGTCCCTTGTGGAACCTTGCCTGCTTCTTAGTGTCGATGGATACCTCTTCAGGAGCATAACGTGCCAGATTCCCAAACTCACGACTATAAGCATCCATAGTCAGTCTGCCTTGGGTGAAATTGTAGAACTCTTCCCTCTTACGATCCATGAGACCTTCCGGGATGTGATGCTCACGGAAAGCCTCACTGAATTCAGCCCAAGTAGTGATTTGGCCGACCGGGCGCATAGCCTCAAAGTTTTCCCACCAAAGGCTAGCAGGGCCTTCGAGGTGATAGGCAGCATAGGTAACCTTATCAGCTTCGGCTACGTTGGCAGAACGTAGCTTGTGGGTGAAGCTGTGAAGCTAGTCATCCGCGTCGAGGGGTTCGACAGAATGATTAAACTTTGGTGGGTACAACTTGATAAAGTCATTTATTGACACCAAGTCGTTTCGTTGATGACGTGCAGTGTCCTCCTCAATCCGCTCCAGCAAGCGGTTAGTCTCACACTTTTTTCTTTCTGCCTCGAGCATAACTTCAGCCAGAGAAGGCGGGTGAGGCAGATTCTCACCCCTAGCTGCACTGGCTTCCCCCTGCTCCGGGGCAGCAGGGTTGTTGCGGGTGTTGACCATCCTAGGAAAAACAAGACAATGGTTTAGACAAGGACGGCACAATCTTGGCAAGGATGTGAAGAATGTAATGGATAACATGGAATGCTGAGATGCTCATTGCACGACATGGTAATATAGAAACAGCCATATATATACCATTGGTCATACACACCGTACATAGTTTAGTACAAGCTCAGGCTAGAGTACAACTACGGTGAAAGACATTACATCTCATCGGAGGCATTCCAAGCTCCTATACATTATTTTTCTACACCTCCGGAGCATGATACACACCAAGTCGTATCCCACGGTCACGCAGGACTGTGGAGAATACAACTATTACAGTACTAGTGAAACTACTACTAGCTCAGACGGCTCCGTAGTAATCCTCATAAAAGTCACCACCAAAACCTGGAAGCGGAACATGATCATCTGGGAATAGACGGTCCTGTGGAGCTTGCGGACCATAGGGACTCAGATGTGGCCTTGGTCCCAGAAACGGTGGCAGACAGGGACCATGAGGAGGGGTGATGCCTCCTACATCACGCCACTCCATACAATCTGGCAATCTAGACCACACAGGGTACAGGTCCCTCAGGTCCATGTATCCTGCCTGCACAGCAGGTGCAAACCGAGTCAAAGTGGCCCAGTGATCAGAACGAGAGTTGAAAAGCTCCATACGCAAGGCCTGATTTTCGCAGTCCTTATCCTCGAGCATCTCGGCAGTGGTGCGGAGTAGTGAGTCCTCATGTGTAGAGTCATAGTACAAAGCCTAGTAGTACCCCTGTGCTCCAGGGAGTGAGGCTGGCATGTAGCAGAAATCGGTGTTCTGAAGCGAGGCAGACCTAGCTCGAATGATAGTCATCATTGAGTAAGCTTCATCCTGCACAGACATCTCAATAGTAACCCCAAGCCCATAAGAGCAGTGGAGGGGTTCAGTGGCTCCAGGATAAGAGGGATATATCCCGACGGTACAAAGGTACTGGCTCTGGTTGAAGTCTCGGAACTGCTCCTCGATGGTATATTCCGGATACCATCGATAGCCTGTCTCGACCATCATCGAACCAACGTGGCCGTGTGACCGGGTACATCGAGGCACCGGGTCAGACGAACCACTTGGTTCTGGGAACGGGTGGCCATCTGAAAGCACAGAATAATGCAAAGGCATTAGAATTTCTAGGAGAAATCGGACAGCATAACAGTTGTAAATGCTCAAAAAAGATTTGAGACATTCACAACAGTTTGCAAAACCACTCAACAACATCATATCAAGGTTCTGGTTCAACTGACAACATACTAAAAGTAGTAGAAACTATACAGAGGCTTGTAACAACAATCCTATAAGCTACTACGGATTAGTAACACGTGAACTAATAGAGAGAAGAGAGCCTAGTCCTTAACCCACGTAGAATGAGAAGAGAATGACTCGGATCAAAGGGCATAAGGTAAAGGAGTAAAAAGATCCTTACGTTCCCTTCCACAATCAATTCCCCTACATATAACTAAAGCATTTCAAGACTCGACATCGACCAGTTTGGCTCAACAAATCTACAGGCAGTCCCTCTCTGATGCCAACCCTGTCAGGACCCCGATTCCAAGTCACATCGATCTAGCTGGTAACACCTCATATCACTTTGCGGCCTCACGCACGGTATCCCCATGGGTGTCGCCTTACTAAGGCCCGGGACCGTTTGCGCCTTTTGGCTCACGTATATGATAGTGTCGCTAGCATCCATATGACAGAGAACCCGGGCCGACATGGCTAGTCGTGAACCCAAAGCAGCACAGACCTATGGGGACAGGCATACATGAATCACATCGAGCATGTCGGTCAACAGCGTGTGAATCCGGGCTATAGCACTGGGCTAACAGGACTCCGGATGTCACCGCGTGACATTTCCCCGAAGGGACAGACATAGGAACAAAGTGAAACACATGCCGGTCAGTTAAGTGTCCTGAGCAGTAGTGCTGGGCTAGCAGGACTCCGGTAAACCAGGATGTAGCGAACTACTATGGCTCAAGGAGCACTAGACTACATTTCCCCATAAGAGTGGCTGCCAAGGATAAACAACTAGATTGTCGGATATCACACATACCAAGCATCTCAATCATACACACAATACACTTGATATGTGTAAATACAACATGGCATCACAACAAAACTCTACAAATCAAGTACTTTATTTAAAGGCTCCAGAGAGCCATAGATAACATGTTCATACAGGTAGGGGTCACAAGCCCGACACTCAAGTCATACAAGCATACAAGCACATACGGAAGCAAATAGTCTGAGTACAGACACTAGAAAGAAAGAAGGCTTGTCGAAGCCTGTCTATCTACATAGGGCCCTCCATGGCAAGAATCACCACCTGGGTGGCAAGTTACTCATCGACGTCGAGGTCTACGTAAAACCCATCGGAGGGGGCGGTGTTGTCATCTGAAAACAGTAATTAATGCAACATGAGTACAAAGGTACTCAGCAAGTCTTACAACTGATCCTACTATACATGCTCATTCTCAAGAAGGTGGTGGAGTTATTGCCTCTTGGCTAAGCTATCGTACGAGACACCACTGTAAAATAGTTTTCGCACACAAGTCCACTAATCACAAACACAATACTCCACCGGGGATCCTCCCTCGTCATCCTACGAGAGGGCCATCCTCGGTACTCACACTTATCTTGAGTCTTTTAGTAGTAACCATAAACTTTTCTATGAACTGTATAGGCAACCAAGTAGTCCTTTACCGCGAACGCGGCTATTCGAATAGATGATGTTAACCCTGCAGGGGTGTACTTCTCCATACACGCTATCACCACTTATCGTCGTTTAGACGACATGTGCTCGGCAACCTTCAAGCGGAAGCCCAATGAGGGTGTCGGCCATGACCTACCTAAACACACAAGTATCTAGTCCAGGTTTATCGCCTATCCAGGTTCCATCCGCAGGGAGTCTGGCCGAGGTTTCCACATACGGCCCCGAACGATGTGTACAAGGTCCCAAGACGCCAAACGGGCGCCCGGCATACCCGGGCACGGTGTATCTACCGCATCATAGCCCACCTCTATGGTCAGCGCAACGCACGGCCGCCAACACATAACCTACAAACATCAGAAACTAGTTGCAACTCCTGGAAAGAGTACTAGAGTGGTTAAGAAGCCGAGAGGGTCAATTAAGGATCCCAATGCATGGTAGTAACTGATTCTTAAAGCACACATACAGATCTCAGTTCTTAGGGACGGCCTCAATGAAACAACCAACCATGTACTCCTACATGGCCTCTCATCGATACCTTTACCAAATCATGTTCAACACATCCCTCACATTACCGACGTAATCATTTCACTCTAGCCCATCACCCAGATGAACCAGACCTGACACAACTCTAAGCATAGCAGGCATAACAAGGTAGGAAACACATACATGGCTCAATCAACTCCTACACATGCTAGTGAGTTTCATCTAGTTACTGTGGCAATGACAGGTCATGCAGAGGATAAGAGTTCAACTACCGCAGCACACAGTAGTTTGAAACGTTGTTGTCTTAATGCAGTAAATGAGAGGAGAAGCGAGAACATGGGATTGTATTGATATGATCAATGGGGCTGCTTGCCTGATGGAGTAGTAGTAGGGTACTGCCCTTCAGTTGGATACTTGGAGATATCCTCGGAGGCAGAACCTACCACGAAAGACACCACAGAACACAATCATCATATGGCAATATGCAACAATATGATGCATGCTATGACATGGCAATATGAGGTGTCCTGCCTAATGCAATGTGAAACAAGTTGGTTTGGGTCCATTTGAATCAAAGATTCAAATGGAAGCTTATGTTCTTAAGCATTATAAGTGAATTAGCTTGTTTCACCTAAACAGCAAGGTTAAATTGTTTTGTCATGCATGAAACCATTACAGATGGAAAGATTGAATTTTTCTGATCAAATTTCATATATAAATGTTTGCATTTGGAGCTATAGATTAAAAGTTATGAATTTTTGAAGTTTGCAATATTTTCTGGAATTTCCTGTATAAGAATAATTCCAGTAATTGAGTGATTGCGTCAGGGTGACGTCAGCAGGTCAAAGGCGATAGCCCAGGTCAAACCTGACCGGTGGGTCCCGTCTGTCAGTGTAAAACCTAATTAACAGAGTTAGTTAGTTTTACGTTAGCACTAATCTAGGTTAGTTAGGGCATGTGCCCACATGTCAGTGAGTCAACCCATTAACTAAAGTAATTAGCATTAACTAATCTAATTCTAAATTAATCAAGGGCATGGCCCACACGTCAGTGACCCTGGGGGGATCAAACTTTGTCAGCGGAGTCAAACTCGCCGACGTTTAGATGCCGGCGAGGCCAGACACGGCGGAGCGGTGCGGGTTTTCCACTCCGATGACCAAATGGACGGCGGAGACCTCCTACGCGTAGCTGGGGCAAGCCGCATTGAGTGGTGGCAATGGCTGCGCTCAGGGTCGCTGGAACTGACGCCGGCGACAAGCGTTGCGGCTGCCGGAGTTCGGGCGTGGTCGAACTAGCCGCTAGGAGGCACGGCGAGGAGCGTGCGGGGGTGCTACGGGCTCCTGCGAGTGCGGTGAAGATGATGACGTGCTCGGTTGCGAGCCAATGTGGTTGTGGCCACGACGGCGACGTGCGGTGGCGGCGGCGGGTGCGACCGAGCTTGGTGCGGGCACTGCGGTGCACGAGAAGGCAAACGGAGAGGATGGGGAGGTGGATGAGCTCACGGCGGTCACGTCGGAGCAGTCGGCGAGGTCGGGGACGAGCTGGTGCTGCGGTGAAGGCGAAGGTGATCTCCGGCGGCCGGAGTTGGGGAAGACGAGGTCGGGGCGACTCTAGAGTGGGCGAGCGCTCGGGGCTCAGCCTGCTCGACGTAGTCGGTGATGGCGGAGCTCGTGGACACGGTGGCGCGGCGCGAGGACGAAGGATGGCGCAGCTACGTCGATGGTGCGGCGGCAGGGGCGTCGGTGATGGTGGGAGAGGGCGAGGGAGACAGACAGAGGAGTGAGCGACGTGTCTGCGGGGTTGGGGCGGCGACGTGGAGCTCGCCCAAGTGTCCAGGGGCGAGGGAGGCAAGCAGCTGACGCGCTGGCGAGCTCGCATACGCGGGCGTCACCTCCCTACTTGCCTGGCGGGGACGAAGCAGCTGGCTGGCACGGGCCAGCATAGTGCTGGGCCGCCAGGTGGGCCGGGTGGTGGCTTTTCCAGGTTAGTTTCCTTTCTCTCTCTCTTTTCTATTTTCTATTTATTATGTTTTGTGTTTTGAAATAGTAAAAATACTATTTCATTTAGGAAAACCCTGAAAATATTCAGAGGCACATTTGAAAATATTCTCAACAGCCTAAAATTACTTTCACGATTATTTGGGCATTTTAAAATATTTAAAGGATTTAAATTGCCCAAATGCAATTAATAATGAATTAATCCAATGACCTTATCATGTCCTAGAAAAGTGTGCACCATTTTTGTCAAAGGTTTTAACCCAAAACAAAAAGGGTGGACTTTTTAGAAGGGCATTTCAGGTTCATTGAAAAAGTTTTTTGTAAACCCTAGTTGTTCCAGGGGGTGCTGGGGGTTCTGTTGTCCCAATTTCAGTTTTTTGGGAAAATAAACATGATGCAACACTCTAATGCATGAACTAGCTAGGGTGTGACAGCCTAGGCCTTGTCCTGGGGCTTGGTGGCCTCACCCTTGGTTAACTATAGGCAAAGTAGCACTATTCGAGGCGTGCTTTGTATGGTTGAAGCTGTATAAGTACTCATACTGCTTTCAGCTTTGGTTGTTAAGTGCCCCTGCTTGTTTCAGTTAAGGTTGTTAAGTACTCCTGCTGCTTTTACAGTCTGTCGTGTTTCTTCAGTCCTGTCTTCCTCCAGCCGCCAAAACCAAACCAGCGGCGGTAGGGCCACCTGCTTCCGCCTCCCATGGCTGGCTGCGCCTCAACACACGCATCGACGCCCCACCGTCTCCTAAATCGTTAATGCCGACGTCCTCCGCGCACTTTGGTGCCCTCGCCGCGGCACCGCCCTCTCGCGTTGTCAACATGGTCAACAAACAACAGGAATCAGCAGAAGTACGTGGAGAGGATGACAGTAGGGGCCCACCACATCAACGTATGGAAAAATAAAATGCTTCCTCCTAGTGTTTTCGTGACATCTGGGACCCACGACATTGTGAGCGTATATAGTCAATAGACAAGAGAACAACACAAGATCGGCTGACACCTGGGACGTAGCTACTCGAGCAGTATTTTTTTGTTTGGTATTGTTGAGACGGAGCAGGGTTTGAACTGGGCTGTGGCCCGTCTAGCCCAGGCTTATATTTTATGTTCACCATGTGACCAGCCCAGCTATTTTTTCTTTGTGAAAATGAGCCCAACTTATTTTTTCTGAAGAATACCCAATCCAGGCCTACTTATTTTTCTACGCCCTGATGGGCTGCAACTCTTTCAAGACACCTGCAAATCTTGAAAGTAATATGAAATGGGATGTAAATATAAAAACAGATGATAAATTAGCAATTACTTTATAATTTCTAAAAAAATTCACATTTTCAGATTCCTATTTCACTGGGCATTAACCTAATTTAAATATATCTTCAAAGTACTTTAAATGTGGCTCGACATTTCGGTATTAAAAATAGTTTGGAACCCATAGAAATATGCGAAATTGGCCCTGGCCAACCAAAAAAACGACTGCAATAAATTGCATAAGAAGTTGCCATGAGCTATATATAAATTATTAAAAAAAGAGGGAGTGGTCTGACTTGTGGGCCTGTTTAGTTGACGCGTATGCAAGATTTTTTTAGTTATTATATACGTCAACGAACTATTCTAGTAGACGTAACCGTTGGATGTCAATCCAACGACCGTTGTGTTTCTTCAATCTCTGATCTTCTTGCTCCAGCCGCCAAAGCAGCACCGGCGGGACCGCCTACTCCTGCCTCCCGTGGCTGGCTGTGCTGCCGCGCAGGCCTCAGCGCCCCCTACTACTCCCACCACTGGCTAGGGCATCCCTCTACTCACCCACACCCCCTGTTATTCTATGGCGACGGCAGCCTCACACTACAGCCGAACCGGTGAACCCTCGTACTCCTCTCCGCGCGGGCTTCCACTACCGCGTCTTCCCCGGCTCCGCGTCGTCCCCTTCCTAGGCCTCGCCGTCGTCCACCGCCGTGGTTCACTCGGCATGGCGTGGTCAATGTAGTCAATGACCGACTTCCATCGGAAGAGTACTGTACGTGGAGAGGCTGACAGCTGGGTCCACGGCAGCCGCAAGGAAGTGCCTCCTTATTACGCGGAAAATAATTATTCCTCCACCCGACAACAGGGACCCACCGGATGGGCCACCAGTATTTCGCGAAAAA
>NC_041384.1:288348902-288450418 GCF_002162155.2 Triticum dicoccoides
TCGGACCCACTGGAAGTGCCTCCTTATTATGCACAAAAAAATGAATACCCCCCTGCTAGCTGGGACCCACCTGGGTGGGAGGCTGACTTCTGGGCCTACTAAGTTGACTAGGATGGAGGCCTTTGTCAACTTTAGTCAATATATCAACGATTCTAGATCCGGTGACCGTATGATGTCCATCCAACGACCATAGTGCTTCTTCAACCTCTGGTCTTCTTGCTCCAGCCGCCCAAAGCAGCGCCGGTCGTGCCGCCTGCTGCTACCGCCCGTGGCCGACTGTGATGCCGTGGAGGCCTCACCACCCCCCTACTACTCCCACCGCTGGCCAGGACATCCCTCTACGCACCCACACCCCCTGTTATTCTACGGCGACGGTAGCCTCACACAGCAGCCGAACGAGTGAACCCTCATACTCCTCTACGCATGGGCATCCACAGGCGCGTCTTCCCCGGCTCCGCGTCGTCCCCTTCCTGGGCCTCGCCGTCGTCCACCGCCCTAGTGCTCTCGGCGCAGCGTGGTCAACGTGGTCAAGGAATGGCTTCCATCGGACGTGGACTGTACGTGGAGAGGCTGACAGCTTGGTCCACGGCTGCAGCAAGGAAGTACCTCCTTATTACGCGAAAAATAATTATTCCTCCACCTGATAGCGGGGACCCACCAGACGGGCCAACGTATTTTGCAAAAAACGTTTCCCCCTGACTGCTGGGACCCACCAGCTACATCTTCGCACGCAAGGAAGTGCGTCCGGAAAAAACGATTCGCCCCCTGACTACTAGGACCCACCAGCTACATCTTCGCATGCAAGGAAGTGCGTCCAGGCAAAAAAAATGATTCCCCCTGACTGCTGGGACCCAGCAGCTGCACCCATGCAAGGAAGTGCGTCCGGGCAAAAAAAACAAAAACAAAATGATTCGCCCCCTGACTGCTGGGACCCACCAGCTACATCTTCTCAGGCAAGGAAGTGCCTGACAGTCGGGACCCACCTAGTTGAAGCGTACGTAGCGTTGTCATTCTGGTCGCGAACCTGTACGTACATATATACTAGTCGATGTAGAGGCGCGCACGTCTCGTAGTAGAGGCGCGTACGTATCGTAGTAGAAGCGCGCACGTAGCATGTACGTACATACATACGGGAAGCGGCCAAGGTGCAAGAAACAAAATACGGCCACGTACATTCATACGGGCAGGGTCTCGAACGCCCCCTCGCGCATACGTACAACCAGGGCTTGTGTACATGGCTGGGTCGGAACGGAGAAACAGCGTCGTTATTGTGTTCATGGGGAGGCAACGGAATGCGGCGTGTTTATCGGGAGGCAACAGAACGCGTGGGAACCAACCGGCTGGGTCGGAACAAAATGCGTGATCGTGTTCATCGGGAGGGCTTGTACGGAACAGGCGATGGAAATGAGGCCTGGCGTACCGCAAAACGGAGGAAACGGCCTTGTGTTCGACCGGCCACGTTCAAAACGGGATCCTGTTCATCGGGAGGGGTCTGGCGTACCGCAAAACGGAGGAAAACGGACCTCCTACGGTTGAAACGAGGGTCCTGTTGATCGGGAGGTGTGTGGTGCTACCGCTTTAAGCACTGCATTGGTTTTCCCCGGAGAGGAAGGGATGATGCATGAAAGTACCGTAAGTATTTCCCTCAGTTTTTGAGAACCAAGGTATCAATCCAGTAGGAGGCTACGCGCGAGTCCCTCGCACATGCATAAAACAAATAAATCCTCATAACGAACGCAAATAGGGGTTCTCAATCTCTATAGGGCCACTTACGAGAGTGAGATCTGATAGATTTGATAAGATAATAATTTTTTGATAATTTTATGATAAAGATGCAAAGTAAAATAAAGGCAAAGTATATAGCAAAGTAAATAACTAAGTAGTAGGAGATTGATATGATAAAGATAGACCCGGGGGCCATAGGTTGCACTAGTGGCTTCTCTCGAGAGCATAAGTATTCTACGGTGGATGAACAAATTACTGTTGAGCAATTGACAGAATTGAGCATAGTTATGAGAATATCTAGGTATGATCATGTATATAGGCATCACGTCCGAGACAAGTAGACCGACTCCTGCCTGCATCTACTACTATTACTCCACTCATCGACCGCTATCCAGCATGCATCTAGAGTATTATGTTAAAAACAGAGTAACGCCTTAAGCAAGATGACATGATGTAGAGGGATAGACTCATGCAATATGAAGAAAACCCCATCTTGTTATCCTCGATGGCAACAATACAAGACGTGCATTGCTTCCCTTACTGTCACCAGGAAAGGACACCGCAAGATTGAACCCAAAGTTAAGCACTTCTCCCATTGCTAGAAAGATCAATCTAGTAGGCCAAACCAAACTAATAATTCGAAGAGAATTGCAAAGATAACCAATCATACATAAAAGAATTCAAAGAATATTCAAATATTATTCATAGATAGACATGATCATAAACCCACAATTCAGCGGCCTCAACAAACACACCGCAAAAAGAAGATTACATAGAATAGATCTCCACAAGAGAGGGGGAGAACATTGTATTGAGATCCAAAAAGAGAGAAGAAGCCATCTAGCTACTAACTATGGACCTGAAGGTCTGAGGTAAACTACTCACACTTCATCGGAGGGGCTATGGTGTTGATGTAGAAGCCCTCCGTGATTGATGCCCCCTCCCGCGGAGCTCCGGAACAGGACCCAAGATGGGATCTCGTGGATACAGAAAGTTACGGCAATGGAATTATGGTTTTGGCTCCGTATCTGATCATTTGGGGGTACGTGGGCATATATAGGAGGAAGAAGTACGTCGGTGGAGCAACAGGGGGGCCACGAGGGTGGAGGGTGCACCTGGGGGGTAGGCGCGCCCCCTACCTCGTGGCCTCCTGTTACGTGTCTTGACGTAGGGTCCAAGTCTCCTGAGTTGTATTCGATGAGAAAATCACGTTCCCGAAGGTTTCATTCCGTTTGGACTCCATTTGATATTATTTTTCTTCGAAACCCTAAAACAGGCAAAAAGCAGCAATTCTGGGTTGGGCCTCCGGTTAATAGGTTAGTCCCAAAAATAATATAAAAGTGGATAATAAAGCCCAATAATGTCCAAAACAGTAGATAATATTGCATGGAGCAATCAAAAATTATAGATAGGTTGGAGACGTATCAAGCATCCCCAAGCTTAATTCCTGCTCGTCCTCGAGTAGGTAAATGATAAAAAACAGAATTTTTGATGTGGAGTGCTACTTGGCATAATTTTAATGTAATTCTTCTTAATTGTGGTATGAATATTCAGATCCGAAAGATTCAAGACAAAAGTTCATATTGACATAAAAATAATAATACTTCAAGTATACTAACAGAGCAATTATGTCTTCTCAAAATAACATGGCTAAAGAAAGTTATCCCTACAAAATCAAATAGTCTGGCTATGCTCTATCTTCACAACACAAAATGTTTAAATCATGCACAACCCCGATGACCAGCCAAGCAATTGTTTCATACTTTTTACATTCTCAAAACTTTTTCAATTTTCACGCAATACATGAGCGTGAGCCATGGATATAGCACTATAGGTGGAATAGAGTGGTGGGTGTGGAGAAGACAAAAAGGATAAGATAGTCTCACATCAACTAGGCGTATCAACGGGCTATGGAGATGCCCATCAATAGATATCAATGTGAGTGAGTAGGGATTGCCATGCAACGGATGCACTAGAGCTATAAGTATATGAAAGCTCAAAAAGAAACTAAGTGGGTGTGCATCCAACTTACTTGCAATTTGAGGAAGCCCATCATTGGAATATACAAGCCAAGTTCTATAATCAAAAATTCCCACTAGTATATGAAAGTGATAACATGAGAGACTCTCTACTATGAAGATCATGGTGCTACTTTGAAGCACAAGTGTGGTAAAAGGATAGTAACATTGTCCCTTCTCTCTTTTTCTCTCATTTTTTATTTGGGCCTTTTCTCTTTTTTATGGTCTCTTTTCTTTCTCTTTTTTTATTTGGGCTTCTTTGGCCTCTTTTATTTATTTTTCGTCTGGCGTCTCATCCTGACTTGTGGGGGAATCATAGTCTCCATCATCCATTCCTCACTGGGACAATGCTCTAATAATGATGATCATCACACTTTTATTTTTCTTACAACTCAACAATTACAACTCGATACTTAGAACAAAATATGACTCTATATGAATGCCTCTGGTGGTGTGCCAGGATATGCAATGATGCATGAGTGACAAGTATGAAAGAATTATGAACGGTGGCTTTGCCACAAATACTATGTCAACTACATGATCATGCTAAGAAATATGACAATGATGGAGTGCGTCATAAACGGAACGGTGGAAAGTTGCACTTCAATATATCTCGGAATGGCTATGGAAATGCCATAATAGGTAGGTATGGTGGCTGTTTTGAAGAAGGTATATGGTGGGTGTATGATACCGGTGAAAGGTGCGCGGTATTAGAGAGGATAGCAAAGGTGGAAGGGTGATAGTGCGTATAATCCATGGACTCAACATTAGTCATAAAGAACTCATATACTTATTGTGAAAATCTACAAGTTATCAAAGCAATGTATTACGCGCATGCTCCTAGGGGGATATATTGTTAGGAAAAGATCATCGCTCATCCCCAACCTCCACTCATAAGGAAGACAAGCAATAAATAAATCATGCTCCGACTTCATCGCATAACGGTTCACCATACGTGCATGCTACGGGAATCACAAGCTTCAACACAAGTATTTCTTAAATTCACAACTACTCAACTAGCATGACTTTAATATCACCATCTCCATATCTCAAAACAATTATCAAGTATCAAACTTCTCATAGTATTCAACACACTCATAAGAGAGTTTTATTATTAATCTTGCATACCAAGCATATTAGGATTTTAAGCAAATTACCATGCTATTAAGACTCTCAAAATAATCTAAGTGAAGCATGAGAGATCAATAGTTTTGTAACATCCCAAATTTTCAATTTGGAATGTTATACATTAGATCATCATTGCATATCATATTTTATTGCTTTCTGGTTGATCCTAGAAATTCTACGCAACTCAAGGACCCTCGGAGAGAGTTGGGGATTTCGTTATTTTTCATATTTGAGTTTTTCTCAAATTCTGAAAATAGGATCATTTGATTTTATTTATTTTATCTTCAATTATTTCTATTATCAAAATATGAGAGAGGGAATAAAATGACTTTCCCAAAATAAAGAAATATTGAGGATTTAATAAAAAATCAAATAAGATTTTATTTTGGTTTTATTTGCTATTTTATTTGAATTTAGGAAAAACTGCACGTTTTCAAAAACTGCATTTAGAGCCAAAAAATGTTCATCCTGTTCTAAATATTTTATTTAGACGGAGAAAATTTGTTTTGGCATTTTTAGATTTTTATTTATTTTTCTAGAATTCTTTTAGGTGCAGCGAAATTGTTCAAAAAAGAGGGACCCACGCCCGACTGGGCCAAGGGCCCAGCCGAGCCAGGCCGGCCCAAGCCGCCGTCGCCGCCTTCCCCGCCGGACTCGGAGAGGAGTCCGAGCCGGAGCCGCGCCGCCCGTCACCCCCTCCCCCAAGTCAACCCCCTCCCCTCTTAAATAGCCGCCCCGCCGCCGCCCTCTCATCACCCCGCCGCCCCGCACCGCAGCCCGCGCCGCTGCCTGCGCTGCGGCTTGCTGCCGCGCGCTGCCACACGCCGCAGCCGCCGCTGCCACTTGCCGCCGCCCCGCCGCCCTACCGGAGCGCCGCCGGAGAGCCGCCGCCGCTGAGGTAGTCGCCGGCCGGTTTTTGGAAAAAAACCGATTTGGTTTTTTTTGAAAACCCTAGTTTCTGTTTTTTTTTAAAAAATAGATCGGTTTTTTTCCGGTTTATTTATTTAGCGAGCGCCCGTTCGTCCGTTCGTCTTAACGACCGCGTTTTTCGTTTAATTTCTGTTAACGAATGTTCGTTTGTTAACTGTTTGTCATTTTTCTTTTCTCGGATTAAATCCGCGGTTTTTCTGATCGCGATCTCTGATCCGATGTTTGTTCTAGTTTAACTTTTCGCTCATTTATCGGAATCAGGCGATTCAAGCGCCTGGAGTTTTGTCTCGAAACCCTCTTTCCGTTTAACCAACTCAAACAAGTTTTTGCCACTGTTAAAATTGCCTTAGACCCAGAATAGTAAATGAAGCTTGTTTTTCTTGTCGTTTGTCTTTCGTTGCTTCGTTCGTTTTGATTCTTTTTGCCAACCGGAGTTCTTAAGTTGAACTTTCTGGTTGGTTCTCTTGTTCAAGTTTTACCTGTGCATTAATTGAGTACTTATTGTATGTTTTTTTGTTTGCGATAGAGTACCCGGAGTGCGCCGCTTGCTACTTTGAATCACTAGGTTTCCCGGATCATCAGCAAGGTAAGTAACACTTTGATCATACCTCCTACTACCCAGTTTTATTGCATTAGATCAATCCTCACACATTGCATGATTAGGATCTAATTAAATTGTGGGTTTGGGGAGTAGTTGAGGTAGAACCTATTACCTGTTTACTATCAAACCTTTGGGAGTTACTCTACGTTTGCTTATTATTGCTATGCTATGCTAGTAGACGTGGATTGGGTGAGTGTATCCATGACAGATGTGAGCTTTGTTAATTAATGGTTTATTTAAGGTGGCAACCTAAACACACATCTGGGTGGATTGAGGCACCTGGGTATTCTAGCGATTCCCTGTTTTCTTTTGGACCGCCACCCAGGATCAAAGGGATCATGAGATTATTCATACTAGAAACTTCCGTGTGCAGCCACAAGCTACTATGGGCTCTAGCATAGTTTACTAAGTCGTGCGAACTCTTACAGTGGTAGACTAGTAGATGTAGGGGATGTAGGTTGGTACGGTCTACCCGTTCGTAAGGTGCTAGCGCTTCTGAAAGGCTATGTCTCGGTCATCCGTTTCTCAAGCACCATGCAGTGCGAGAAAACCAACGGAGGAGATCGAGTCTTGTGGGGAAAAGTGCGCAAACCTCTGCAGAGTGTATAGACTAATCATGGTTAGCCGTGTCCCCGGTTATGGACATCTTGAGTATCTAGTACCTGGATTATCATGTGAATCTCATCATGTTACTCTAAAGTTAATTGTTGGGTTTTTAATGATGATGCTTAATTGGGGATTGAGAATGCTGTCAACCATTCTCAATGTTTAACAACTACCATGATAGTTAAATAAAATTTATTCCTTTGCAGTAGGGAAAAATTGGCTTTATGCAAAACTGTAACCATAGAGCTTTCCACCAGCCATATATGCATATAGAATAGCCTTTTATTCCATTACTCTCTCTGTGTTACATTGCCAGCATATTCCATGTGCTGACCCGTTTCGGGCTGCAACGTTAATGTTGCAGACTTTTCAGACGACGATTAAGGTGCCATTAGGTCGTGGTTCTATAATCAGTGATGTCATTGGAGTTGATGGACTCACTTATCTTCCAAGCCTTCCGCCGTTATCGTTATTAGATGGCCTTAAGCCATATTTATTGTAATAAGTTCTCTTTTGAGACACTCGATGTAATAAGTGTGTGATTGCTACTCTGTTATAAATCCTTCAAGTATTGTGTGGTATCAGCATTACTAATCTAGGGATGACACCGGAGCACAAAGATTGGACCGTTTGAGGTCTGGTCGCTACAAGTTTCTATAAAACAAATTCACCACCGTGCTCTAAAAGATATAAGTAAAGCACTAGAGCAAAATAATATAACTCAAAAGATATAAGCGAAGCACATAGAGTATTCTAACATAATCCAAATCAAGTATGGCTCTCTCAAAAGGTGTGTACAGCAAGGATTATTGTGGTAAACTAACAAGCAAAGACTCAAATCATACAAGACGCTCCAAGCAAAACACATATGATGTGGTAAATAAAAATATAGCTCCAAGTAAAGTTACCGATAGAAGTAGACGAAAGAGGGGATGCCTTCCAGGGCATCCCCAAGCTTTGGCTTTTAGGTGTCCTTAGATTATCTTGGGGGTGCCATGGGAATCCCCAAGCTTAGGCTCTTGCCACTCCTTGTTCCATAATCCATCAAATCTTTACCCACAACTTGAAAACTTCACAACACAAAACTTAAAGTAGAAAATTTCGTGAGCTCTGTTAGCGAAAGAATACAAAAGACCAGTTCAAGGTACTGTAATGAAATCATTATTTATTTATATGGGTGTTATACCTACTGTATTCCAACTTCTCTATGGTTTACAAACTATTTTACTAGCCATAGATTCATCAAAATAAGCAAACAACACACGAAAACAGAATCTGTCAAAAACAGAACAGTCTGTAGTAATCTGTAGCTAGCAAAAGATCTGGAACCCCAAAAATTCTAAAATAAATTTCTGGACGTGAGGAATTTATCTATTAATTATCTGAAAAAATAATTAACTAAATATCACTTTCCAAATAAAAATGACAGCAGTTCTCGTGAGCGCTAAAGTTTCTGTTTTTTACAGCAAGTTCAACAAGACTTTCCCCAAGTCTTCCCAACGGTTCTACTTGGCACAAACAATAATTAAACACAAAAAACACAACCAAAACAGAGTCTAGATAATTTATTTATTACTAAACAGGAGCAAAAAGTAAGGAATAAAAATAAAATTGGGTTACCTCCCAACAATCGCTATCGTTTAACGCCCCTAGCTAGGCATAACAAGCAAGAATAGATCTAGGTATTGCCATCTTTGGTAGGCAATTCTTCAATGAGGCATCTACCATCTTTAGGAATTTCTTTATTTTTATTAATTATCAAACTTTTAGGCACAAGATCGAAAAAATCATTTGTAACAAATGGTTCCTTAATGATAGCAAAAAGATTGGGATGAATACTTATAGATTTGAGATCTGCATTTTCCTTACTAGATGATTCACCCTTATTTTTAGGAACGTACATAAGCTTGGTATCTTTAGTAGAAGGACTTGAAGTATTCTTTACGGAAGAAAAAGCGGTTCCCAAGTTGGTAATAATATTCTCAAGTTTATCGATCCTAATGGAATCGTGATTTATTTTCTCATTAACTATGGGTTCCTTTTCTTTAATATCTTTCAAAGTAACTCCTACTTTAGATCCATATTGAGAGATTCAGTTGTGGATCTTTTTATCCAAATTTTGAATTAACTCTATGGTAGCAACCTTGTTTTCAATGATTTCAAGCCTTTGCATTACATTCTCCAAAGTTAATACAGTTCCATTAACCAAGAGAGGGGGTGAGCCAAATAAATCTATCATAGCATTATAAGAATCAAAAGTATGGCTACCCAAAAAGTTCCCTCCGGTAATAGTATCACGAACAGAATGATTCCAAGGAGTAATGCCTACATAAAAATTGCGAAGGAGAATGCAAGTAGATTACTTCCTAGTAGATCTATTTTGAGCATTGGAAATTCTATACCAAGCATCTTTTAGATTTTCACCCTCCCTTTACTTAAAATTTAGAATTTAGTTCTCGGGAGACAACGGAGAAGATAAGGGACTAGCCATAATGACAAGCAAGCAAACTAACACACAAGCAAACAAAAAGAAAGCATACAAAAGGAGGCAAATAGAGAAAGAGAGGGAGGATAGAGAGAGAGAGAGGGCAAATAAAATGGCAAAGGTGAAGTGGGGGGAGAGGAAAACGAGAGGCAAATGGCAAATAATGTAATGCGGGAGATAAGGGTATGTGATGGGTACTTGGTATGTTGACTTTTGCGTAGACCTCCCCGGCAACGGCGCTAGAAATCCTTCTTGCTACCTCTTTTAGCGGTGCATTGGTTTTCCCCGAAGAGGAAGGGATGATGCAGCAAAGTAGCGTAAGTATTTCCCTTAGTTTTTGAGAACCAAGGTATCAATCCAGTAGGAGGCTACGCGCGAGTCCCTCGCACATGCACAAAACAAATAAATCCTCGCAACCAATGCAAATAGGGGTTGTCAATCCCTATAGGGACACTTACGAGAGTGAGATCTGATAATATGATAAGATAATATTTTTGGTATTTTTATGATAAAGATGCAAAGTAAAATAACGGCAAAGTAAATAGCAAAGTAAATAACTAAGTAGTAGGAGATTGATATGATAAAGATAGACCCGGGGGCCATAGGTTTCACTAGTGGCTTCTCTCGAGAGCATAAGTATTCTACGGTGGGTGAACAAATTACTGTTGAGCAATTGACAGAATTGAGCATAGTTATGAGAATATCTAGGTATGATCATGTATATAGGCATCACGTCCGAGACAAGTAGACCGACTCCTGCCTGCATCTACTACTATTACTCCACTCATCGACCGCTATCCAGCATGCATCTAGAGTATTATGTTAAAAACAGAGTAACGCCTTAAGCAAGATGACATGATGTAGAGGGATAGACTCATGCAATATGAAGAAAACCCCATCTTGTTATCCTCGATGGCAACAATACAAGACGTGCCTTGCTGCCCTTACTGTCACCAGGAAAGGACACCGCAATATTGAACCCAAAGTTAAGCACTTCTCCCATTGCTAGAAAGATCAATCTAGTAGGCCAAACCAAACTGATAATTCGAAGAGAATTGCAAAGATAACCAATCATACATAAAAGAATTCAGAGAAGATTCAAATATTATTCATAGATAGACATGATCATAAACCCACAATTCATCAGCCTCAACAAACACACCGCAAAAAGAAGATTACATATAATAGATCTCCACAAGAGAGGGGGAGAACATTGTATTGAGATCCAAAAAGAGAGAAGAAGCCATCTAGCTACTAACCATGGACCCGAAGGTCTGAGGTAAACTACTCACACTTCATCGGAGGGGCTATGGTGTTATGTAGAAGCCCTCCATGATCGATGCCCCCTCCAACTTCTCTTTTTAGCATTATTACTTCGTCCCTCCAACTTAACTGCGGTAAAGGTGCAGCTTTTTGATTTGACGCCTCATTGCTCATTACTACGCCCGCTCCATGACTGGGCGCTTCATCCCGGCTGCTCTCACTGTATTCCGGTATGGCAAGTGGACTCGGTAGCTTGATGCCCCACATGTCGGCGAAAGGGACTAGAAGATTTATGAAAGTGAGCGCTCCACTCTTACGATGGAGGAGTACATGACACGATGGCCCAGTGAAATGTCACTTGTACTGTATAGTACTATAGTTTTGTTGTTTTACACGATCCATCGATACAAACCCGATTAAACAGGAAAGGGCGGGATTTTTCCCGCGCGGTTTATGATACTCGCCATACATTTCAAAGGAAATTTTAATGTATGCTAACTGAATAATTAAGTAACAGTATGATATCTAGTGAAACTAAAAACACATATGATTTATTGTGTTAGAGTGTAGTAGTAGTGCTGTATTGCATAATTGTTAGATGTAACATGCGAGAACGTGTAGAGATGTAGTTTTGGAGGGCCTACAGAGAGAAAAGCTTAATACTTTCACCGAACTTCAGAATAAGCTGATTACGATCACTATATACGATTTGCGGTGATTATACGGTCACTTGCTCACGGTTCAGCATCGGATTGGACTCTGTTGACCGGCCAAAAAGTCTGCGTGGCACCATGTTGACTAGTTAAATTGACCATGTTCCTTGTGGGTCCCACCTGTCAGTTTGCATAGGGAAAAGGGAAGATAAACACAAATTTACGCAGGAGCGACAAGTCTCCAACCCATGCGCGGGAATCACCTAGTTGTGTATATGTCTATCAGGGCCTGATGTGTGCGCATGCACGTGTAGGTTGAGCACCTGAGCGTGAGAGTGTGTGTTGGTCGTGTGAGTGTTGCATGCGTGCGTGGGTGCATGTGCCCGTGTGAGTGTTGCGTGCATGCAGTTCGTGTGCATGCGTGCGTGTGTGTATAATCACCACACCAGCTCCTGTGTGTTGAAACAGACTGCTCAACTTATCAATACAAGGCCACCTTGTTCGCTGTGCCCGCGGTCATGACTTCGAACTACCATCCAATATTCTTTTGTCGTTTGTTTCCATTCTTACTAGCAAGATGCCCGTGCATTGCACGTAACATAAATATGCATTTGTATGACTAGTTTATCTTTTGAGAGAAAAGGATGAACGAGGGAAGGCCTTATTTGCAAATGTGGAGATGTGTGTGGGTACCTTTTTGCAAAATTGCCATAGTTTCCTTCCTATCCGTCAGATATAAATCGGATGGCCTATATTGCAAGATGGCAGGCACACCATCATCAACAACTCTGTTTTTTATAAGAGTGTATTTTATAAGAGTGTAGATGTAGAGTAGATACAAGCCGACAGGTGGGCGCGATGGTAGGGAGATAATGCGATGCAACACTAGAGGTGCCACGTGGAGCATTAACTGGTCAGCTAGTTGTGTCTAGAGCAAATACAAAGTTGTATGGTAAGCCTGTGACCGTATAATAACCACAAAACATAAATGTTGACCGTAATGAGTGGTTTCTGAAGTCCAATGTACGTATCGTTCTTTCGCTTCAAATACAATGATCGTCACTGTATATATCATGAGAGAAAGATGAAACATGCGTGAATGTGCTGGGGGCTTACTTTTAGAGGACCTGGAGATAGTTTGTGTGCGTACGTGAAAGGGGCGTAGAGGGGGGGGGGGGTATGCGATGGAGAGAGAGATCCTCTTCGTTTCTCTTTATTATGACTAACTTTATATATAGTATAAAAATATACAAATTCACAGTGCGGAATAATTATCATTGTGGGTACCATGCAATGCAAATTAGCGTTCATACTCCTCCATATAACTTTGTAATGTTGTATATATGTAGAAATTCTAAAATGATTTTTTGGCCACACTTTATTCAAAAGGAATGTTGTATGTGAAGTAAGCGTGAAGAGAGGGCTTTTTAGATCAATGGGGTATGTGAGCTAACATGTGTGAATGTGTAGTTGATAGATTTGGCAGGGCCTAGAGAGGTATGTGTTTGTATTATGTATTCGAGAGAGGCATGGATAGAGGGGCCGGTGGGGGGGGGAGGCGTGGGAGAGATAGCACGAGAAATGAGAGTGGTCTAGAGAGAGACACGAATATGAAGTCACAACGAAAGATTCCCTTGAGTGTGCATATGCAAGGGGGAGTGGATAGAGGCACCAGGAGAATTATTTTTGTGTGTGTGGTGTCTGTGTTGGTATGTGTGGGTCTGAGAAGATAACGAGACGTGGGGCAGAGGGTTTGTCACCGCTTGAGGTCCGGTGGGTCGAGGTTCCGTCCTGCGCCACATTGGTCCGCCCGTGACGCATTTAGGGAGACCCATGGATGACTAGTCGTACAAGACAAAGATAACATAATTGTGAAGGACTCTGTGTCCACTGACAAAGCCGGCTAGGATTTGTAACCCTAGGTTCTCAGACAAAGGTAACCCCTTTATATCTGATATTACAATTCATCCTACCTAACTTTAAGGGGCATCCTACAGAATGCTCTGCTAGAATCATACTCGTAAATTAGGAAGAGAGGTGTGAGACAATGCATGAGAGATAGGACGAAAGATAATGTGCATACAGGAGACATGTAGGCAGGTATATGTATATAGAAAGGGTCGATGGGGATTGTGCGTGTGTATGCTTGCGAGAGGAAGAGTGCTTGTTATAAAGGTTAGTGAAAACAGTCGTAAATGGTTACGAGAGGGAGGGAGGGTTATATCGAGAGCATGTGTGCGAGAAAGACACCTCGGGAGAGAGTGTGTGAGCATGTGTGAGAGACCACCGACGGAGAGTGAAACTACACGTAAAAGACTACTATACACATTGATTATAAAGATATAAGTTGTATCCAAATATTAGGATGGGATCATGACATTTGCAGTTCGCATAAGGAACGGTCATTGATCCATCAGACATCTAGATTCTGTCGAATTTGAGCATGTCTATGTTATTATTCGACACAATTGATCCACATAGTTAGTATTTTGAACTCCAGACAATGCATCGCTTTAGCAATCGAATATAAACGTGAGTATAGTTCATGTTGTTTGTGTAAAGCACATTATACATACGAAAGTTACACAATGAACGTTATAAATAGCTACCTATGAACTAGCATACATTTGAATTCAACTTAAGACTGTTTAAAAAATCGAATTCAACATGAAGTCCATTCAATTACTTGAATTTGATATCATGGCATTTGTAAATCATACCTATATTATGGGGGCACCAATCTTTGCTCTGATTTTGTACATAATAACATATGTAGTCGTGTACAAAATAGAATCAAATTTAGCTCCTCCATTCCAAAATAATTGTAGTTATAGGAATTTCAAGTGTCAAAATTTCAAAAATAAGCGGATAATTTAATGAGGTTTTCAAACATACAAGGTCAAATTTAACGTTGTCTGTTTAGGTCAATCCTCAAAGTTCAAGAGTACTCTAAACGTGAATGCTTGTGTTTCAAAATTTTGAATGAAGCGCCAAAGGGGCCTCTACTCGTCCAAAACCGCGTGAGACCAATGTTTGGTAGTACAAGGAAATTACTTTTCTAATAACTCCGACCCGTGCAATCTACCGGCCCGACGTCCAAAGGTCTAAACCGGGGTAGGTTTGTAGCTTCATCTAGACGCCATGCAACCACCTCCGAAAAACATTCATACACAATGGCCGCCTAAGCACACATGCGCGCGGCCGAAATCACTCCCGCCCACTATTTGGGGAACCTGGGATTACCATCCTACCGCCGACCCACAGTAGGTCCGAAATTTAAGAGGGGGGCAAAGTTTGTACTTTCCCCAAATTTCAAACAAGCGCGGCCCATCTTCTGTTCAAAAAAGCCAAAAACAAGCGCGTCCCAGACCGAAACATGGTTCTCCCCCCACCCATCTGATTCCCCATTCGTACTCCGTGGGCGCAAAAACTAACTCTCCACCAGCCACGAAACCCCGTCATCCTCCGTCCGCCACCCCATCCCACCCATCAACCACTGATGTCTACTACACAACCTTCTTCATGTAGACGTTGTTGGGCCTCCAAGTGCAGAGGTTTGTAGGATAGTAGCAAATTTCCCTCAAGTGGATGACCTATGTTTTAACAATCCGTAGGAGGCGTAGGATGAAGATGGTCTCTCTCAAGCAACCATGCAACCAAATAACAAAGAGTCTCTTGTGTCCCCAACACACCCAATACAATGGTAAATTGTATAGGTGCACTAGTTCGGCGAAGAGATGGTGATACAAGTGGTGTATGGATAGTAGATAAAGGTATTTGTAATCTGAAATAATAAAAACAGCAAGGTACCGAATGGTAAAAGTGAGCATAAACGGTATTGCAATGCTAGGAAACAAGGCCTAGGGTTCATACTTTCGCTAGTGTAAGTTCCCTCAACAATACTAACATAATTGGATCACATAACTATCCCTCAACATGCAACAAAGAGTCACTCCAAAGTCACTAATAGCGGAGAACGAACGAAGAGATTATGGTAGGGTACGAAACCACCTCAAAGTTATTCTTTCCAATCAATCCGGTGGGCTATTCCTATAAGTGTCACAAACAGCCCTAGAGTTCGTACTAGAATAACACCTTAAGATACAAATCAACCAAAACCCTAATGTCACCATATACTCCAATGTCACCTCAAGTATTCGTGGGTATGAATATACGATATGCATCACACAATCTCAGATTCATCTACTCAACCAACACAAAGGACCTCGAAGAGTGCCCCAAAGTTCCTACCGGAGAATCACGATGAAAACGTGTGCCAACACCTATGCATAGGTTCCCAATGTCACGAAACCCACAAGTTGATTACCAATACATACATCAAGTGTTCTCAAGTCTTTAAAGACTCAATTCGATAAGATAACTCCAAAGGGGAAACTCAATTCATTACAAGAGAGAAGAGGGGGAGGAGAAACATATGATCCAACTATAATAGCAAAGCTCGTGATACATCAAGATCGTATCACCTCAAGAACACGAGAGAGAGAGAGAGATCAAACACATAGTTACTGGTACATACCCTCAGCCCCGAGGGAGAACTACTCCCTCCTCGTCATGGAGAGCACCGGGATGATGAAGATGGCCACCGGTGAGGGATCCCCCCCCTTCCGGCAGGGTGCCGGAACTGGGACCCGATTGACTTTTGGTGGCTACAGAGGCTTGCAGCGGTGGAACTCCGATCTAATCTCCATTCTGGAAGTTTTAGGGTATATGGAGTTATATAGGCAGAAGAAGCACGTCAGGGGAGCCACAGTGGCCCCACAAGGCAGGGGGCGCGCCCTAGGGGGGTGGGCGCGCCCCCCACCCTCGTGGGCAGCTCCCGTATCTTCTGACGTGGGGTCCATGTCCATCAGATGCGTTTCCTTCCAAAAATAACTTCTCCAGTTGATTTCATTCCGTTTCGACTCCGTCTGATATTCCTTTTCTTCGAAACACTCAAATAGGCATAAAACAGCAAATCTGGGTTGGGCCTCCGGTTAATAGGTTAGTCCCAAAAATAATATAAAAGTGGATAATAAATCCCAATATTGCCTAAAATAGTAGATAATATAGCATGGAGCAATCAAAAATTATAGATACATTGGAGACGTATCAAGCATCCCCAAGCTTAATTCTTGCTCGTCCTCGAGTAGGTAAATGATAAAAAGATAATTTTTGATGTGGAATGCTAGATGGCATAATTTCATTGTAATTCTTCTTACTTGTGATGTGAATATTTAGATTAGAAAGATTCAAGACAAAAGTTTATATTGACATAAAAATAATAATACTTCAAGCATACTAACAAAGCAATTATGTCTTCTCAAAATAACATGGCCAAAGAAAGTTATCCCTACAAAATCATATAGTCTGGCTATGCTCTATCTTCACCACACAAAATATTTAAATCATGCACAACCCTGATGACAAGCCAAGCAATTGTTTCATACTCTAACTTTTTCAAAACTTTTTCAATATTCACGCAATACATGAGCGTGAGCCATGGACATAGCACTATAGGTGGAATAGAATGGTGGTTGTGGAGAAGACAAAAGGAGAAGATAGTCTCACATCAACTAGGCATCAATGGGCTATGGAGATGCCCATCAATAGATATCAATATGAGTGAGTAGGGATTGCCATGCAACGGATGCACTAGAGCTATAAATGTATGAAAGCTCAACAAAAGAAACTAGTGGGTGTGCATCCAACTTGCTTGCTCACGAAGACCTAGGGAATTTTGAGGAAGCCCATCATTGGAATATACAAGCCAAGTTCTATAATGAAAGATTCCCACTAGTATATGAAAGTGACAACATAGGAGACTCTCTATCATGAAGATCATGGTGCTACTTTGAAGCACAAGTGTGGAAAAAGGATAGTAGCATTGTCCCTTTTATTTTATTTTTTATTTTTTATTTGGCCTTTCTTTTTTTTCATTTGGCCTTTCTTTTTTTTATTTGGCCTTTTTTATGGCCTTCCTTTTTTGGGACAATGCTCTATTAATGATGATCATCACACTTCTATTTATTTACAACTCAATGATTACAAGTCAATACTAGAACAAGGTATGACTCTATATGAATGCCCCCGGCGGTGTACCGGGATGTGCAATGATGCATGAGTGACATGTATGAAAGAATTATGAATGGTGGCTTTGCCACAAATACAATGTCAACTACATGATCATGCAAGCAATATGACAATGGTGGAGTGTGTCATAATAACGGAACGGTGGAAGGTTGCATGGCAATATATCTCGGAATGGCTATGGAAATGCCATAATAGGTAGGTATGGTGGCTGGTTTGAGGAAGGTATATGGTGGGTTTATGATACCGGCGAAAAGTGTGCGGTATTAGAGAGGCTAGCAAAGGTGGAAGGGTGAGAGTGCGTATAATCCATGGACTCAACATTAGTCATAAAGAACTCATATACTTATTGCAAAAATCTACAAGTTATCAAAGCAAAGTATTATGGTCATCCTCCTAGGGGGATAGATTGGTAGGAGAAGACCATCGCTCGTCCCCGACGGCCACTCATAAGGAGGACAATCAATAAATAAATCATGCTCCGACTTCATCACATAACGGTTCACCATACGTGCATGCTACGGGAATCACAAACTTCAACACAAGTATTTCTCAAATTCACAACTACTCAACTAGCATGACTCTAATATCACCATCACCATATCTCAAAACAATCATCAAGTATCAAACTTCTCTTAGTATTGAACACACTCATAAGAGAATTTTATTATTCTTGAATACCTAGAATATTAGGATTTTAAGCAAATTACCATGCTATTTAAGACTCTCAAAATAATATAAGTGAAGCATGAGAGTTCATCTATTTCTTAAAAATAAAACTACCACTATGCTCTAAAAGGTATAAGTGAAGTACTAGAGCAAATGACAAACTACTCCGAGAAATATAAGTGAAGATCAATAAGTAGTCGAATAATTATGCAACTATGTGAAGACTCTCTAACATTTAATAATTTCAGATATTGGTATTTTATTCAAACATAAAGCAAAACTAACAAAATAAATTGAAGCTCCAAGCAAAACACATATCATGTGGTGAATAAAAATATAGCTCCAAGTAAAGTTACCGATGAACGAAAACGAAAGAGGGGATGCCTTCCAGGGCATCCACAAGCTTAGGCTCTTGGTTGTCCTTGAATATTACCTTTTGGTGCCTTGGGAATCCCCAAGCTTAGTCTCTTGCCACTCCTTATTCCGTAGTCCATCGAATCCTTACCCAAAACTTGAAAACTTCACAACACAAAACTTAACAGAAAACTCGTAAGCTCCGTTAGCGAAAGAAAACAAAACACCACTTCAAGGTACTGTAATGAACTCATTCTTTATTTATATTGGTGTTAAATCTACTGTATTCCAACTTCTCTATGGTTTATAAACTATTTTACTAGCCATATATTCATCAAAATAAGCAAACAACACAATGAAAACAGAATCTGTCAAAAACAGAACAGTCTGTAGTAATCTGAATAAAACGTAGACTTCTGGAACTAATAAAATTCTCAAATAAATTGTTTGACCTGAGGAATTTACCTATTAATCATCTTCAAAAAGAATTAACTAAATATCACTCTCCAAATAAAAATGGCAGCAATTCTCGTGAGCGCTAAAGTTTCTGTTTTTTACAGCAAGATCAACAAGACTTTCCCCAAGTCTTCCCAAAGGTTCTACTTGGCACAAACACTAATTAAAAGCATAAAACCACATCTAAACAGAGGCTATATGAATTATTTATTACTAAACAGGAACAAAAATCAAGGAATAAAAATAAAGTTGGGTTTCCTCCCAACAAGCGCTATCGTTTAACGCCCCTAGCTAGGCATGATGATTTCAATGATGCTCACAAAAAAGATAAGAATTGAAACATAAAGAGAGCACCATGAAGAACATGACTAGCACATTTAAGTATAACCCACTTTCCGATGCTAGGGATTTTGTGAGCAAACAACTTATGGGAACAATAATCAACTAGCATAGGAGGGTAAAACAAGCATAACTTCAAAATTTTAAGCACATAGAGAAGAAACTTGATATTATTGCAATTCCTACAAGCATATATTACTCCCTCATAATAATTTTCAGTAGCATCATAAATGAATTCAACAATATAACCAGCACCTAAAGCATTCTTTTCATGATCTACAAGCATGCAAAATTTACTACTCTCCACATAAGCAAAATTCTTCTCATGAATAATAGTGGGAGCAAACTCAACAAAATAACTATCATGTGATTGAAATTTAAGATCAAGATGACAAGTTTCAAGGTTATCATTATTCTTTAAAGCATACGTGTCATCACAATAATCATCATAGATAGGAGGCATGCTTTCATCATAATAAATTTGCTCATCAAAGCTTGGGGGACAAAAAATATCATCTTCATCAAACATAGTTTCCCCAAGCTTGTGGCTTTGCATACCATTAGCATCATGGATATTCAAGGAATTCATACTAACAACATTGAAATCATGCTCATTATTCAAATATTTAGTGCCAAACATTTTATAGATTTCTTCTTCTAGCACTTGAGCACAATTATCCTTTCCATCATACTCAGGAAAGATATTAAAAAGATGAAGCGTATGAGACAAACTCAATTCCATTTTTTTGTAATTTTCATTTATAAACTAGACTAGTGATAAAACAAGAAACTAAAAGACTCGATTGCAAGATCTAAAGATATACCTTCAAGCACTAACCTCCCCGGCAACGGCGCCAGAAAAGAGCTTGATGTCTACTACACAACCTTCTTCTTGTAGACATTGTTGGGCCTCCAAGTGCAGAGGTTTGTAGGACAGTAGCAAATTTCCCTCAAGTGGATGACCTAAGGTTTATCAATCCGTAGGAGGCGTAGGATGAAGATGGTCTCTCTCAAGCAACCCTGCAACCAAATAACAAAGAGTCTCTTGTGTCCCCAACACACCCAATACAGTGCTAAATTGTATAGGTGCACTAGTTTGGCAAAGAGATGGTGATACAAGTGGTATATGGATAGTAGATAAAGGTATTTGTAATCTGAAATAATAAAAACAGCAAGGTAATGAATGATAAAAGTTAGCGTAAACGGTATTGCAATGCTAGGAAACAAGGCCTAGGGTTCATACTTTCGCTAGTGTAAGTTCCCTCAACAATACTAACATAATTGGATCACATAACTATCCCTCAACATGCAACAAAGAGTCACTCCAAAGTAACTAATAGCGGAGAACGAACGAAGAGATTATGGTAGGGTACGAAACCACCTCAAAGTTATTCTTTCCAATCAATCCGGTGGGCTATTCCTATAAGTGTCACAAACATCCCTAGAGTTCGTACTAGAATAACACCTTAAGATATAAATCAACCAAAACCCTATGTCACCTAGATACTCCAAGGTCACCTCAAGTATCCGTGGGTATGATTATACGATATGCATCACACAATCTCAGATTCATCTATTCAACCAACACAAAGGACCTTGAAGTGTGCCCCAAAGTTCCTACCAGAGAATCACGACGAAAACATGTGCCAACCCCTATGCATAGGTTCCCAATGTCACGAAACCCACAAGTTGATCACCAAGACATACATCAAGTGTTCTCAAGTCTTTAAAGACTCAATCCGATAAGATAACTACAAAGGGGGAAACTCAATTCATTACAAGAGAGAAGAGGGGGAGGAAAAACATAGGTTCCAACTATAATAGCAAAGCTCGCGATACATCAAGGTCGTATCACCTCAAGAACACGAGAGAGAGAGAGAGATCAAACACATAGCTACTAGTACATACCCTCAGCCCTAAGGGAGAACTACTCCCTCCTCGTCATGGAGAGCACCGGAATGATGAAGATGGCCACCGATGAGGGACCCCCCCTCCCTCCGGCAGGGTGCCGGAACAGGGTCCCGATTGACTTTTGGTGGCTACAAAGGCTTGTGGCGTCAGAACTCCCGATCTAATCTCCGTTCTGGAAGTTTTAGGGTATATGGAGATATATAGGCAGAAGAAGCACGTCAGGGGAGCCACGGGGGCCCCACGAGGCAGGGGGCGCGCCCTAGGGGGGTGGGCACGCCCCCCACCCTCGTGGGCAGCTCCCGTATCTTCTGACGTGGGGTCCAAGTCCATCAGGTGTGTTTCCTTCCAAAAATAACTTCTCCAGTTGATTTCGTTCCGTTTCGACGCCGTCTGATACTCCTTTTCTTCGAAACACTGAAATAGGCATAAAATAGCAAATCTGGGCTGGGCCTCTGGTTAATAGGTTAGTCCCAAAAATAATATAAAAGTGGATAATAAAGCCCAATATTACCTAAAACAGCAGATAATGTAGCATGGAGCAATCAAAAATTATAGATATGTTGGAGACGTATCAACCGCCGCCCTCCTCCATCACACCGGAGCCGATACCCCGACATCGTCATCCACCGCAACCTCAACCGCAACGCCATCCACGGCTAGTAGTTGAAGCCGAGGCTGAGCCGTTCGTACCCGAGCCAGTTCAACCACGTCGTCCTGCGCCTTACCGCTGCCGCTCCAACTTCGCCACCCTCCACCGCACTAGAGCTGTTCTTGCTACGTCATGCTTTGCCGCCTCGGATCTGCTTCCCCTCCGCCAATATACGGCCACGGCAACACAGTCAACAATTTGGCCATGGGTTTGTCCAAGGATCGACGGTTCTCCAAAACATTGGTTTCCCCGGGAGAAAAAAGAAGATCGCTGCGACATATGGAGGAGACCATACTGGCAACCGATAAGGGTACTCCTATTCCCTTATTCGTGCAAATCTTACGTGTCTTCTTCCACGGTATTCATCCACAGAAGACACTAGTTGACCGCTTCTTCTTGATACCAGATGTTCCTAGTAACTCGCGATGCACAAGGTTTCTCCTCATATACTATTTCACCTTAGCTAGAGGTCCATCGCCCCCTAAATTTCAATTCCTGGTCAGCTTATTCCGAATTAATGAAAGCATTCCCCGGTGTAAAAGGCGCTAGTCCACCTATTACGCCGGGGAAGCAACACCTCGGTGCTTATCTTAGGGGCGTGTGGGGCCTAGAGCTACTGGCACCCGATCTGGAGGTCGGCCGTGATTAAAGGGATGGCCTGGGGGCGCTGCCAAGCACGGCGGTGGTGTGAGGTCGAGGGGAGGGCGAAGCAGCGGAGGCAGGGGTTTGGGCTGGTGGTCGCTGGCGGTTCGAGAAAGATCGTCAACAGTGACTGGCGGGAGGTAGACGAAGGCCATCTGCCCATTCCTTATAGATTGGATGGTTCATTAAAAAATCGACTGACCTATTTAATTTCAGTCGACTGTTATCTTGATATGACCACATGTGGTGGTGTGCTGGAGGAGTACCTACATTTCCTGTGCTCATATATTACAAAATCATATGAAGTAGAATCTAATTTTGTTTGCCATGCAATGTTGTAGAGCTATCATATATCTCCTGTCATTTATTTTTCTGCCACCTACAATCTGCTACTTTTACAGTGCACTAGATCTGCACACACTTCACCCATACTCTCACTATTGTGCTTTTATGCAAGGGTATTTCAGAGTCTGCCTCGAGAGAAGCAGAAAACAAAGAGAGAAGTTGCTCCAGCTTTCTACGCGGGTAAGCACGGCACTTAACAATGCTATAAACGGTGCAGTGTCAGCAGATGGAGTCGGTTAACGTAGCTCTGGAGTTGATGCCCTTGCTCGCAATGAACCACCATCCCAAGTGCGTGCTTTAATTTCGCGGAGTCATATGTGGTTGCATGTTCCATATGGTGTCTAGCTTGTATTCGAATGGCCATAGTCGGTCTTTATTAAGAGAAGAAAATATATTTTTTACATGAACCACCATCCCGTGAGCACTAGAAGACAAATAGCTAGTCAGGGCACTGGCCGCGCCAGTGACAAGCCAAGCAAAGATAGGCATCAGCTGGAAGCCAACTTAAAATCTGCAATGGTGGCGAAGCAGCCCACCTCCCACCAGGCTCTCAGTTCCTAGATGATCATGCTCACCACTCCAGCCGGATGTCTAGATTGTATTGCTTCCAATTTGGTTAAATTGCATCTTCTTAGCTTACACATTATACCTTTGAATATGACATGCCTTTCTGTTTTTGGTACATACTAGTACATCTTTGTATTAACCATGTTCTTACATCAAACTAATGTTCTTGTGTATCCCTCATCAATCACTTACGATGAGGCAGTCAGGCAAGTGGACTACTCATTTAAAGATTGCAGCGTCAGCCTTCCAACATGATTCTTAAGAAACAGCAAGGCTAGATGAAGATAGTGAACGTAGCTTTGTAGTTGATTACCGCATTTCCCCTACACTAGCATCACAGGTGCTTGCTCTAATTTGGCAGCGTGATATGTGGTTGCATGTTGCATATGGTGTCTAGATTGTAATTCTTCCAATCTAGTTAAACTGCATGTGCTATTCTGCTTAGCTTATACATTATACTTGTTAATGTGACATGCCTTCCTGTATTTAGTACATAGTACATCTGTATATTAAGCATGTCCTTACATAAAACTATTGTTTTTTTGTATCCCGCATCAACAAATATGACGAGACACCTTTTGTATATGCAGTGTGATATTAGTTGCATCTTTCATATGATTTATAGCATGCGATGCTTCTAATTTGTTAAAATTCCATTTATGATGGGATGCTTTTAATTTGGCAGAGTCATATTGGTTGCATCTTTCATGTGGTGTCTAGCTTGCATTGCTTCTTATTTGTTGGAATGGTTTCTGCGTACTTTACACAAACAGTTGTGAACATGCCATGTCGTCCTATTTTTCGTACATATTCCATCCTGGTATCATGTGTTTGCCTTACATCAAAGTAGTGATTGTCAGTATCATGCATGAATCAGTTCTGAAGAGAGAATTTTATTGCTTTTTCTTGTCGGTTTTACATGACAATTCAAAATCAATAAAGCGGAAGGAAGTTAGCAAGGCAGCGGATGAAAGGTGCTCCTTCCAAACGGAGGGCCTCTACAGTTTAGACTCCTCCATCCCCCAAGATGATTTCCAAGACAACACATGCATAGACACTCAATGTAGCTGTGTTTATGATGAGTACGTCTCCCCTATTGCACCATCACCAGTGCTCCCTCTAACTTAGCACTGTTATATGTGGTTGCATGTTATGTGTGATGTCTAGCTTGTATTGCTTCTAATTTTGTTGAATTCCATCTGCTTACTTTACACATTATAGTTGAATAAGACACGTGTTCATATTTCTAGAACATACAATATCTGTCTATCACACCATGTTCTTACATCAAATTACTACTATTGTGTAACCTGCAACAGTACTTATCAAAAGACACGTTTGACTTTGGAGTGTGATATAGGTTACATCTCGCATTCTTTTGTAGCTTGTATTACTAATTTGTTGAAATGGAACTTATGACGAGACAATTTTAACTTGCTAGAGTGATATTTGTTGCATCTTTCATATGGTGTCTAGCTTTCATTGCTTCTAATTTGTTGAAATTCCTTCTCCTTAGTTTAAACATCATAAGATGTGAATATGCAATGGCACTAATGACGAGAGACCTCTAACTTGGTAGTGTGATGTTGTTTGCATCTTGCATATGATTTATTTCTTGTACTACTTCACATTTGTTTAAATGCCATTTATGATGAGACACTGTTAACTTGGCAAAGCGATATTTGTAGCATCTTTCATATGGTGTCTACCTTCGATTGCATTGCTTCTAATTTTGTGAAATGTCTTCCGCTTAGTTTACACATCATAGTTCTGGTTATCTCTTCCATCCAGTTTTTCGTACATATTACATTCTCCTATCATGTGGTTGTCTAACATCAAAGTTCAGTTTGTCTATATCACGCATCAATTTTTTTCTTAAGAACTAAATTGTTATTCATTTTTCTTGTCGGCTTGACTTAACAAGGCATAGAAAAAGAGAAGAAACACAGAATGGCAGGGAACGGGAACTGGAAGAATCCTGCAGATTCTGCTGGTACTGATGGTGCAATAGAAGGTCAAAGTCCAGCAGAAAATTCTACAAACAGGGTATCCTATGCTACACAAGCTGCAGAAAAAGCCAAATAGAAACAAATATCTGCCACCAAACAAGCAGAGATAGCCCTATTTATTGCAACACCTTCCAAAGTACTACCAGTTGCACGAGTTACTCGTGCGTCAACTGAGCTAGCAGCACGTTCCCAAGCTCCCTTGCCACCTGACACTACTTCCCAAGAACTCTTGACACAAGACGACTTGGCAAGATCAGATGAACCTTGTGAGCCTCAACAACAAGAAGGTAGTTGTTGGAGTCAAGTTATAGTTGCATGCTTCTTTATATGTAGTCTCACAGTTTGATGTACACTAACACTTCCTATGTTCGTTGTTGGACTAGAACCTAGGCGCAAGAGGAAACAAACATCAGGGATAATGCTCGATAGGTTAACTAAATCTAGAGGAGGAAGAATGGAGATCCGTTTTGAGGCAGGTTTAAAAAGGCCATGTGATGCTACAGAGTCAGCCAAGTTAGTATCGGAGGCAGCGTTGCCGTTAGGTGTCATGTATGTATCCTCCCAACATGGATTCATTATAGGAATGACAAGGATGAAACAAATTCAACACCTTCCTCGACCATTTATCTGTAAGTATGGTTATGTATGGAAACTAGTAATATCGTCTTGCTCTGTCCCATACTTTCTAGGTAGCTGATAATGAGACTCCCATAATGTTCGACAGATGAGGTTCAAGTTGGATAGCCAAGATGATGCAACCAGACAAGCTTGCACCCATGTTTTCAAGTCTGCTCTGCGACAGTATCGGTATAACTTGAGGAAACCTCACTTTGAAGGCAAGGGTAACAGTGAACTTTCCCAAAAATCTCAAGTGGAAAATATATCAGATGAAGACTGGAGGGGCCTCGTTAAACACTGGTCTAATCCGAAGTATCAGGTACATTATATATATATATATATATGATTAGATCACATGTTGAAATCCTATTTACGCATGTGCCACACAAATCTATCTTCTTGTAGGTGAACCGTTCAAAGAACAAGGCCAACCATACGAAGGTGAAATTCCAACAGACGACAGGATCTCGTAGCTATATTGCACACTATGAGGCTCTTGTAATTAGCTGTTGTTTCAATCTTTTCGATGTACCATATTATTAGATCTATATTGACTTGTTCCAAATGCAGAGGAAAGCCCGCTGTCAGTGTCAAAACCGGCGGATCTCGGGTAGGGGGTCCCGAACTGTGCGTCCAGGCCGGATGGTAACAGGAGACAGGGGACATGAAGTTTTACCCAGGTTCGGGCCCTCTCGATGGAGGTAAAACCCTACGTCCTGCTTGATTAATATTGATGATATGGGTAGTACAAGAGTAGATCTACCACGAGATCGAAGAGGCTAAACCCTAGAAGCTAGCCTATGGTATGATTGTTGATGTGTATGTTGTCCTACGGACTAAAACCCTCTGGCTTATATAGACACCGGATAGGGTTAGGGTTACATAGAGTCGGTTACAATGGTAGGAGATCTACATATCCGTATCGCCAAGCTTGCCTTCCACTGCCGGCGGGCGATGCTGATTCCCGCCAGCACCTATGGGGACAGGGCCCCTTTTTGGTTCGGTGGGGGGCGGAGAGCGCACAAAGAGTGGATCGAGGCAGTGCACGCGGGGGGATTTTTACCCAGCTTCGGGCCGCACGGATGCGTAAAACCCTACTGCTGCTTGTTTGTGTATATTGGATTCTTGCTCAGGAGCGATGGACGCTGCCAGACTGAGCGTAAGAGTGTCTCTGGGGTTGAACGAGCCGAGCTAGCCGAGTCTCTGAACTCCCCGACCTGCGGAACCCCCTCTACGTTGCGCTTGGGCCTCCTTTTATACTCAAGGGGTCACCGACAGGGGGCAACGTAGACAAGAAGGGTAAAAATGGAAAAGGATGTGGTAGGTATAGCTACCGCTACTGTGGATACAGTGCACCCTACCTAACTCTGACGGCAGGGGACAAGGGCATTAAATGCCTGTCTGAGTCTCCTAAATAGTGCAAAAGGTGACCGTTAGGAGTGCCACCGTTTGCCACGATGGGCTTCTCTTCATCTCCGCTTGCCACCATGTACCCCTAGCTGCACGGCCTCCCGCCACGTGCGCTCTGGGAGAGTCCCAGAGCGACACGTTAACAAGTGAGACGGAGCGCGGGCACGCAGTGGGGGTTCCCCGCGGCAAGCTCCTTGCCGCGGCCGTCGTCTTGTCGCGTCCGAAAGCTTGTCGCTCGCCGGATCTTGCCGGGACGCAGGGCGCGTCGCAGGAAGCTTTCTTGGTATGCCTTGAGTGGCCTTCCCGGCAAGCTCCTCTTGCCGGGGTCTTGTCTCTTCCCGGCAAGCTCCTCTTGCCGGGGCATTGGTTGGCCTTCCCGGCAAGCTCCTCTTGCCGGGGCCTCGGTTGTCCTTTCCGGCAAACTCCTCTTGCCGGGGCCTCGACTTGAATACTTTGTTCTTGAATGGTCTTCACGGGAACCACGGAGGGTCCTGGCGGTCACCCGGCAAGCCTTGCCGCGGGGCGCTGCAACTGCCCGTGCACGAGTTCGGGGTAATAGGGTACCCCTACTCTAGTACACCGACAGGAGCCCCCGGACCTGGGCCATACACGGTGCCGAGCGCTGTTGGGCCAGGCCCAAAACAGTGCACGGGCACGCGCGGCCTAGGTCACGCCGAATCTAACTCCGCTCCCACTGCGCACGCCCAGAACGGCACGCGTCAAATGCGGCGTCTTGGGGGAGATCGTGGGAGTTTGCGTGGGGCTAAGCCCCCCGAGCATGCGTCATGCCACGATGATGGGGACGATTCACGTCCTCCTCTTTAAACGGAGGTAGGTGTGAGGGCGTGGTGCATTTATTGGACGGGGCTGGTGCGCGGTTTTCGGGATGTCCACTCCCCGCGTTCACGGGGCGGAACGATGCTGCCTCATCTGTCGCCTCAGTTCTGCATCCCCGCCACGCGGCTTCCATGCGCTTGAGGTCACGGACGGTGGATTGGGAAATTGGGCCATCGCGAGTGGGTTGGCCCCGACTCCCTGCCCTTCCTGTGCCTTGATTCGCTGAGTGGGGCGGCCGAGCCCCCACCTCGCTCCTTTATAAAGAGTGGGATGGGAGCATGGAAAACCCGCACTCTCTCATCTTCTCCTTTCTTCAGCTTCTGCTCCCCTTTCTCTCATCTGCCATGGAGAAAGGGAACCCAGGCCCTTCCTCGGTGGCGGCGAGGGTCGCCGCCAGACAGCGCCTCTCTTCCTCTTCTGCGCCCGTGGTGGCAGAGCCAGTCTTGAGGGGAAGAGGAAGGGGACGAGGTCGCGGACGAGGTCGAGGACGAGGTCGAGGCGCTCGGGGAAGAGGCGGACGGGACGGCGCGTCAGCTTCACCTCCGCCGGCGGCTCTTCCTCCCACGGCGGTCCACATAGGGGACGACCCTTCCGAGTTCTTCGTCAGGCTGCGCCGGGCGCCTCGTCGTCGCCTCCGGCTTCCAGCTCCGTTTGCACGCGTGATGGAAGTGGAGCCGCCCGAGACGCTGAGACTGCACATGAGGGGCTGTGGGATCAGCGGCACGCGAGTCCGCGTTGCATTACCAGCCCCTAATGTGATGTATCTTGATCGAGGGTGGAAGACGTTCGCCCGCATCCACAGCTTGACGGAGGGGTTTACCCTCCATTTTAAGCTAATGCAGGGCGATCTCCTCTCCGTCAAGGCCTTCGGGTGCTTCGGCACTGGGCGAAGTGCTGCGTGGATAGCTCCTCCGACAGCGAAGGCCCCTCCTCGAGCGAGAGCGACGAGGAGGGGAGCGACAGCGACGACGAGGGTAGCGGGCGGCGGAGTAGCGGGTCCGACTAGGCGTCGGGCGCCGCTTTGCGCGGCACCGGTGACCCCATCATCCGCGTCGCCGGCTTCTTGAACTCCCCGGGGTCGTCTCCTTGGGCGGCTGGCGTAGGGAGGCTGTGGAAGGGGAAGAGGGCAGGCGACAAGGCCGTCAAGCCGGAGTACGAGGGCGTGGTGCCCTCGACAGCGTGCTGACGTCCTGTCGCCCCGTCTTCGAGCCCCGCTTCCAGCGCCACCGTCGCCGTCCAGCCTTCGGACGACCCCCGGGATGTTCCCTTGGTGTCTTCTGGCACCCGTAGCTCGCCTAGGCACCCCTTTTGCCCTTTTCGCCTCCTTGACCTGCCTCCTGAAAAGAGGGACAGGAAAGGGATTACGGGCATCTTATCTTTTTAATTTGTAAGCCTTCGGGCCTTAGCTGTATCTAAAATCTGTAATCCTCTCTTTCATGTTTTTCATCCTCTATGGACTGTACCTGAACGGGCTGTTTTTTAATGAAAAAGGGGGATGCTTGCCGGGTTATTTGTCTCGCGAGTTAAACCCACGCCAAGGAACAAATCCTTGGTATCCCTCGGACAGACATTTCATCTCCCGGCAACAGGCCCTGCCGCCTTCCCACATCGCTCAACCTTTCTCACGCTTTTAACGGAGGCAGGAACGAGGTGCGTGCGGTCTCCTCGTTTCATCCCTTTGCTGCTGCGACTACGACCAAACTTGGCCCCGAGAACGAGCCCGAGGGCCTAGAGTCGAGGGAGCACGGCAGCTTCTGGGAAGAAACGCGGTTTCGCATTCCCCAGTCCATAAGAGGACGCATGATGAGGGATGAAAGACTTATCTGAGAGCGCAGCCCTCGGCAACTCTGGTTTGCCGTGGACGATTCTTGGCACTCACAGCCCCCGACGATACTGGCTTGTCAGGAAGGCTCTTATCTGCCGCAGAGAACTTCAACGTTCTCGATGCCGGCTTCCGGCAAGCTGGTTGCCAGGAAGGCTTTTGTCTTCAGCAGAGAACTTTGACGTTCTCGATGCTGGCTTCCGGCAAGCTGGTTGCCAGGAAGGATTTTATCTTCAGCAGAGAACTTTGACGTTCTCGATGCCGGCTTCCGGCAAGCTGGTTGCCAGGAAGGCTTTTATCTTCAGCAGAGAACTTTGACGTTCTCGATGCTGGCTTCCGGCAAGCTGGTTGCCAGGAAGGCTTTTATCTTCAGCAGAGAACTTTGACGTTCTCGATGCTGGCTTTCGGCAAGCTGGTTGCCAAGAAGGCTTTTATCTTCAGCAGAGAACTTTGACGTTCTCGATGCTGGCTTCCGGCAAGCTGGTTGCCAGGAAGGCTTTTATCTTCAGTAGAGAACTTTGACGTTCTCGAGGCTGGCTTCCGGCAAGCTGGTTGCCAGGAAGGCTTTTATCTTCAGCAGAGAACTTTGACGTTCTCGATGCTGGCTTCCGGCAAGCTGGTTGCCAGGAAGGCTCATGGCGAAGAACTTCGTTGTTCTTGACACCGGCTCCCGGCAAGATCGTTGCCGGAAAGGCTTATGGCGAAGAACTTCGTCGTTCTTGACGCCGGCTCCCGGCAAGATCGTTGCCGGAAAGGCTTATGGCGAAGAACTTCGTCGTTCTTGACGCCGGCTCCCGGCAAGATCGTTGCCAGAAAGGCTTATGGCGAAGAACTTCGTCGTTCTTGACGCCGGCTCCCGGCAAGATCGTTGCCGGAAAGGCTTATGGTGAAGAACTTCGTCATTCTTGACGCCAAAAAGATTGGCCCTAAGGGCGTTGCCAGCCCCCGGGCCATAACTGCGTTCAAACATAGCAAGTGATTAGCGTCCGAAGTGCACTTAACTTGTTTGCGAATTTTGACTTCTGCTACATATTCCCTATGTCTGCTGGAATGCTTTCCAGTGCGTGTGATCCAGCCAGCAGCGCTTGAGGGAACGGGCCCTTAGCGGCTATTTCGGGAACATCGCCTCCCGGAAAGGTTTACCTTCTTGGTTCTAGCGCAACCGCACAAGTTGCCGAGCGGACTCGAGGCAACATGGAGCGCAACTAGCCCCGAGAAGGCTCCTCGGCATACAGGTCTATGCAGAAATCTTAAATAAATAGCACATGCTATCTTCCTGTTCGACCCCTCTTTGTACGTCCACCCTACGCTTTCTAGGGAAACTTGCTGGTGCAGGCACCCTTGCCGCGAGCGCCGAGTGTGGAACTTCAGCAGCCTGCTGGCGGGGTCGCTACCGACAAGTAATCTTGTCGCAACTAGTTGCAGCTCGCTTAAGTTGTTGAGTGGACTCGAAACAAAGTAAGGGCGCTAGCAGCTCTCTTAAGTTGCTGAGCGGACTCGAAGCAAAGTAAGGGCGCTAGCAGCTCACTTAAGTTGTTGAGCGGACTCGAAACAAAGTAAGGGCGCGACTAGCTACGAGTTGATTCCTCCGCGCACAGGTTTTTCGTACAAAGAACAAGATCTCCAAGGCGGATAACTTCGTATAGAAAGGAAATATCTAAAGTTTTGCACGACTTAGCTTTTTCTGTTGCCGCACTGGCGTCACTCTTTCGCTCGCCCGCTCCTTGGGAGCTATGACGATGAGGATTTAGCTTGCGTGCACGCCGGATCGGGTTCGCACGGTCTCGACGCCCCCTACCTGGCGCGCCAGAGATGCCGGCGGGCGATGCTGATTCCCGCCAGCACCTATGGGGACAGGGCCCCTTTTCGGTTCGGTGGGGGGCGGAGAGCGCACAAAGAGCGGGTCGAGGCAGTGCACGCGGGGGGATTTTTACCCAGCTTCGGGCCGCACGGATGCGTAAAACCCTACTGCTGCTTGTTTGTGTATATTGGATTCTTGCTCAGGAGCGATGGACGCTGCCAGACTGAGCGTAAGAGTGTCTCTGGGGTTGAACGAGCCGAGCTAGCCGAGTCTCTGAACTCCCCGACCTGCGGAACCCCCTCTACGTTGCGCTTGGGCCTCCTTTTATACTCAAGGGGTCACCGACAGGGGGCAACGTAGACAAGAAGGGTAAAAATGGAAAAGGATGTGGTAGGTATAGCTACCGCTACTGTGGATACAGTGCACCCTACCTAACTCTGACGGTAGGGGACAAGGGCATTAAATGCCTGTCTGAGTCTCCTAAACAGTGCAAAAGGTGACCGTTAGGAGTGCCACCGTTTGCCACGATGGGGTTCTCTTCATCTCCGCTTGCCACCATGTACCCCTAGCTGCACGGCCTCCCGCCACGTGCGCTCTGGGAGAGTCCCAGAGCGACACGTTAACAGGTGAGCTGGAGCGCGGGCACGCAGTGGGGGTTCCCCGCGGCAAGCTCCTTGCCGCGGCCGTCGTCTTGTCGCGTCCGGAAGCTTGTCGCTCGCCGGATCTTGCCGGGACGCAGGGCGCGTCGCAGCAAGCTTTCTTGGTATGTCTTGAGTGGCCTTCCCGGCAAGCTCCTCTTGCCGGGGTCTTGTCTCTTCCCGGCAAGCTCCTCTTGCCGGGGCCTTCGTTGGACTTCCCGGCAAGCTCCTCTTGTCGGGGCCTCGGTTGTCCTTCCCGGCAAACTCCTCTTGCCGGGGCCTCGACTTGAATACTTTGTTCTTGAATGGTCTTCACGGGAACCACGGAGGGTCCTGGCGGTCACCCGGCAAGCCTTGCCGCCGGGCGCTGCAACTGCCCGTGCACGAGTTCAGGGTAATAGGGTACCCCTACTCTAGTACACCGACATCCACGCCAAGGAAAGTCCCTCCCGGACACGGGACGAAGTCTTCAATCTTGTATCTTCATAGTCCAGGAGTCCGGTTGAAGGTATAGTCCGGCTATCCGAACACCCCCTAATCCAAGACTCCCTCAGTAGCCCCTGAACCAGGCTTCAATGACGATGAGTCTGGCGCGCAGATTGTCTTCGGCATTGCAAGGCGGGTTCCTCCTCCAAGTACTTCGTAGAAGATTTTGAACACAAAGATAGTGTCCAACTCTGCAAAATAAGTTTCCACATATTGCCATAGAGAGAATAATATTTACACCAATCCGATCTGCTGACGTATTCCGTAGCGTGACACACCACAACCAAGCCTTTATCCGAGTCGTTTCATTATCCCACCTCAGCGCGTTATGCGAGGCGGTTTCCTTGGCACATCTTGTTAAAGCAGAGATCGTGTCCCCTTATCCCGGGATTCTCATCAATACGGGCATGGGTAACCCAACCGCGCCATTGATTACGGTGCTTGGAGATAAGCGAGTTTTACCAGGCTGGTGGGGACATGTAGTTGCGTCCACCCATATAAGGGGATAAAGATCCACCTTTTGACCTACGCCTTCTTCCTCCTTCGCCTATCCATTCTTGCGCACTCGAGCTCCAGCGCCCAAGTCCGCACTCCCCACCTCAACCTTCTCCAGCCATGTCCAGAGCGGGAGGCAAGTGGATGGTCTCCTCCGCCACGGAGGGACATATCAAAAAGCCGAGGAAGGCCGGATACCTGTCCAACGAGATCGCGTACCGGCTCCCCGAAAAGGGGCAGCTCATCCCCACCCCTAGGCCCCATGAGAGGGTGGTGTTCCTCCCCCATTTCCTCTGCGGACTGGGCTTCCCTCTCTAGCCATTTGTCCGGGGGATCATGTTCTACTACGGCCTGGATTTCCACGATCTGGCCCCGAACTTCGTCCTCAACATCTCGGCGTTTATCGTCGTGTGCGAGGCCTTCCTCCGCATCCGCCCCCATTTCGGCCTATGGCTCAAGACTTTCAACGTCAAGCCGAAGGTGGTGCGCGACAACCAGGCGGAGTGCGGAGGCGCCATGGTGGGCAAGATGGCCAACGTCCTATGGCTCGAGGGCTCCTTTGTGGAGACCCTGAAGGGGTGGAAAGATGGCCAAAATCGGTCAAGTCTCTGTGTAGCTGTACCATCCCAAGATCATGCTGGCACACACAGTACATTGATGAAAAGATTCAAAGTTCAATCACACCTGAATTTATTACACGATTCTCATATCGAGTCTTTATTACAATAGAATAAATTCGGCCGAAGGCCAACTCATGAGAAATAAACTAAATAAAGCTATGGAAGCATAGACGAATAGCGAGTCCATCCGACTCCATAGGGCAATCGCCAAGCGTGGATCATAGCCTCACCCCTGGTCGGAAAACTCCTCTGCAACATAAGACGTTGCAGCCGTGTAGGTAAGCATTTTGAATATGCCAGCAAGTCATGGAGAGAACAACAATAAAGTTTCTAACACTATATGCAATTTGGTTGTGGGGCTCTAGGTTTTATGTTTTTGCGAAAAAGCCAATTTTTCCCTATAACAAAGGACTTGCTTGCAATTACTAAAAAATGTTGGTTGTTTTTGAGATGGTTCCGCCAACCAATGTCTCATTCCCAATTATTAAATAACCCCTCAATTAATTTATTAAATTCTGTGTTGAGATTTCCGAAATACTCCAGTTTCCAGAGGCTCATTTGTCCGTAACCGGGGACACGGCTAATCAATTAGGTTGGTTCTCTGCAGAGTCTTGTGCACTTTACCCGCAAGAATCGTTCCCTCCTTTATGTCCTCGCACTTCCTGGTGTTTGAAGACGGGATGAACGAAACAGGGTCTTCCATAGAGTTTCTCTGGGCACTGCCGGTGCCCATCCATGTCCTACCGTTCTTCTACATCTGCTAGCACCGGCCGTCTAGATTCACACCTAGGGTCAACCCAGCCAGAGCCCATAATGGCTTGTGGCTGCACAGGTAAGCTTCCGGTCAAGGGGTATCCATCCGTCTCTTCGTGGCTGGGTGAAGCTTTCCGCAAGATGTCATGGCGCTTCTCCATGCATCCCGGCCATCCGCTGGTTTCTCCAGGGTGCCCCTCAACCGTCCTCCACCCAGTAGTGAATTTTAAGTCAATCTTGAGCTTGAAGTCATGGGTTTGTCATCATCTTGACTCTCACATCTCCCTTATGAATCACTCAACCAACCCCGTCTACGAGCATAGAAAAATAAAGTACATCGTCCCGGGCAATGATAACAAGGGGAATTGGGTTCATCCTACCTCATGATACTACTCAAGAACATAACTTAAAATTCTCCTACTGCATGCATGGTGGGGAGGAACAATTCTAATGCAACAAAATCATAGGTATTGTAAAACATGATCAAATGACTTGCCTGGCTGACGGTCTTCAAACGCTAGTGACTCGAGATAGCAAGCTTCGCACTCCGGAAATTCTATCAAGTCAAACAATAGCACAAATAAGTATTTCACTAAGGACATATCAGCAAACTGAAGGAAAACACACAAGCACTCAAACCAAAATCAAAGAAAACTCGAGGAAAACAAAATCAAGGTTTCCATCACATCAAGCAACAACAAAGAAATAGTTTTAACCTACTAACACTTTTCTTTACAGGTCCAAAACAATGGTTTTACTAACTAACATAAAGGAAAACAGCATATAAACTAGGTGCAAAAAGAATCAAACCAATATCTATTATAGAACTCCTGTTATACCTAAAACAAAACTAATAAGAAAATAAAATAAAACTTTTTATTTTGCTGTAAATAAATGTTCACTCTCTGTAACTACAGAAACTAATCTAAAATAAATTATAACATAGGAAAAATAAAATTTAAAAAATAACTAGAACAGCAGAAAACAACAGCAAGCTAAAAAAACAAGAAAATCTTGTTTTTGCTTAAAAACTATTTTAAAAGAAAAGACTATAAATGCCCAAATAAATTCCTACTGCTAGACAAAGTCAAAACAAAGCAGTGACAAAAAGAATCACTAAAAAAATAATCCTAACTCAATTTATAGCAGAAAAACTAATCTGACTAAAACTAATATAAAACAATTTTTAAAAACCTAAACATGACCGAATCTAATTTTCTACAGTAACTATAGGAAATTTGCAAACTAGAGCAAAAAGAATCAACTAAAAATATGAAATAACTTAAAAGATATAGATTTTTCAGAACTGGAACTATTCTGTTTTAAAAACAGAAACTAAAATAAAACTAAACAAAAACTAGCGCGCTAATGGGCCGAAACAGTGTGCGTTCTAAAACTAAAAAGCGCTCAGGCGATAAATAGACTAAATCGTGCACGCGCTTAATAATAGAAAACCGACCGGTTCGATCTAACTAAACAAGGTAACTAAACCAAAATAAAACCACCTAAAACCGATCTAATCTAAATAAAACCTAACCCTTCACTACTTCTAATCTACAGCGTAGATTGCAGATCGAACGGTGGAGGGGAGGTGGAGGCTTACTGCAGCGGTGGTCGACGGCGACAGAGAGTGGCGGAGGTCGGCGTCGAGCGGGGCGGGGTCTCCGGTGGTCGGCGAAGGTGGCGAAGACGTCGGGCGGATGCGGTGGAGCGAGGCGGAGGTGGTGGTGATCTCAGTGGCGATCGAGGGTGACGGTAGCGAGTGACACAAGCACGACAGAGCTCCTGGTGAGCTCCAACTCCGGCGACGGGCGGCGATGCTCAAGGCGGCGGCTCCGACGATCCCTGGGCGAGGAGAGGATGTCAAAGAGGTGCGGGAGGTAGTGGAGGTTCGGGTGAAGGTGCTGGGAGGGGCAGAGAGAGCTCACCGGCATCGGGAGTGGCGGCGAACCGAGGCAACGGCGGTGAGATGCGTTCGGCGAGGGCGTGGGCGGTGGTGGGTTTCGGGGTTGGGGTTTTAGGGGGATCGAGAGAGGAGAGGCATAGGTATTTATAGGACTTCTTTCTTGGGGAGGAGGTCGAGTCGGGCTAGGGTTTTGGCGAAGGCTCGGAATCGGCCGGCGCGAGCGCGTGCGGGATACTGGCGCGTGGCTTGCGGGAGGAGGAAGACGGGGTGGGGCCGGCACGTCGGTGAGAGAGGGAGAGGTGGGTTCGGTCGAGCGACCAAAGCGAAGGTGGCTCGGGCATGCGCCGCACTGGGCTGGCGGCCTTGGCGCTGGTTGGGCTGCGGCCTTGCTGGCTGGGCCGGTTGGCCTGGGCATCGGCTGGGGCTTTTCCTTTTTTTTTGAATTAAGGCAGAGAGAAAAAATAAAATAAGAGAAATCTATAATATTCTTATATAGGACATATATATATCAAAATTCTCAGGGGAATTAATCCTATAGCGTGGACATTTTTATAGAGGCAAAACAAAAACTAAAAAAATTATTTTCTGCAAACTCCCAATAAAATTCAAATTTGAATTCAAACCTTTTGGCAATATTTTCTTCTGACATTTTTTTGGAGTGTCATGTTAGCTCCCCTCATACTTTTTCTCAAGTATTTGTCAGGGATATTGGTGTAGATTTTCAAATGCCAAGTTGAGTCCAAATTCAACCAAAACTCAAAAGCCTCTGAAAATTTCCAAATGTCGCTCAAATCAAACACAATGCATAGATGCTTAGCTAATGATTGTAAAACATTCCAAATTGAAAATTTGAGATATTACATCCAGGTTTTTTGGGTACTCCATCTTTAAAAGTATAATTAGCATGCATACTGGAGATTTCACCTTCCAGAATTTTTCTTTTATTTGTGATGATGTCTTTCATATACTTTGCACAAGGAGGCATTTTCAGGACAATAGTCAAGCGAGTACGCAAAAAGACTGGCCTCAGCATTTCAGCAAAGCGTTCAAATTCTCTATAATCATTATTTTTAGTTGACTTGGGTGGAAAAGGCATAGGTTTTTGAACCCACGGTTCTCTTTCTGTCGGTGTACTAGAATAGGGGTACCCTAGTACCCCGAACTTGTGCACGGGCAGTTGCAGCACCCCGCGGCAAGGCTTGCCAGGCGAACGCCAAGATCCTCCGTGGTTCCCTTGGAGCCATTCAAGAACAAAGTATTTAAGCTTAGGAGACAAGGCCCCGGCAAGAGGAGCTTGCCGGGAAGGCCAACCAAGGCACTCCAAGGAACTTTCCGTGACGCGCCACGCGCTCCGGCAAGGCAACAAGGCCCCGGCAAGAGGAGCTTGCCGGGAAGACCAACCAAGGTACCTCGAGGCCCGGTGAGCGACAAGCTTCCGGACCCGACAAGATAACAGTAGCGGCAAGGCGCTTGCCGTGGCAAGCGGCCACTCTGTGCCCACGCTCCAGCGCATCCACCAACGTGTCGCTCTGGGGGCCTCTCCAGGCGCGCGTGGCGGGAGGCTGTGCAGCCAGCGGTGCGCAGTGGCATGCGAAGCTGACAAGATTGCCATCGTGGCGAACGGTGGCGCCCCTAACGGTCCTTTTCTGCACTGTTTGGGCGACTCAGACGGGCATTTAATGCCCTTGTCCCCTGCCGTCAGGGTTAGGTAGGGTGCACTGTACAAGTAACTGTACCAACCACCTCACTTTTTACATTTGTACCCTTCTCTGCGTTGCCACCTGTCGGTGACCCCTTTAGCGTATAAAAGGAGGCCCATGCGCAACGTAGAGGGGGTTCGACTAGTTGGACAGGTTCGACTGGTTCGGAACCCAGAAAAACACTACGCTCTCTCTCTCTGGAGCAAGAACACAAGATAATCAAACAAGCAGCAGTAGGAGTGTTATCTCTCCGGAGAGCTCCGAAGCTGGGTAAACTGCTCGTGTGCTTCGCCTCGATCTGCTCTTCGTGTGATCTCCGCCCCCCGCCGAACCGAAAGGGGCTCAGTCCGCCGGCCCCATAGATGTTTGTGGATCAGTTTCCCCGACATCTTTGGTGCGCCAGGCAGGGGGCGTCGAGATTGTGTGAACCTGATCCGGCGTTCACACGAGCTAGATCTTCATTCCCTTCATCAACATGCCACCGAAGAAGAAGACTTCGGCGGCAGCTGCTCCGTCCACGTCACTTCCGCCACCGTTGGAGCAAACGGGTGGTGGAATGGACGCCAGCGGAAGAATGGACGTCGACGAGGAAGCTTATTATGCTGCCAGGTCCAAGGACAAGGCTGCACAAACCTCGGTGACTGTACATGTTCCACGCCACTCTCAGGAGGTGCAAGACCAACAGCGTCATGGCACTCGCAGTGCCATACGCATGATAGGCCAAGACCAAGCTGGTGGATCTTTGGGCGCTCAAGACCAGCATGCACGCCAGCGTGCTGGCACGAGCGGGGCATGGTCGCCTGGACGGGATACTGCTCCTTCTAACATAGTTAGAAGTCCGAGCACGTCCCGCTCCTCGCGCCGTCCGCCACTACCACCCACCACTCCAGCAGAAGCTTTGGCGCGAGCTCAACTGCTCCTAGATTACCCACCGACGTCGGACAAGATCGACGAATGGAGGGCCACCATTCAGAGTCTCATCGGCTACGCCAATGGCGAGACTCCATGGCGGCCGAGCGCGTCGCCGCCGCGGCAGGGTTGCCGGGCGCGAGCCGGTGGCGACGAAACGGGTGGAGGTGCAACTACCATGCAATCACCACCCCGAAGGCCAAGATCGCCGACTCGCCGGATCCACCTCGAAGGCGACTCCACCGCATCGTCGGATCCACGAGCTCGTCGCGATCAGCGCCAAGTTCTTCATGATCGACAACAAGAAGACGCTCGAACTCGCATCGAACGCCGAAGAGAAGCACGACGTCAATCCGACAAGCGCGCTGGGCCCTCTGTTGACATGCATGCGCCAGGGGAACCAGGCGATCTGCCATACGCGGTAGGTTGCCCTGCGTTCACTCGTGAGCTGCGGCAAGTCCAGTGGCCCAGCACGAAGAACTTCAAGCCATACGTACCGGAGAAGTACGACGGCAAGACGCATCCATCGGAGTTCCTCAGCATCTACACCATTGCGGTGCAGGCTGCCGGGGGACGGGATGACAAGATCCTTGCCAACTACTTCCCGCTGGTGCTCAAGCCCAACGTCGGATCCTGGCTCATGCACTTGCCGGACAACTCCATATCCTCTTGGGTTGATCTGTGCCATCAGTTTGTCGGCGCCTTCACAGGCGGACACAAGCCTCATAGCCAGGAGAGTGATCTTCATCTGCTCGCCCAGAAGGAAGGAGAGCCCCTGCGCAAGTACATTCAGAGATTCAGCAGTGTGCATCACAACATCCCAGACGTCCACCCTGCCGCGGTGGTCAGCGCGTTCCATCAGAACGTGCGAAACCGCAGGATGCGGGAGGAAATGGCGATGTGCAAGATCAGGGACATCAGTGAGTTATATGCACTGGCCGACAAGTGTGCACGTGCTGAGGAAGGGAGGAGACTCCCCGGAGAGAATGTAGGAGCGGGAGGATCTGACAGTGAAGATGCTGCCCTGGCAAGGAAAAACCGGCGGCGGAACAACAGGAAGAGGAAAGCCAAAGAGGTGCTAGTTGTTGAGTAGTCCGGTAACGGTGGTGGTGCCAAGAAAGCCAAAGCTGGTGACTCCGGCAAGGAGGTTGCCGCGGAGGTGGCGGTCGCCGACAAGCAGGACGGCACCAACAAGCAGTATTGCAAGATCCACCGCACCAAGGGCCATGATCTCCAGAGCTGCAAGAAAGTCGAGCAGCTTGTTGAGCAACAGAAAGCTGAATACGAGCGGCGCGACAAGGAGAAGGCCCAGGAAGGTGCTGGGGGATCCGGCAAGAAACGTCCCGGCCGAGGAGGACGCCGCGGCAAGGCCAAGCAGCGGCAAGGAGACAGACCTCCTCGTGGCCGCGACAAGGATGAAGATGACGACGACGATGAAGACATGGATGATGAGGAGACTGATGAGCAGGAGTTCCAGAAAGCCACAGAGGTCTTGTGCGTTGACGGTGGTGCTTCTCTGCATACCTCGCACCGTCAGCTCAAGCAGTGGGTGCGGGAAGTTAATGCAGCAAAACCACCCGTCGAGTCACGCAAGCCTCTGAAATGGTCCAGCACGCCTATCATCTTTGATATTGAGGACCACCCTGATCGCATAACTGCGGTCGGGTGCTTGCCGATGTTGGTTTCACCAACAATCCGCAACCTCAAGGTCACTAAGATGCTAGTTGACAGCGGGGCCGGCTTGAACCTGATCTCCTCCGCGGTGCTCCAGAAACTCCAGATCCCTGACAACGAGCTCGAAGAGACCGGTACATTTCAAGGAATCAACCCGGGAAGCAGCAAGCCGAAGGGAAAGATCACGTTGCCGATAACATTTGGCAGCGAGCTGAACTTCAGGATTGAGAGGGTCACGTTTGATGTTGCTGACTTTCCATTACCTTACAATGGAATCCTTGGCTGTCCGGCACTCGCCAAGTTCATGGCAGCCTCTCACTATGCGTACAACGTACTGAAAATGCCAGGTCCGATAAGTGTCATCTCTGTCCCTGGCGACAAGAAGGATGCTCTTATCTGTGCCGACAAGATCTACTGGGAAGCAGCAGCCGCAGCAGAACGCAAGACACTTGCCGCTGAAGCTCCCGGGGGGAAGAAGAAGACCAAGTCCGGCAAGAGCTCTGATGCCCACTCCGGCAAGCGCACCTCTTCGGAGTGCTGCGCTACCGTCGAGGACGCACCATCGAGCTCCATAGGCAAGTGTAAGAAGGCAATGGCAGATCCACCTGAGACCAAGAAGGTGTCCGCCAAGGAGGACGGCACTGATGGTACCTTCACCATCAGCGCCACTCTTGACCCCAAATAGGAAAGCGCGCTTGTTGCTTTCCTGCGGGCAAATGTCGACGTGTTTGCGTGGCAACCGTCTGATATCCCCGGTGTTCCCAGGAAAGTAATTGAGCACCACCTTGCCGTCTATCCTCATGCGCGGCCCGTCAAGCAGAAAGTCAGGAAACAGGCAGTGGGAGCGCCAAGAATTCATCGCAGAAGAAATCAAGAAGTTGGAAGCAGCAGGCCTTGTCAGAGGAGTGCTCCATCCCACGTGGTTGGCCAATCCTGTTGTCATGCGCAAGGCTAACGGGAAATGGAGGCTTTGTATTGACTTCACTGATGTTAATAAAGCTTGTCCCAAAGACCCATTTCCCTTGCCGCGCATTGACCAGATTGTTAACTCCACAGCCGGATGTGATTTGCTTTCATTTCTTGTTGCGTACTCAGGATACCATCAGATCTTCATGGCAGAAGAGGATGAAGAGAAAACCGCATTTATCACCCCGTGTGGCACGTACTGCTTCGTACGGATGCCTTTCAGTTTGAAGAATGCTGGTTCAACATTCGTAAGGGTAGTCCACCACGCTTTTGAGCCGCAGATGCACAGAAATGTGGAAGCCTACATGGATGACATAGTGGTCAAGAGCAAGAACAGGGCGACCCTGATTCAAGATTTAGACGAGACATTTGCAAATCTGCGCAAGATCAACCTCAAGCTTAACACCGAGAAGTGCGTGTTTGGAGTCCCTTCCGGCAAGCTTCTCGGGTTCTTCGTGTCTCAGCGGGGAATTGAAGCCAATCCCGACAAGATCAAGGCCATTGAGCAGATCGAAGCACCAAAGCGCGTCAAGGATGTACGAAGGCTTGCCAGTTGCGTGGCTACCCTCAGCAGGTTTATCTCTAGATCTGCTGAGCGCGCCCTGCCATTTTTCAAAATTTTGAAAAAGGCAGGTCCAATAAAATGGACTCCAGAGGCGGAGGCTGCGCTGCAGGACTTCAAGAGATACCTGTCCTCCACTCCAACACTTGTCGCACCTAAGCCGCAAGAGAAGTTGCTGCTGTATATAGCGGCAACCAATCAAGTGGTTAGTGATGCGTTAGTGGCGGAGAGGGAGGCAGATGATGAGCCAGCAACCACGACAGATGCATCCAGCGACAAGCAGGGGGCTTCGCCGACAAGCTCTGGTCTCGATAGAGATGGATCTGCGCAGGAGCATGATAAGATGCAGAAGAGAATGGTGCAGCGTCCAGTTTACTTTGTCAGTTCCCTTCTACAGGGGGCTAGATCAAGGTACTCTGGTGTGCAGAAGTTGCTTTTCGGCCTCCTCATGGCCTCGAGAAAGCTGCGCCATTACTTCCAAGCACATGAGATCACAGTCGTCACTCGCTTTCCGCTGGGGAGGATACTGCAAAATCCAGAAGCGACAGGCAGGATTGTCGAGTGGGCGCTGGAACTGTCAAGCTTTGGCCTCAAGTTTGAGAGCACTTCAACTATCCAAAGCAGAGCATTGGCACAGTTCATAGCAGAATGGACGCCAACACCAGATGAAGAAATTCCAGAGACGAGCATCCCCGTCAAAGAGGCAAGCAAAGAGTGGTTGATGTACTTTGATGGTGCCTTCTCGCTGCAAGGCGCCGGTGCGGGCGTGCTGCTTGTCGCGCCCACCGGAGAGCACCTCAAGTACATAGTCCAGATGCACTTTCCCAAGGAGCAAGCAACCAACAATACTGCAGAGTATGAAGGATTGCTTGCCGGTCTCAGAATCGCAGCAGACCTTGGGATCAAGAAGCTCATTGTCAGGGGTGACTCACAGCTTGTCGTCCACCAAGTGAACAAGAGCTACCAGAGTCCATTGATGGAAGAATATGTTGATGAAGTGAGGAAGCTAGAAGAGCACTTTGACGGCCTACAGATGGAGCATATCCCAAGAGCTCAGAACGACATTGCTGATGGCATGTCAAAGTGCGCCGCACTAAAGTTACCTGTGGAACCAGGGATCTTTGTGCTCAAGTTGACTCAACCATCCGTAACACCATCAACTGGACAAAGCAAGAAGAGGAAGTTGGTTTCTGGTGACTACTTTCCGGCAGAGCTCCCCGAAGCCGCCGCCAAGAAAGCCCCCAAGATCAACACCAAGGATGCTGAGGGGCAGTCTGCTCCGGCAAGCCTTATGGTTTGTTCCGTTGAAGCAGACGCTCCCAACAAGTTTTTCTCCGGCAAGCTTGCCGGGGAACATCAAGCTCCGGCAGGGCCGCAAGTCCTTGCCGTAGAAGCGGATGTTCCCGCAGCAGCAGATGTGCCTTTAGTCCTTGTTGTCGAGCCACAAGCTCCAGCATGGGCACAGCAGATTGTCCATTTCCTTCAGACAGGAGAACTTCCCGAAGAGCAAGAAGAAGCGGAAAAAGTAGCCCGGCAGTCAAGTATGTACCAGTTTGTCGATAGCATACTGTACAGAAGAAGACTCAACGGTGTGAAATTGAAGTGTATTTGCCGGGAAGATGGACAAAAGCTGTTGGCAGAGATACATGGAGGCATATGTGGCCACCACATTGGCGCAAGAGCACTTGCCGGCAAAGCTTTCCGGCAAGGTTTCTTTTGGCCGACAACCCTCCAAGATGCAACTACAGAAGTAACCAAGTGTGAAGCGTGCCAGTTCCACTCCAAACAAATACACCAGCCAGCTCAAGCTCTCCAGACGATCCCTTTATCCTGGCCATTTTCGGTCTGGGGGCTCGATATCCTCGGCCCTTTCCCCCGAGCTGTCGGGGGCTTTGAGTACTTGTACGTCACAATCGACAAGTTCACAAAGTGGCCAGAAGTGCAGCCAGTGAGGAAGGTGACAGCACAGTCAGCAGTCAAGTTCTTCAGGTCAATTGTTTGTCGTTTCAGGATCCCTAACAGGATCATCACCGACAACGGCACGCAATTCACGAGCCGCACCTTCATGCAGTACGTCCAAGACCTTGGCGCCAAGGTCTGCTTCGCTTCTGTTGCTCATCCGAGAAGCAATGGTCAAGCAGAGAGGGCAAATGCTGAAGTGCTGCGCGGGCTCAAGACCAGAACTTTCGACAGGCTGCGTAAGTGCGGAAGAAACTGGATCGAGGAGCTGCCGGTGGTTCTTTGGTCGATCAGAACGACGCCAAATCGAGCCACTGGCCAGACGCCTTTCGCTCTAGTCTATGGAGCAGAGGCAGTTCTCCCCACGGAACTCGTATATGCATCGCCTCGAGTGCTCGCTTAGCTGCTCCTTGAGGAAGATCGTCTTCAGGCTGCTGTACGAGCTGCTCGATACCAGCAAGCTTTGCGCCGCTACCATAGCCGCAAAGTTAAGGCCAGAAGCTTCGAGGAAGGTGACCTTGTTCTTCGGCGCATTCAGTCCGCCAAGAATTCCAACAAGTTGACGCCGAAGTGGGAAGGCCCTTATCGGGTGAAACGAGTCACAAGGCCCGACGTTGTCCGCCTTAAGACCGAAGATGGCATTCCGGTGAGCAACTCCTGGAACATAGAACATCTTCGTAAGTTTTTCCCGTAGGGCGCGGTTGCCGGAACCCATTCCGGCAACCACCTTTTGTACAAGTCTTGCCGCTGTTGCATGTAATCCTTTGTACAAAGCCGAGCGCAGATCCCGTGCATAAATAAAACCCCATGTGCTCCGCACAACTTGTCCATTTCATGCATTAGTTTCTTTCTTGCATGCGTTATCTGACACTTTGTGCAGCACCTATATCCGGTAAGCAATAACGAGCCAAAGGGCTCCATATCATTATTTTCTCTTCTATCTTTTTTTTCTCAACAAAGGAAAAGAAGGTTCCCTCGCACACAAGTTTGCCGGGGGGAAGGAGAAGATTGTGGTATGGACCAGGCGTCGTTCAAGCAAAGTTTTGCCTTGCCGGGAAGCAAACGACAAAAAAGCTAAGTTGCCAAAGTTTGAGCAATCAGTTTTTAAATTTTTGAGTTATCTTCCTCAAATGACCCTGCTTTGTATGGAAAACCTGTGCGTGGAGGAACCAACTCGTGGCTAGTTGCGCCCTTACTTTGTTTCGAGTCCGCTCAACAACTTAAGTGTGTTGCATCTAGTCACGACAAGGTTTCTTATCGGAAGCAGCGCTGCCAGCAGGCTGCTGACGTTCCGCACTCAGCGCTCGCGGCTCGGGTGCCTGCGCCGACAAGTTCCCTAGAAGCGTAGGGTAAAAACATACAAAGGAAGGAATCTAGTAGAGGAAATAACATAGCAATTGATAACAGAAATAAAGTTATATTACAAGATAACTTGTCGCAGCTCTAACAGACTGTTTTTCATAACATGATTAGCAGCGACAAGGGAAAAGAAGAAATGGGTCGCGTAGTCTACGCGATCGCCCTCAACCCTCTTGATCTCGCTCACCTTGTCCACAATGGGTGCGACAAGGGCCTTGAGTGCGTCCCGATCGGCGTCTGGCGGCAAGGACTTGAGGACGTTGGTGAAGCTGAGGCCTGGATTGCGGAAGGCCACCTTCATCAGCACCTTCTGGAGAACCCTGGCGCAGATTTTGCGCGACTCATTGGCCAACTGCTTTGGGATCCTCTCCCGGAGCCGCTGGAGTGCCGTCGCCACGCCCTTGAAGAACAGGCTGAGCTTGGCGCTGGGTTAGAGATTCTCGTCGGAGGGATACCCAAAGTCCTCCATCCCCAGCTGCGCCAGCTCCTCGTCGATGACTGCGGCAATATTCACCAGACCCTCAGTCCAGTGCTCCACAGTATCTCTGAATGAGTTCTGGGTAACTGCGATGCTCTCCAGCAGCGCCTTGTCAGCCTTGACCTTCTCCGACAAGGTCTTCTCTCGCTCCTTGGCGTCGTCCAGCGTCTGCATCAGCGTGGCCAGCTTCAACTCTAGGTCTGCATTGGAATCCTTGGCGGCGCTGAGCTCCTTGCCCCTCTCAGCGAGAAGACCTTGCAGCTCACCGTGGGCGGCAGCATCCTTCTCACGCTCACGCTTGAGCGCGGCAAGATCCTCGCCGTCTTCCCGATGTTGGCCTCCAGCTGCGCCACCTTCTCCTCCAGCTCTTTCTTGGCGGCCTTTGCGGTTGCGACAGCGTCCTTTGCTTCCTTGAGCGCCCCGCCGAGTGCTTGCTCGCACTCGGCGAGCTCCTCCTCGTAGCTGTCGAGGTTGGCCTTCCGCTGCACCAATTCGCCTTCTCGCGCGGACTGCTTCTCGGCGGCCAGCCTTTGTTCCTCCTCAGCTTCGGCCTTCTCGAGAAGGAAGGCCGTGCGCTCCTCGGCGAGTCCCTCCCGCTCCTGTGCCAGGGACCAGAGAGCTTCTTGATTGTGGCCCCGGAGCTCCTCCACGCGCTTCTCCATATCAACTCCCGCCTTCGCGACAAGCGCTTCCCGGGAAGCCAGCTTGGCTTGCCGTGCGCGGTAGAGTGACAGCAGCTTCCGCAGCAGCTGCTCCTCCTCAGGCTCGCCACTGCTGCTGCTGGGCGCGTCGACCAACGACAGTCCAGCGGAGGCGAGCACCTCCTCATCGAAAGTTTCCCCCTCGACCGGCGCCCTGGAGCTCGACGCCCAGGGTAGCTTGATGAAGATATCGTCGCCGGCCTTCAAGTAGGCACCGGGCTGGGGCTCCTCGGAGCCCGGCTCCGCAGCAGCGACCGAGGGATCGGCGGTCGGCGCAGCGCCTGGCGCTCCTGCGGCCTCAGGGTCGTCAGTGCGATCGCCCGACCCCTCGCCGGCTTCTGCGGCGGCAGCCTTGGCGGCCTCCTCGCCGGCGGTCTCATCAGCACCGGCCCCTTCTTCGTTGGCGGCGTCGTCGTCAGTGCTGCCATGCGCGCCTTCCTCGCCGGCGCCCTCTGTCTCCATTGGCTCAGCAGCAGATAGGTCTGAAGAACGAAGAAGGGAGAAAAATCAATCAAAAATCCAAGAGAAGAAAATCAAAAGAAGAAGAACCCAAGGGAAAGTTTTTGGACAAGTGAATTACCTATGCCAAGATCTGCAGTTGCGGTCTCGGCCGCCGCAGGATCGACGGTGCTGTCCCTTGCTGGAGAACTGCCCCTTGCCGGAGAGTTCTCCCTTGCCGGAGAGCGCTCCCTTGCCGGGGACTCCTCCCTTGGCGGCGTAGTCGAAGCAGATGGCACTTCGGGACCAGCTTCCGGGCTCTCCTGATATGGCTGCTCTGCTCCTACACAAATCAACAAGCAAGATATCAACAAAGGAAAAAAGCACTCATGCGCGCCTGACAGCAGAAAGCTAACTATGAACTTACGCTGGGGGCTGCGCTGGGGGCTGTTTTGAGGAGTGGTTGCCGGGTCCGTCAAGGTGGTCTCGGACCCACCCCCTGCTGACACGGTGGGGTCATCTTCGATGACAATCACCGCGGCCTTGGCCCTCTTCGCCGCTCTCTCGGCCAGCGTCCTGAAAAGAAAGGAGATCAGATTGAAGCAAGTCAGATACAAGATAAAAACAGCAAGATTGAAGAACTACAAGAGCACCAAAGAAACTTACTCTTCTTCCTCCTCATCGGAGCTGAGCGCGGAAAGATCGAAGTCCGGCTCCCCTCCGGTGCGGCGAGGCGGAGGAGTAGGATCCCTTGCCCGCTTGGCGGGGGCAGTGGCGGTGGCCCGGGAAGATCCCGCTCTAGTTGCCGCTGCTGCGTGAGGCGCTCCCGCGGCAACATTGCTTGCCGCGGTAGAGCGTGTCGCACGGCTCGGCGGCTGTTGACCCGGCTGCCGCCCCGCTACGTCTGCGGCCCTGCGAAGACGCCTTCTTGGCGGGGCCAGGGGCTCCGCCTGCGGCAAGCTTTCTGAAGGCTCGGGCTCTCCCTCGCCGGCCTCGCTCGGCTCAGCTTTAGAGCCGGCGGGCTCTTCCTCGCCAATGAACTCCGCGCGCTCGGCGAGGTTTGCCGCCTCTGCCGCCTCCGCCTCCTCACAGTGAACCCGAACGCGCCCGCGGCAGCTGTGGCCGCAACCTCTTCCGCCCTAGTGGCGATGCGCTGCAGCTCCTCGTCAGTAGTGTCACGGGTGAGGCTCTTCTGCTCGTCAGCACGGACCGGCACTTCTTCCAAGTTGTCGAAGAACGCTTGCACGACGTCATCCGCAGGCTCTTGCCAAGTTGGAACGATTCCGTGTGAATCGCACAACGGCATCATGGCGCGGATCCGGTCAAGCGAAGAATTATTGCACAATGGAACGACGCCCCTCGCCAGCGTGAATGGGTGCTGGGGATCGCGTTTGAACAACTCCAGGAGCATTGCATCCAGATCCAAGACGGTGAAGTTTTAGTTGAGGCCCGGCCGCAGCCTCATGATGTCCGCCGAGTTCTTGAATTCCCAGGCGGGCCTCCCCCTCTCCTGTAGGGGGGCGATGCGGCGGCGGAGGAAATCTGCGCCTACAGCGCCTACAGTGAGCCCGGCAAGCCTGAGGCGAAGGATCCTAGTGATGGTGATCTTCAGCCTCTCGTCTTCCGGGGCCACGTTGCTCCAGTCATTGCCGCGCACTATTGGAGCTTGGCGCACGGCGGTGAAGGGCTGCGGATTCTCCTCGACGATCCAGCACCACTCCGCTCTCCCCTCCTCCCACTTGCTGCGGAGCTCACCCTCCAAGTACGCCTCCTTCTTGCCGACTCTCGAGATCCAGGCGATCCCTCCGGCAAGCGGCTCTCCTCTCTCTACCCGAGGCATGAAGAAGTGGCGGAAAAGGGCAACATTGGGGTGGACTCCGACAAAGTTTTCGCACAAATGTGCGAAAACTGCCATGGTCAGAATGGCATTGGGGGTGAAATCAAGGAGGCGGAGGCCGTAGGTGTTCACGATATCGCAGAAGAACTCCGAGAAGGGCGGGCAGAGCCTGCAATAGAAGAACAGCGCGAAGAATGGGTACCCGTTTGGAGCCAGTTCTGAAGCAGCGGCCGGGAGTACCCTCATGCGCGGATGCGCCCGCGTCTCCGTCGCCCAAAAGAGGGACGGGGGCGGACGTTTCGCCGTTCCGAATAAAGAACCACCCACGATCTCTCCCACGACGCCGCATTCAACGCGTGCCGTTAGGGGAGAGCGTGGTGGATAAGGAGCAAGATTCGGTGTGGCCCAGTCCGCATGTGCCCGTGCCCTGTCTTGGGCCTGGCCCAACAGCGCTCGGCACCGTGTCTGGCCCAGGCCCGGGGGCTCCTGTCGGTGTACTAAAATAGGGGTACCCTAGTACCCCGAACTTGTGCACGGGCAGTTGCAGCACCCCGCGGCAAGGCTTGCCGGGCGAACGCCAAGATCCTCCGTGGTTCCCTTGGAGCCATTCAAGAACAAAGTATTTAAGCTCAGGAGACAAGGCCCCGGCAAGAGGAGCTTGCCGGGAAGGCCAACCAAGGCACTCCAAGGAACTTGTCGCGACGCGCCACGCGCTCCGGCAAGGCAACAAGGCCCCGGCAATAGGAGCTTGCCGGGAAGACCAACCAAGGTACCTCGAGGCCCGGTGAGCGACAAGCTTCCGGACCCGACAAGATAACAGCAGCGGCAAGGCGCTTGCCGTGGCAGGCGGCCACTCTGTGCCCACGCTCCAGCGCATCCACCAACGTGTCGCTCTGGGGGCCTCTCCAGGCGCGCGTGGCGGGAGGCTGTGCAGCCAGCGGTGCGCAGTGGCATGCGAAGCTGACAAGATCGCCATCGTGGCGAATGGTGGCGCCCCTAACGGTCCTTTTCTGCACTGTTTGGGCGACTCGGACGGGCATTTAATGCCCTTGTCCCTTGCCGTCAGGGTTAGGTAGGGTGCACTGTACAAGTAACTGTACCAACCACCTCACTTTTTACATTTGTACCCTTCTCTGCGTTGCCACCTGTCGGTGACCCCTTTAGCATATAAAAGGAGGCCCATGCGCAACGTAGAGGGGGTTCGACTGGTTGGACAGGTTCGACTGGTTCGGAACCCAGAAAAACACTACGCTCTCTCTCTGGAGCAAGAACACAAGATAATCAAACAAGCAGCAGTAGGAGTGTTATCTCTCCGGAGAGCTCCGAAACTGGGTAAACTGCTCGTGTGCTTTGCCTCGATCTGCTCTTCGTGTGATCTCCGCCCCCCGCCGAACCGAAAGGGGCTCGGTCCGCCGGCCCCATAGATGTTCGTGGATCAGTTTCGCTGACACTTTCTTTACCGTGTTTTCTAGCAACAAAGTCTCTTTTGTCATATATTTTATTTTTAGGTTGTGGGTTATCAAGATCAACAGGTGGTTCTATCTCAACATCATTATCTGGTTCTTTATCATTGGTTGGTTGAGAGTCTTCATGAACCTCATCATTATATTTTTCATTATCATTAGGTGAGTGTTCATTACCAAATTGAGTTTCAGCATCTGAGATAGAAACTTCATTTTCATTACCAGGAGGTTTCTCTATTTCAGGTTCACTAGAAGTGTGCAAAGTCCCATCATTTTTCTTTTTCTTTTTCTTCCTAGAAGGACTAGGTGCACTAGTGTTAGCTCTTTGTAATCTTGTTCAATTCTTTTAGGGTGTCCTTCAGGATAAAGTGGTTCCTGAGTCATTTTACCTCCTCTAGTTGCAACTCTAACATCAAAGTCATGCATTTTATGATTCATTTCATCAAGCAATTCTCTTTGAGGTTTAGCAACTTGTTCTAACTAAGTTTGAACCATAGAAGAATCTTTTCCAACACCTCTAACATCATTTGATATTCTAAATAACAAGTCACTCAAGCGAGCAATCATATCAGAATTGTATTTCAATTGTTTCATAACATTTGCATTGAAGTGATCTTGTTTCCTAATGTAGTTTTCAAACCCATAAAGGCATTGACTAGGATGCATATTGTGCGGATTATCATTATCATTAAACTTCATAAGACAATTTACCTCTACCACCTTAGGCATTGGTGGTGTATTAAGCCCATGTATTTCTTCAATAGGAGGTAAATTTTTAACATCCTTAGCTTTAATACCTTTTTCCTTCATATATTTCTTTGCCTCTTACATATCTTCCGGACTGAGATATAATATACCCCTCTTCTTTGGAGTGTGTTTAGTCGGTGGTTCAGGAATAGTCCAATCATCTTAGTTTTCAGTATGTTATTCAATAATTCTTCAGCTTGAGCAATAGTTGTTCCCGAAAAACACAACCAGCACAACTATCTAGCAAGTCCCTAGAAGCATCGGTTATTCCATTATAGAAGATATAAAGTATTTCATTTTTCTTAAGAGGATGATCAGGTAAAGCATTAAGTAACTAGCAAAGCCTCCCCGAAGGTTGTGGGATACTCTCTTCTTTAGTTTGCATAAAGTTAAATATTTCCTATAAGGTAGCTTGTTTCATATGAGGAGGAAAATATTTTTCAGAGAAGTAATAAACCATATCCTGGGACTACGCACACAACCAGGAGCAAGAGTATTGTACCAAGCTTTAGCATCACCCTTTAATGAGAAAGGAAATAATTTGAGAATAAAGTAATAGTGAGTTTTCTCATCATGAGTAAAAAGGGTGGCTATATCATTCAACTTAGTAAGATGTGCCACAACTGTTCCAGTTTCATAACCATGGAAAGGATCATATTCAACCAGAGTTATTAGCTCTGGGTCAACAGAGAATTCGTAATCCTCATCATCAAAAAAGTTAGGTGAAGTAGCAAACTTGGGATCACATTTCATTCTAGCATTCAGAGATTTTCTTTATACTTTTGCTCTAAATCATCTCTATCATTACAAGAAAGAATATCTCCAGTTGCTTCTTCACTCATAACATAACCTTACCGTATCTTAGGCAATTCATATCTAGGAATGCTAGTTCTAGCAGGTGTTTCAGGAGTTTTAGTTTCAAGGTCATCATCAGATTCAACAACATCATGTTGTATAACTCTAGCAATTTGTTTATCAAGAAATTCACCAAGTGGCATATCATCATTATCAAGCAAGGTATGAACATCATCATAAGCATCATTCATAGCAGAAGTAGCATCATAAATAACTTGCGACATATCAGGATTAATAGCATTTGGTGGTGTTGCAAGTTTACTCATAACAGAAGGTGAATCTAAAGCAGAACTAGATGGCAGTTCCTTACCTCCCCTCGTCTTAGAGGGATAAATCTTAGTCTTTCGATCCTTCAGATTCTTCATAGTGATAATATGATAATAATCCCAAATGACTCAACAAATATAGCTATGCTCCGCGGCAACGACGCCAGAAAAAGGCCTTAATAACCCACAAGTATAGGGGATCGCAACAGTTTTCGAGGGTAGAGTATTGAACCCAAATTTATAGATTCGACACAAGGGGAGCCAAAGAATATTTGAAGGTATTAGCAGCTGAGTTGTCAATTCAACCACACCTGGAGATTAATTATCTGCAGCAAAGTAGTTTGATGGTTTTGATAGTAATGATAGTAGCAACGGTATCAGTAACAATGATAGCAGTAGTTTGTAAGAAGTGTAACAGTGATGATAGCAGTAGTGCCTTAGCAGAAATAATAAGGATAAATTCGTAGGCATTGGATCGGTGACTTGTTGGATGATGTTCATCATGAGACAGTTATAACCTACGACGAAACGGCACTAGCTCCAGTTCATCGATATAATGTAGGCATGTATTCCGTAAATAGTCATACATGCTTTATTAATAGAACTTGCATGACATCTTTTGTCCTACCCCCCCGTGGCAGCGGGGTCCATATTGGAAACTCAGGGATATTAAGGCCTCCTTTAAATAGAGAACCAGAACAAAGCATTAACACATAGTGAATACATGAAATCCTTAAACTACGGTCATCACCGGGAGGGGGGCCGGTTGTTTTCACTCCGGGGTTGCCGGATCATAACCGTAGTAGGTGACTATAACTTGCAAGATCGAATCTAAAACGTGGATATAATGATGAATTCATAAATGGTTCAGATTTGAAATCATGGCACTCGGGCCCAAAGTGACAAGCATCAAGCATGGCAAAGTCATAGCAACATCAATCTAAGAACATAGTGGATACTAGGGATTAGGCCCTAACAAAACTAACTTGATTACATGATGAATCTCATCCAACTCCTCACCGACCAGCGAGCCTACGAAGGAATTACTCAATCCTGGTGGGGAGAATCATGGAATTGGAGATGGAGAAGGGTTGGCGATGACGAAGAACGAAGATCCCCCTCTCCGGAGCACCAAACGGATTCCAGATCTGCCCTCACGAGGAAGAACTAGGCTTGGCGGCGGCTCCATCTCGTGGATTGCGATAATTATTTCTCCCTGATTTTTTTTGGAATAATGTAAATTTATAGTGTTAGGGGGGTCATCAGGGGGCCACCAGGTGGGTACAACCCACGTGGGCGCACCAGGAGAGGGAGGCGTGCCCTGGTGGGTTGTGCCCACCCAGGGGCCCCTCTCTGGTGGGTCTTGGCTCTAGAAATTCTTATTATTGGTATAAAAATCCACAAAAAGTTTCGCTCCATTCCGAGAACTTTTATTTCTGCACAAAAACAACACCGTGGTAGTTCTGCTGAAAGCAACGTCAGCCCGGCATTAGTTTCATTCAAATCTTGCAAATTAGAGTCCAAAACAAGAGGAAAAGCGTGAGAAAAAGTAGATACGTTGGAGACGTATCAGCAAGTTGTAAGGGATAACAAGCACTGGCCACATGCGATATGTGGCGCTCTGGTGGCCAAATGGGTTAAATCCATCTGAAGCTAAACCAAGTCTAATGTTTCTCGGGTCAGCAGCAAACTTTTTGTGTTTTTGATTGAAGCTTTTCCACTCACTACCATGAGATCGATGGCTCATTATATTCAGATCTCTATACTCCTGGTTCCTAGAATGCCACCGTACATCCTCTCTTGTTTCAGCATCATGAAAGAACCTCTGAGATCTTGGTGTAATTGGAAAATGTGTCAGAACATTGTGAGGAATCCTCTTCACAGCATCGCCATCTTTCCATCTAGATGATTTGCATTTCGGGCATTCACTTAAGTTGGCATAATCCTTCTTAACAAAACACAATTATTCTTACAAACATGGATCATATCATATCTAATTCCAACTGCACGAAGGAAATTCTTCATTTTACTATAGGTGTGTGGAAGCTCAGACGCATCTGGGAAAGCTTTGCAGAATGCAGCCAACATCGCATTGAATGATTTGTTGGTCATCCACTCAGATGTCTTCACCTGAAGAAAGGTGACCATAGCCGAGAATACTGACAGCTTATTTCCTGGGGTGACAGCCACGTTGCATTGTTCCAACATGCGGGCCCACAATTTTTATTCTGCAGATGAAAGTTCACAAAATGCACGAGCATTTCATAGCATTGTCTCAATGTTGGCCAACCTCACTGGCTCCGCCACCAACACCTCCTCCTCCTCTTCCACCTGAGCATCAGGCAGATCAAGATGGTGATCTGCTGCTTCCACGTAGTTAGTAACATTGACGTTCACACCTTCACCTTGATGAACCCACCTAGTATATGTGACTGACATCACATACAAGTGTAGATGATTTTGCACAGTTGGCTGGGGTCTTGTAACTGAATTCATACAACTGCTACACGGGCTGAGCACATCTGATTTTGGACCACCGTACTCAGCTCTGATAAAGTTCATGAAGTTTTCAACCCCCTCGACATATGCAGCAGAGAATCTTCGAGCAGAAGTTATCCAAGTCTTGTCCATCTGTTAGACATACAAATTAGTTCTTCTACTAGATATTACAGGAAAAACATATTTTTATGAAGTCCAAAAAAAATACCTAGGTCGATGTCTAAAGCTATGGCAAGATATTTGGACGAGCAGATCTAAGTAATGAATATATTTAAAGCTAATTCAGCAAACAGATTTGAGTGCTAAATTATGATAGGCTGTTTCAGCAGTCAATGAGGCCGAGCACACAGCCATTGAACTATCAAAGGCCAACGCAGCAATAAAGATCGAGCATAAAATGGTGTAGAGCTATTTCACTTAACAGATTTGCTACGAGACCATGGCAATCTATGTCACAATAAATATATGGTAGGATATTTTAGCAACTAATCAGGCTTGGCATGCCATCTTAGCTAAGTAGATTGAGTGCAGAACAGGGCAAGGAAGCTTCTTAAGCAAAGCATATTGACTGTAAACTACTTCGGCAAACAGTGAGATTAATAGTGTCTATCAGCTAACATTCAGCGCTACACCGACATGCACGGAGCCTCAGTCTAGAATGCGCGTACCGAGGGCCTCAGTGTCTATAAGCTAACCGCCGTGCGTCTCCACACGAACATCGCTAGCGGTGGCGGCGCTGACCGCCGGGAGCCTCCACAAGAACGTCGCCAGTGGTGGCGGCGTGACTAGAGGGTGGCAGTCTACGAGAGCGTACTACGGGAGCAAGAGGATCGTCGTGCGTCCCCTTGATGAACCGCGGTGCCGACGTGTTGGCGCGGTGGGGAGGGCGGCTTTGGCGGAGCGAATGGAGTGGATGGCGACCGGGGGGGGAGGTTGGGGAATATTATTGGCTAGTTGGCTGAAGGGTGGTTGAATTTGGGGTTTGGTGGGAATTTTTGAGGGTCATTTTCGCGCGGTGGGCGGGGGGAGTTTGGCTCATAGTTGGTTTCTCCAAGTGCAGTCCCACATGTCAGTGAAGAGGCAAGCCGAAGCGCGTTCCGTTTGCGTGAGCCGTGTGCAGGACTGAACTTCTGTGGGGTGCAATGCGACCGTGACAGGGGTGCTGTTAGTGTACCACCTTTTTTTCCTTTTAAACTAGGTGCTTCGCACCCTCATAAAAAACTTGGTGCTTCGCGCGATCCATCGATACTACTACTAGTAATCCGGTAATCCCGACTTCAACGGCGCGGCCGGGTCTTTTCCTGCGCAATATGATGGGAGGTTGGCTTAGTTGGGTTTTTTAGGACGAGTAATGCTACACCTACGTAATCCGAGTTACGTAATTAACATAATGTGAAATGTGTGAGCTGTCGATTGTAGATTGGCGGGAGGGGCCCACCACCATGAAAATCAGGGAGGAGAGAGAAAGGCAATTTACGTTAACCCTTTCATATGTTCCCGTAGATGTAGAAAGATGTGAAATGTGTGAATGTGTAGTGGACATACTATTGGAGTACCTAAGATATATTGTGTACGTAGACCCTATGCGTTTATTTACTTCGCATGTTAGCTTTGTCTCGGTTCAGTAAAAAGCAAAGTTGGTGATGATGGTGTATGAGGGAGTCCTGGATTAGGGGGTCTACGAACAGCCGGACTGTTGGACTATGAAGATACAAGATTGAAGACTTCATCTCGTGTCAGGACGGTACTTTCCTTGGTGTGGAAGGCAAGCTAGGAAATATGGATATGTAGATCTCCTCCCTTGTAACCGACTTTGTGTAACCCTAGCCCCCTCCGGTGTCTATATAAGCCGGAGGGTTTAGTTCGTAGGAAAACATACAATCATACCATAGGCTAGCTTCTAGGGTTTAGCCTCTACGATCTTGTGGTAGATCAACTCTTGTAATACTCATATCATTAAGAACAATCAAGCAGGACGTGGGGTATTACCTCCATCAAGAGGGCCCGAACTTGGGTAAACATCGTGTCCCCTGCCTCCTGTTACCATCCACCTTAGACACACAGTTCGGGACCCCCTACCCGAGATCCGCCGGTTTTGACACTAACAATGGTGCTTTCATTGAGAGTTCCATTGTGTCGTCACCGCAAGGCTTGATGGCTCTTTCGATCATTGGTAGCGATGCGGTCCAGGGTGAGGTTTTCCTGGTATTTGGCGGATTCACACTGTGGGCCAATTCACTTGGCCATCTAGAGCAGATCGAGAGCTACGCCCCTGGCCATCAGGTCAGATTCAGAAACTTAAACTACACTGCCGACATCTACGGAGACTTGATCATCGACGGATTCGAGCCTGTGTCAGGTGCGCCGCACAATCACGACAAGCACGGCATAACTCTGCCGTCGGATAGTGTTCGGGAGATCGCATCTGCAACTACTCCATCTTTCAATCCGGAGCAAATCGCGCCATCCAAGGACGGAGGGATAGACCCCGCCATGGAGGCCGCACTCTCAGTGGCGATGGAGACGGATACTGACTTCACCCCTTACGAGAGCCATACCACTGGATTCGTCTCCGGCCACGGACTCCGAGCTGCCTGCATCCATGCCTATCGAATCCAACTGGGCGGAATTCACCTCCGCGGATATCTATCAGCACTCGCCTTTCGGCGATGTGCTAAATTCATTAAGGTCTCTCTCCTTGTCAGGGGAACCTTGGCCGAACTATGTCCGGCTAGAATGGGATGCGGACGATGAAGAAATTCGCTGCCCACCCACCACCCACTTAGTAGCCACTGTCGACGACTTAACCGACATGCTCAACTTCGACTCCGAAGACATCGACGACATGGACGAAGATGTAGGAGACGAACAGAAACCAACGCCCACAGGGCGCCGGACAACCACTTCATCACATGACATATACATGGTGGATAAACCCAAAGAAGGCAATGGCGAAGAGACAGTGGAGGATGGCCCCTCCAAGAAAGCAACCCAAACACCGACGTCAGCGGCGCCGCTCTAAGTCCCTCCATAGCAAAAATAGCGATAACAACGCAAGAGAAAATAACACTCCAGTCGACTCCAGAGGAAACGACGACCACATTACCCCGGCGGCAGAGCACGATGAAACTGCAAGCGGCGAACATAGTACGGATCCGACGTCCAAACACGGCGACACCGACGATAAACCTCATCAAACCCCTCTGGGGAGGAAAACAGTTCGGACGAAGATGCACACATCATCCCGGAAATGCACTTGGAGCAAGAGAACCTCCGCAGAAGGCTTATTGCCACAGCGAGGAGTCTGAAGAAGTAGAAGCAAAGGCTTAAGGCTGCACAAAATACGCTCAACAGCAGGTGGAACAAAGTGCTCGATAATGAAGCAAAGTATGGTGTAAGTTACCTGAATTCGACGATGAGGCCTTAGGGCCCACACAGCCAAAAAATGAAACGGCCAACCGGCCGGATCCACCACCTTGTGACCTGATACGTCCATTTTGCATCATGCTTTTATATCGATATTTATTGCATTATGGACTGTTATTTCACTTTATGTCACACTACTTATGGCTATTCTCTCTTATTTTACAAGGTTTACATAAAGAGGGAGGATGCCGGCAGCTGGAATTCTGGTCTGGATAAGGAGAAAATATTAGAGACCTATTCTGTGCAACTCCAAGAGTCTTGAAACTCCACGGAACGTCTTAAAAGAAATAAAAAAATCCATGCCAAATATGAAGGCCAGGGGGCCCACACCCTGCTCACGAGGGTGGGGGGCGCACCCCCCCTAGGGCGCGCCCCCTATCTCGTGGGCCCCCTGGTGGCTCTCCGATGCCCATCTTCTCCTATATGATGTCTATCGATGAGAAAAAATAGGAAGGAACTTTTTGGGACGAGACTCCGCCGCCACGAGGCGTAACCTTCGCGGATCCAATCTAGAGCTCCGGCAGAGCTGTTCTGCCGGGGAAACTTCCCTCCCGGAGGGGGAAAGCATCACCATCTTCATCACCAACGCTCCTCTCATCGGGAGAGGGCAATCTCCATCAACATCTTCACTAGCACCATCTCATCTCCAAACCCCTAGTTCATCTCTTGTATCCAATTCTTGTCTCAAAGTCTGGGATTGGTGCTAGTAGGTTGCTAGTAGTGTTGATTACTCCTTGTAGTTGATGCTAGTTTGTTTAATTGGTGGAAGATTATATGTTCAGATCCTATATGCATATTATTATCCCTCTGATTATGAACATGAATATGCTTTGTGAGTAATTATGTTCGTTCCTGAGGACAAGGGGGAAGTCTTGCTATGAGTAGTCATGTGAATTTGGTATTCGTTTGATATTTTGATAAGATGTATGTTGTCTAGCCTCTAGTGGTGTTATGTGAACGTCGACTACATAACACTTCACCATCATTTGGGCCTAGAGGAAGGCATTGGGAAGTAATAAGTAGATGATGGGTTGCTAGAGTGACAGAAGCTTAAACCCAAGTTTATGCGTTGCTTCGTAAGGGGCTAATTTGGATCCACATGTTTCATGCTATGGTTAGGTTTACCTTAATACTTTTGTTGTAGTTGCGGATGCTTGCAATAGAGGTTAATCATAAGTGGTATGCTTGTTCATGTAAGAACAGCACCCAAGCACCGGTCCACCCACATATCAAATTATCAAAGTATCGAACGCGAATCATATGAACCTGATGAAAACTAGCTTGACGATATTCCCATGTGTCCTCGGGAGCGTTTTTCCTATTATAAGAGTTTGTTCCGGCTTGTCCTTGATACAAAAGGATTGGTCCACCTTGCTGAACTTTATTTACTTTTGTTACTTGTTGCTCGTTACAATTTATCCTATCACAAAACTATTGTTACCACTTATTTCAGTACTTGCAGAGAATACCTTGCTGAAAACCGCTTATCATTTCCTTCTGCTCCTCGTTGGGTTCGACACTCTTACTTATCGAAAGGACTATGATAGAGCTCCTCGTTGGGTCATCAAGACTCTTTTCTGGCGCCGTTGCCGGGGAGTGTAGCGCCTTTGGTAGGTGGAATTTGGTAAGGAAAAAATTATATAGTGTGCTGAAATTTACTGTCACTTGTTACTGTGGAAAGTACTTCTCTGAGGGGCTTGTTCGGGGTATCTTCACCCCGTCCAGTAGAGCAAAGAGTTGCTCCTCAACCTACTGAACCTATTGAAAATGAAACTCCTTTTGAATTTCCTTCGGCTATGATGGAAAAACTGCTAGCTAACCCTTTTACAGGAGATGGAACAAAGCATCCTGATGAGCACTTAATATATGTGGATGAAGTTTGTGGATTATTTAAGCTTGTAGGTATACCCGATGATGTTGCTAAGAAGAAGGTCTTCCCTTTATCTTTGAAGGGAGGCGCATTGGTATGGTATAGGCTATGTGATGATATGAGATCATGGGACTATAAAAGATCGAAGTTGGAATTTCATCAAAAGTATTACCCTATGCATCTTGTTCATCGTGATCGCAATTATATATATAATTTTTTACCTCGCGAAGGAGAAAGCATCGCTCAAGCTTGGGGGAGGCTTAAATCAATGTTATATTCATGCCCCAATCATGAGCTCCCAAGAGAAATAATTATGCAAAGTTTTTATGCTCGGCTTTCTTAAAACAATCGCACCATGCTCGATACTTCTTGTGCTGGCTCTTTTATGATGAAGACTATTGAATTCAGATGGAATTTATTGGATAGAATTAAACGCAACTCTGAAGATTGGGACCTCAACGAAGGTAAGGAGTCAGGTATGACACCTAAGTTTGATTGTGTTAAATCTTTTATGGATACCGATATTTTCCGTAAGTTTAGCACTAAATATGGACTTGACTCTGAGATAGTAGCTTCTTTCTGTGAATCTTTTGCTACTTATGTTGATCTCCCTAAGGAGAAGTGGTTTAAATATCATCCTCCCATAGAAGTAAAAGTAGCTGCACCTATTCAAGTTGAAGAAAAGACTGTCACTTATAATGATCCTATTGTTCCTACTTCTTATGTTGAGAAACCACCTTTCCCTGTTAGAATAAAGGATCATGCTAAAAGCTTCAACTGTTGTTCGTAAAAGCAATATTAAAACTTATAAACCTCCTGAGCAAGTTAAAGTAGAACCTAAAATTGCTATTATTAAAGATCTCTTGTCTGATAATATTGATGGGCATGTTATTCAGTTCGAAGGTGAAACTGCTAGAATTGCTAAACCTTGTGCTAAAGATAAACATAGACCTGTGGTAGGCGTGCATGTTATTTCCGTTAAAATAGGAGATCATTGTTATCATGGCTTATGTGATATGGGTGCTAGTGATAGTGTTATACCTCATGACTTATACTAAGAAATTATGCATGATATTGCACCTGTTGAGTTAGAAGATATTGATGTCACAATTAAACTTGCTAATAGAGATACTATTTCACCAATTGGAATTTTTAGAGATGTTGAAGTCTTGTGTGGTAAAACTAACTATCCTGGTGATTTTCTTGTTCTTACTTCCCCACAAGATAGCTTTTGTCCCATTATATTTGGTAGACCCTTCTTGAACACTGTTAATGCTAAGATAGACTGCGAAAAGAATGTTGTTACTATTGGCTTGGATGATATGGTTCATGAGTTTCATTTCTCTAAATTTAGTAAACAACATCGTGAGGAAGAATTACCTAGTAAGGATGAAATTATTGGTCTTGCTTCTATTGCCGTACCTCCTAGTGATCCTTTAGAACACTATTTGCTAGACCATGAAAATGATATGTTCATGACTGAAAGAAGGGAAATGGATGAAGTATTCTTTAAACAGGAACCTATTCTGAAAAACAATTTGCATGTTGAAATTTTAGGGGATCCTCCTCCATCCAAGGGTGATCCCGTGTTTGAGCTTAAACCTTTGCCTGATAATCTTAAATATGTTTATCTTGATGAAAAGAAGATATATCCTGTTATTATTAGTGCTAACCTTTTAGAGCATGAAGAAGAAAGATTATAGAAAACTCTGAAGAAGCATCGTGCTGCTATTGGATATACTCTTGATGATCTTAAGGGCATTAGTACCACTTTATGTCAACATAAAATAAATTTGGAAGAAGATGCCAAACCAGTTTGTGATCCTCAACTACGTCTGAATCCTAAAATGAAAGAAGTGGTAAGAAAATAAATACTTAAGCTTCTGGAGGTAGGTATAATTTATCCCGTTGCTGATAGTGAGTGAGTAAGTCCAGTCCATTGTGTCCCTAAGAAGGGAGGTATTACTGCTGTTCCTAATGATAAAGATGAATTGATTCCACAAAGAATTATCACAGGTTATTGGATGGTAATTGATTTCCGCAAATTAAATAAAGCTACTAAGAAAGATCATTACCCCTTACCTTTTATTGATCAAATGCTAGAAAGATTATGCAAACATACACACTATTGCTTTCTAGATGGTTAGTCTGGTTTCTCTCAAATACCTGTGTCGGCTAAAGATCAATCAAAGACTACTTTTACATGCCCTTTTGGTACTTTTGCTTATAGATGTATGCCTTTTGGTTTATGTAATGTACCTTCTACCTTTCAAAGATGCATGATGGCTATATTCTCTGACTTTTGTGAAAAGATTTGTGAGGTTTTCATGGACAACTTTTCCGTCTATGGTTCCTCTTTTGATGATTGCTTGAGCAATCTTGATCGAGTTTTGCAAAGATGTGAAGAAACTAATCTTGTCTTGAATTTTGAAAAGTGCCACTTTATGGTTAATGAAGGTATTGTCTTGGGGCACAAAGTTTCTGAAAGAGGTATTGAAGTTGATAAAGCCAAGGTTGATGCTATTGAAAAGATGCCATGTCCCAAGGACATCAAAGGTATAAGAAGTTTCCTTGGTCACGCCGGATTTTATAGGAGGTTCATTAAGGACTTCTCAAAAATTTCTCGGCTGACTAATTTATTGCAAAAAGATATACCATTTGTCTTTGATGATGATTGTGTAGAAGCATTTGAAATACTTAAGAAAGCATTAGTCTCTGCACCTATTGTTCAGCCAGCTGATTGGAATTTACCCTTTGAAATTATGTCTGATGCTAGTGATTATGATGTAGGTGTTGTTCTAGGGTAAAGAGTTGATAAGAAATTAAATGTTATTCATTATGCTAGTAAGACTCTAGACAATGCTCAAAGAAATTATGCTACTACTGAAAAAGAGCTTTTAGCAGTTGTATTTGCTTGTGATAAGTTCAGATCTTATATTGTTGATTCTAAAGTAACTATTCACACTGATCATGCTGCTATTAAATATCTTATGGAAAAGAAAGATGCTAAACCTAGACTTATTAGATGGGTTCTCTTGCTACAAGAATTTGATTTGCATATTGTTGATAGAAAGGGAGCTGAGAACCCCGTTGCAGACAACTTTTCTAGGTTAGAAAATATTCTTGATGACCCACTACCTATTAATGATGACTTTCCTGATGAACAATTAAATGTTATAAGTACTTCTTGTAGTACTCCATGGTGTGCTGACTATGCTAATTATATTGTTGCTAAGTTTATTCCACCTAGCTTCACATACCAGCAAAAGAAAAAATTCTTCTATGACTTGAGACATTACTTTTGGGATGACCCACATCTTTATAAAGAGGGAGTAGATGGTGCTATTAGACGTTGTGTACCTGAGCATGGACAGGAACAGATCCTACGCAAGTGTCATTCCGAATCTTATGGAGGAGACCACGCCGGAGATAGAACTGCACATAAGGTATTGCAATCTGGTTTTTATTGGCCTACTCTCTTCAAGGATGCCTGTAAGTTTGTCTTGTCTTGTGATGTATGTAAAAGAATTGGTAATATTAGTAGACATCAAGAAATGCCTATGAATTATTCACTTGTAATTGAACTATTTGATGTTTGGGGCTTTGATTATATGGGACCTTTTCCTGCCTCTAATGGATACACATATATTTTAGTTGCTGGTGATTACGTTACTAACTGGGTAGAAGCTATTCCAACTAGTAGTGCTGATCATAACACTTCTATTAAAATGCTTAAGGAAGTTATTTTTCCCAGGTTTGGAGTCCCTAGATATTTAATGACTAATGGTGGTTCACATTTTATTCATGGTGCCTTCCCTAAAATGCTTGCTAAATATGATGTTAATCATAGAATTGCGTCTCCTTATCACCCACAGACTAGTGGTCAAGTAGAGTTGAGGAATAGAGAGCTCAAATTAATTTTGCAAAAGACTGTTAATAGGTCTAGAAAGAATTGGTCTAAGAAACTTGATGATGCATTATGGGCATATAGAACTGCATATAAAAATCCTATGGGTATGTCTCCGTATAAAATGGTCTATGGAAAATCATGTCACTTACCTCTCGAACTAGAACATAAGGCATATTGGCTATTAAAGAGCTTAACTATGATTTCAAACTTGCCGGTGAGAAGAGGTTATTTGATATTAGCTCACTTGATGAATGGAGAACCCAAGCTTATGCAAATGCCAAGTTGTTTAAAGAAAAAGTTAAAAGATGGCATGACAAAAGGATACAAAAGCGTGAGCTTAATGTAGGTGACTATGTATTGCTATTCAACTCTCGTTTAATATTTTTTGCATGAAAACTTCTCTCTAAATGGGAAGGCCCCTACGTTATCGAAGAGGTTTATCGTTCCGGTGCCATAAAAATCAACAACTTCAAGGGCACAAATCCGAAGGTGGTAAACGGTCAAAGAATTAAACATTATATCTCAGGTAATCCCATAAATGTTGAAACCAATATTATTGGAACCGTAACCCCGGGGGAATACATAAGGGACACTTTCCGGAATGTTTCAGACTCCGAAAAGGAATAGGTATGTGGTACGGTAAGTAAACCGACTCCAGAACAATTTTAAGGCAATATTTCTCCGTTTTGGAATATTTAGAAAAATAGAAAAATAAGTAGCAGTCCTAGAAGGACACGAGGGCCTCACGAGGGTGGTGGGCGTGCCCTACCCCCTGGGCGCGCCCACCTACCTTGTGAGCACCTCGTGTGCTTTCCGGTCTCCGTTTTCTTGCACGTTACATATTTTGGTCGGTAAAAATTCATTATATAACCTCCCGAAAGTTTGACTCCCGTATCATGCAATTATCCTCTGTTTTTGTTTTGAGTTGTCTCGTTGTAGATTAAATCAACATGTCTTCCCAGGATTCGGAAGGAGAAAGCTATATGGATGATTACTTAGCAAATCCCAAGGTCTATGGAGATGTGGAATACGATGGATGGACCATGGAGGAAGAAGAGGACTATAAACCCAAAGGGAAGGAGGAGACGAGCTCAGATGAAGATGAAGCACCATTACCTAAACTTGGGGACATGCACGTGGAGTTCAAAAAGTCAAGTCTCCCTGATAGGGTAAAGAAACCCAAGTTCGAGTTTATCCCTTTTCGTCTCTTGCAGGAAAATAAGCAGGACCTATGCAAAAAGATATTAACCCTGGAATGGGAGATTGATAATCTGAGGGATCAAAATGCCGTCCTCAAGCGCTAATTAAGGGAGAAGCCTAAGCCATCAACTAAGCCCGCATCATCAACAATACCTCCACCGTCTCCTCCAACAAAGAAGAACTGAGTATCTGGGTATGGGCACTCCCCTTGGCAACTGCCAAGCTTGGGGAGGTGCCCCAGTTTCGTATCACAATCACAACTCCTATCTTTACCGTTTTTCTTAGTTCGATCTTATTAGTAGTATCTTGATCTAGTAGAATAAAGTTTATGGCATGATCTAGTTTTGAGTTTTGCTTTATGATCCCTCTATGTAATCGAGTCTGTGAGTTATATATAATAAAGATTAGTGTTGAGTCAAGGGCTTGATTGTTTTGACATAATATTTGGTGAATAAAAGAAAGAAGAAAAGAATAAAAAGAAACAAAAAGTTCATATTGATCTTATTGAGAGTAATGACTTCACATAGAAGAGTATGATGATTACAAGTTGTTGGGAGTTGGCAGACATAGCTTTGGTCATTGTTGCAATTAATAGGAAGTAATAAGGAAAGAGAGGTTTTCACATATAGATATATTGTCATTGACATCTTTTATGATTGGGAGCACTCATTAAAATATGACATGCTAAAGAGTTGAAGTTGGACAAGGAAGACAACGTAATGAGTTATGTCTTTCTTTTATCTGAGATATAGTATGTTGTCATGGTTCCTCTAACTTGTTGAGCTTGCCTTTCCCCCTCATGCTAGCCAAATTCTCAGCACCAAGTAGAAATACTACTTGTGCTTCCAAAATCCCTAAACCAGTTTTGCCATGAGAGTCCACCATATCTACCTATGGATTGAGTAAGATCCTTCAAGTAAGTTGTCATCGGTGCAAAGAAATAAAAATTGCTCTAAATATGTATGATTGATTGGTGTGGGAGAAATAAGCTTTATACGATCTTGTGATGTGGAAGTAATAAAAGCGACAGACTGCATAATAAAGGTTCATATCACAAGGGGCAGTATAAAGTGACATTCTTTCGCATTGAGATTTTGTGCATCCAACCATAAAAGCGCATGGCAACCTCTGCTTCCCTCTGCGAAGGGCCTATCCTTTATCATTATCTTCTACCTTATGCAAGAGTCACGGTGATCTTCACCTTTCCTTTTTCATTTTATCCTTTGGCAATCTCAGTATGTTGGAAAGAACATGATATATATATCTAATTGGATGTAGGGGAGCATGAACCATTATTGTTGACATTACCCTTGAGGTAAAAGGTTGTGGGGCAAAACTATAAGCCCCTATCTTTCTCTGTGTCCAATTAAAACTCTGTAACCACAAGTATTGCGTGAGTGTTAGAAATTATGGGGGACTAAATGATAGTTGAGTATGTGGACTTGCTTTTTAGCTCTGACATAGACTCTTTCCGATGTTATGATAAATTACAATTGCTTCAATGACTGAGATTATAGTTTGTTGGAACCCAATAAGGTTTATGATTTATACTTTTGCATTGTGAATAGATCATCACTTGAACATAAGTAATCATATGACAAAATCTATATATGCTACTGTTATGAGAATAATCATGATGCCTTCATGTCCGTATTTTATTTTTATCAACGCCTCTACCTCTAAACATGAGGACATATTTATTGTTATCGGCTTTTCGCTTGAGGACAAGCGAGGTCTAAGCTTGGGGGAGTTGATACGTCCATTTTGCATCATGCTTTTATATCGATATTTATTGCATTATGGACTGTTATTTCACTTTATGTCACAATACTTATGGCTATTCTCTCTTATTTTACAAGGTTTACGTAAAGAGGGAGGATGCCGACAGCTGGAATTCTGGTCTAGATAAGGAGCAAATATTAGAGACCTATTCTACGCAACTACAAAAGTCCTGAAACTCCACAGAACGTCTTAAAAGAAATAAAGAAAAATCCACGCCAAAGATGAAGGGCAGGGGGCCCACACTCTGCTCACAAGGGTGGGGGCGCCCTAGGGGGGTGCCCCCCTATCTCGCGGGCCCCCTGGTGGCTCTCCGATGCCCATCTTCTCCTATATGAGGTCTTTCGATGAGAAAAAAATAGGAAGGAACTTTTCGGGACGAGACTCCGCCACCACGAGGCGGAACCTTGGAGGATCCAATCTAGAGCTCCGGCAGAGCTGTTCTGCCGGGGAAACTTCCCTCCCGGAAGGGGAAATCATCACCATCGTCATCACCAACGCTCCTCTCATCGGTAGAGGGCAATCTCCATCAACATCTTCACCAGCACCATCTCATCTCCAAACCCTAGTTCATCTCTTGTATCCAATTCTTGTCTCAAAGTCCAGGATTGGTGCTAGTAGGTTGGTAGTAGTGTTGATTACTCCTTGTAGTTGATGCTAGTTGGTTTAATTGGTGGAAGATTATATGTTCATATCCTATATGCATATTATTACCCCTCTGATTATGAACATGAATATGCTTTGTGAGTAATTACGTTCATTCCTGAGGACAAGGGAGAAAGCTTGCTATGAGTAGTCATGTGGGTATTCGTTTGATATTTTGATAAGATGTATGTTGTCTAGCCTCTAGTGGTGTTATGTGAACGTCGACTACATAACACTTCACCATAATTTTGGCCTAGAGGAAGGCATTGGGAAGTAATAAGTAGATGATGGGTTGCTAGAGTGACAGAAGCTTAAACCCTAGTTTATGCGTTGCTTCGTAAGGGGCTGATTTGGATCCACATGTTTCATGCTATGGTTAGGTTTACCTTAATACTTTTGTTGTAGTTGTGGATGCTTGCAATAGAGGTTAATCATAAGCGGGATGCTTGTTCAAGTAAGAACAGCACCCATGCACGGGTACACCCACATATCAAATTATCAAAGTATCGAACGCGAATCATATGAACGTGATGAAAACTAGCTTGACGATATTCCCATGTGTCCTCGGGAGCGCTTTTCCTATTATAAGAGTTTGTTCCGGCTTGTCCTTTGATACACTCCTTGCTGCACTTTATTTACTTGTGTTTCTTGTTGCTCGTTACAATTTATCCTATCACAAAACTATCTGTTACCACTTATTTCAGTACTTGCAGAGAATACCTTGCTGAAAAGCGCTTATCATTTCCTTCTGCTCCTCGTTGGGTTCGACACTCTTACTTATCGAAAGGACTACGATAAATCCCCTATACTTGTGGGTCATCATGACCGCGATAGAGCGGCTAACAAAGTCGCACATAAATCAACACACGATCTACGTGAGGACTTGCGCCAAAAATCCGGCACGACCAGATCCATCTATGGATCTAGGAAGTGCACTCCGGCACAAAATCAAAACCGAATACTACAACCGTCTGAATGCCATGGCACATCCCAATACAGGGGTGCCGCACACCCCCTATGTTTCACCGATGAGGTGCTGGACCACGAATTCCCAGAAGGATTCAAACCAGTGAACATAGAGGCGGACGACGGGACCATAGACCCTGGGGTCTGGATTGAGGACTTTATCCTCCATATCCATATGGCTCGCGGAGACGATCTCGATGCCATTAAATACTTGCCCCTCAATCTTAAAGGACCAGCTCGGCACTAGCTGAAAAGCCTCCCCGAAAACTCAATTGGAAGTTGGGAGGAGCTTGAGGATGCTTTTCGGGCTAATTTTGAAGGTACCTTTCTTCCGACCTCCGGATGCAGACGATTTAAGTCATATAATTCAACAGTCTAGAGAGTCTGCCCGAATGCTTTGGAACATGTTTCTCACCAAAAGAACGAAATCTTCGACTGTCCGGACGCCGAAGCCTTAGCAGCTTTCAAACACAGCGTCCGAGATGAATGGCTCGCCAGACACCTCGGCCAAGAAAAACCGAGAACAATGGCAGCCCTAACGAGCCTCATGACCCTCTTTTGCGCGGGCGAAGACAGGTGGTTAGCCCGCAGTAGCACCAGTGACCGAAGCACATCCAAAGTCAGGGATGGCAATGGAAAACCACGACGCAATAAAAACAAGCGTCGAAATAAAGAAGATAGCCTAGATAATACGACGGTAAACGCCGGATTCAGGGGCTCTTGACCAGGTCAGCGGAAAAAACCTTTGAAAGGCAGCAGAGACGGACCGGCTGGCCTAAACAAGATTCTTGACAAACTATGTCAGATTCATGGCACCCCCGATAAACCTGCAAATCACACCCACAGAGAATGCTGGGTCTTCAAGCAGGATGGTAAGCTAAATGTCGAACACAAAGGGGAGGAGACACCAAGTGAAGACGAGGACGAACCTCGCCAGCAAAGCACTTGACGACAGAAAAATTTCCCACCAGAGGTTAAAACCGTAAACATGATCCATGTGACGAAGAGGAGAAGCAAACATGCACTCCGAGACACACACGCCATAGAGCCCGTCACCCCTAGGTTCAACCCCTGGTTGGCCTGCCCGATCACTTTTGACCGCGGGGATCACGCGACAAGCATCCGGCACGAAGGATTGGCTGCATTGGTGTTAGACCCAATAATAAACGGATACCATCTCACACAAGTTCTCATGGACAGCGGCAGTGGTCTAAATCTGATATATCAGGACACAATCCACAAAATGGGGATAGACTCGACACAAATAAGCCATAGTAATAGTACCTTCAAGGGAGTAATACCAGGCCAAGAGGCCCGCTATACGGGCTCTCAATTGCTAGAGGTTGTATTCAGTTCTCCCGATAACTTCTGAAGCGAAAGGTTAACTTTCTATATCGCTCCATTCCGAAGTGGCTATCAAGTACTACTCAGAAGAACAACTTTCGCTCGTTTTAATGCAATACCGCATTACGCTTCTCTCAAGCTTAAGATGCCCGGTCCATGTGGCACCATCATAGTTAGCGGAAATACTGAGTGTTTTCTACGCGCGGAAGAGTGTGTGGCGGCTTTAACAGCCGAGCACTAGACGGCCTCACCAACCAGACAAAATGACAGGTCGTCAAGACCATGGACACGGTTAGACGAGTCCGGTGCACCATTACATATACATGAGATTGGTTTGATGATCAAACCCTCCTAGATGGTACCGGGGGCTTCCCGCATGTAATCAGGGCTAGTCAGGCTGAACTTGACTTATCTTGAATTTTAATGGTTTATTGATAATAACCAATTTTCTGGCACGGCAACTTTCACCTAAGTTCTTCTCTTTTACAGATGACAATCGTGCTACACCCGTCCAGGACATGGCACAACGGAGACACAGGCGTAGACGTGCAGCAGGGACCCTCTCAGAGGTTTCTTTTCAGATTAAGACCCTGCATAAACCTTTTTTACTATCTCTTGTTGTTCACATCCTCCGGATACTCAATACAACCGAGAAGGATGCTAACGTTATTGGCATGTGGCCACGTCAGGATATTGCACGTACCTGGACACCTGGGGTTTATTATTAAGGGCATTGCTCAGCCCAGCATATGTTATAAAGACTGAATACCTTAGGGAGTGTTCGGCGTCGCGAGTTTGGCCTTATATGCATCAGCTCCGAATCATGTCTTTGGTCAAATGTTGGGTTTGCCCGGCTCCCATGTTTTGGTACCTTACGTTCCGCTATATCGGCTATGGTAGCACTAGGAGAACTACTACGATTGTGCCCTTGTTCATCCGGATGAGCACCTCAGTAGAGAAAGCAGAAAACTGACTGTCATGATATAGCGCGAGACTGGTCAAGCACTCAATGACTCAGCGGAATCTTCTGGATTCCTCCGCATTAACGAAGGGCCGTTTCCCAGTCATGTACGTAGCGCCCCGTATTCAGACGAGCGCAGAAGTAACAGGGGCTATATAGTAGCCCAATCGTCAAACTCCTATGGCTAAGTGAAAGTGTTAAAGGAATATAGTCTAATTGCCTCGTTCGCTGCGCTACCACCTACTTAATGGACCAAGACGTTGGATCAAGTGTGAATACGCGTTTTTTGCGAACACCCCCGCATTATATGCGTGGGGCGGAAGCCGACGACTACAAACTTTCAGGTTATATACATATATACATAAACGGCCGCATAGGAAGCATCATAATACTTTCAGGAAAAAGTATAAACACAGCCTTGATAACTCAATAAAAACATTGTTTTTAAAATGGGAGTACATGTCACTAGAACATAATATTCTTTGAGCACTGAGCCTCTATCGAACGAGCGCCTTCAAGAACTTCTTCAAAGTAGTGCTCGGCAGCCACTCGGCCTACGGCCGAACCCTGTGTTGCAACAGTGGTGGCCTCCATCTCTGCCCAGTATGTCTTGACACGGGCAAAGGCCATCCGCGCACCCTCTATGCACGCCGACCTCTTCATAGCATCGATGTGCGGCACAACACCAAGGAATTGTTGCACTAAACTAAAGTAAGTATTCGGCCTTGGCCCTCCCGGCCACAGATGATCCACAACAAAACTCATGGCAAGTCCGGACAACCTATGGAGCTCGGCCCACTCGGCCATTCGCTCATTCAACAGCAGCGGATGCACTAGAGCATGGAACTATGACTAGAACAGATTTTCCACTTCGCGATCTTTTCGATCCTTGAAGTACTCGGCTGCATTAGCAGCACTAGCTGCCAAATCCATGTAGGCGTCCACAGGACTCCATAGTTGATCAAGAGGAGCATACTTCGGATCTCCGAACTTAGTCCGCAACAAGAAGGGCTTCCCAGCCACGATATCCCCAGCTTGATGCGGCTCCTCCTTCGCCACTCTGATTTTGGAGCGGGCTTCCTTGTCCACCATGGCCTTCTCTAGGTCCATCGCCCTCGCTTGGTTTTCTTTTTCAAGAAGCTTGTGACGGTCAGCGGCATCTTTTAACTCAATGGCCATCTTGGCTATTCTTTCCTTGCTCTGGCTGTGCGCAGCCTGTTCGACCGTCAGCTCTTCGACCGCCTTTAGAGCGGCCGCATAACTATTCCTTGCTTGTTCCTTGGCTCGGGCAAGCTCCGCCTGAAGTGTCTCCACGATGGCAGCTCGGACTGCAGTCACAACATATTAAAGATACTGGCATCATGCTCCTCTTACTATGTGTCGATCACTGGAAAAATCACTTACCCTCCGAGGCATTGTGCGGCAAGAATACCCTCCAAGGCAGGACCCTCTGGTGAAGATTTCTTCTCCCATTTGGAAACCTTGGTTTCTGGATCTTCAGAGGTGATCCTCTTCCTTCCTCGGGGAGAGGGAATGTCAGATTCTTCTCCTTGGTTTTCCTCCCTCGCGGAGGTGCTCATTCCCCGAGTTGGGACATGTAGCGAGTGAGGCCCGCTTTCGGCCTCTTTAATCCCCCCCTCATCTTCCTTTGAGGGCACCTGATGAGGCGCCGACTCGAGCATTCTGTCCAGTACTGGATTGGCCAAGCCTTCGGGAAGGGGGGCCGAACACCTGATCATCTTCGCCTTTGTTATCTAGTCCTGTTCAAAGAGCGACTTTTCAGAATGATGTCATGATAAATGAAAGGACAGAGTGTTCGACCATGGGATTACTTACTTGGGTATCAAGGCAGTTGTAGCTCAGAACCGCATCCTTGGTGGTGCCCGGACACTGTATTTGGGGTCCAAAGAACAATTTGTACATCCCTTCGAGCGTCATGCCGATGAATTGTTGAATAGCTTGCGGTCCTTCTGGGTTGAATTCCCACATACGGAGGGGTCGACGTTTGCAAGGCTGGACTCGACGAACTAGCATAACTTGCAATACCATAACCAGGCTGAAGTCTCTCTCAAAGAGATCTCGGATGCGTCTCTGCAATATCGGCACATCCTTTGCTGGACCCCAGCTTAGCCCCCTGCCGATCCATGATGTCAGTTGTGGTGGGGGGCCCGAGCAAAAGGCAGGGGTGGCTACCCACTTGGCACTTCGGGGAGCTGTGATATAAAACCACTCCCGCTGCCACAAACTGGACACCTCTGGGAAGGAACCCTCTGGCCATGGGGCATCAGCACTTTTGCTTATTACGGCACCTCTGCACTCTGCGTGCTGCCCCTCGATCATCTTCGGCTTCACATTGAAGGTCTTGAGCCACAGGCCGAAGTGAGGGGTAATGCGAAGGAAGGCCTCACATATGATGATGAACGACGAGATGTGAAGGAGGGAATCCGCGGCCAGATCATGGAAATCCAACCCATAATAGAGTGAGGCCTAGTCCTCAGAGGAAGTGAGAGATGAATAGAACGCTCTTGTTGGGTTCGGGAGTGGGGATGACCTACCCTAGGGCGAGCAGCCTGTGCAAAATTTTGGCGGTCAGATATCTGGCCTCTCTCAGCTTCTTGATGTCCTCCTCTGTGACAGAGGAAGGCATCCACCGACCTTGGAGGTTGGATCCGGACATGGTTGAAGGTCCGAGGCGCCTGACCTAAGCCTGGGGTGTTGGAACTCGAGGCGGGGGAAGGATTTGATTAAGCATGAGAGGAAAAAAGGACAGGTCTTGGCCTCTATATAAAGAGGGTGAATGTCAAGCGTGCTCCTCACGGCCATTTTGGACTCGCCTAAAATCAAGGAGTCATACCAATGGGCGCGAGTGGGTTAGCCACGTCTGTATTGATGAGAATCCCGTAATAAGGGGGACACGATCTCTGCTTCGACAAGACATTTCAAGGAAACCGCCTCGCGATATGTGTAGTGCTGGATGGGGAAAACGGCTCGGATAATGACCAGGCCATGACATAACGTCATGCTGTCAAAACACGTCAGCAGATTAGATTTGTGGAAATATTATTCTCTCTATAGTGGTATGTGGAAATTGTTTTGCAGAGCTGGACACTATCCCTGGGTTCAAAATCTTCTATGGAGTATTCGGAGGAGGAACCCGCCTTGCAATGCCAAAGACAAAACTGCGTGCCGGACTCATCGTCATTGAATCCTGGTTCAACGGCTACTGAGGGAGTCCTGGCTTAGGGGGTCTCCGGACAACCGGACTATATCCTTTCGCCGGACTGTTGGACTATGAAGAACAAGATTGAAGACTTTGTCTCGTGTCCGGATGGGACTTTCCTTGGCGTGGAAGGCAAGCTAGGCAATACGGATATGTAGATCTCCTCCCTTGTAACCGACTCTGTGTAACCCTAGCCCCCTCCGGTGTCTATATAATCCAGAGGGTTTATTCCGTAGGACAACATACAATCATACCATAGGCTAGCTTCTATGGTTTAGCCTCTATGATCTCGTGGTAGATCAAATCTTGTAATACTCATATCATCAAGTACAATCAAGGAGGATGTAGGGTATTACCTCCATCCAGAGGGCCCGAACCTGGGTAAACATCATGTCCCCTGCCTCCTGTTACCATCCGCCTTAGACACACAGTTCGGGACCCCCTACCCGAGATCCGCCGGTTTTGACACCGACAGTGCGCCTGCCATCCTGCAATATAGGTCGTCCGATCTATATCTAACAGATAGGAAGGAAACTATGACAATTTACCCGCACTCATGTCCACATTTGCAGATAAGGCCTTCCCTCATTCACCCTTTTATCCCACAATATCTTGATGTTTCGTGCAACCCACGGGTATCTTGCTAGTACTCCAACAATATACTTTATTATTGTGAACGTTCATATACACCAGCCGAGATTAATGCAAACACGGCAGATTTTCATTACATTTTGAACTTTTATAGGACAGAAAAATAAAAGAAACCCGACCCTAAACCTATTCCGCGGCGGGGACTGACGTCATCCATCTGCGATCTCCATGTACGGGGGCAGGGTTCAAAACCCGTGAAGTGAAGGTGCAGTCTCCGGCGAGGAAGAGTAGAACACGGGAGACGGACCGGACAGTTGGCACACCATGCCCTGCCGCCTCCCATGCCCTACTCATCCTCGGAGGAGTCCCCGACCTCGGCGGTGCTAGATGTTGGACGGCGGCAAGTAGGATGCATGGCTGATAGTGCTCCCGCCGTCGGTCGCCATCGTGGCCACTGCTTTTGCGGTCGCGTCCGCATCCAGCTACGCCGCTATTGCGTCGCGAGCAGCAACTTGAATGAGGGCGGCGACCTCGAGCTTCATCCCCAAAGACAAAGCTCTCCTACAGAGCATTCACGCTCACGGCCATGGCAGACGTGGTGCCAGGTTGCAGGATGATGTGCTATGGTGTGGACGTTAGCTGGGCATTGCCGCTTTAAGTAGCGCATTCCGGTGAGGCCAAAGCGTCCGGGCGCGTCATTAAGTCGCTGGAGTTGGTTCCTTGGGCACCGAGCCTCTTAACGATGACATACGGACGGACGACATGAATGCGGGCAGCTGGCACCGGCTGGGAATGCACCATGGGACGGCGTGAGGGATGAGGGTTTTTGGTGTGCCAGGGTAGTCCGTTGTGGTCGTGGCAACGTTGGAGATGCCCTTTGCTCACATGCGACCCCACATGTCATTGAAAAAGCAAGATGAACCAGCATGGTCTCAGGTCCTGGGGATGCAGTTGGCCCTGCTACACCACTTCGCGGACGCGTCGTGGCGCGCGCACACTTCGGTGCCTCGTGCATCCTCGACGAGCCGGGTGTTGAACTACGGGTCGTGCCACAGCGCTAACGCCACCCTTGGCACACTTAAACCGACCGTGTCCAGTGATGATGAGCGTGTCACTCACCACGGTCGCCCTGTCCAGAGGAAGTGCTGGAGCTGTGCCACGTTGCTGGCCCCCACGACCCACATGAACGGTTGCCAGTGGCGAGGAGGTCGTGGGCCATCCCCTCCATTGGACTAGTCTGTGCGACGTCGTCCCGACAGGTGTGCCCCACATGTCGGTTTCCCTGTTTTCCCGACCATATTCGAGCGTCAGTGCTCCGCGTTGCGCATTAGGTGCAGAACAGGTGGTTTTTGTGCCCTATTCAATTGTGGTACATTACCAAGTTGTTTCCCTAGCCCCAAGTGTGGTGGTTTTGGGTACGGTACGACCCTTTTCCTTTTGAAGTGGTGAAGTGTAAACCTTGATTAAGTAGCCGGATGGTGTGCTAAATGTAGGTGTCCGACTGTTTTAAAGAATAATTGAGGTGTGCCCGGTCCGTGCCCGCATTTAGGGTTCCAACTTACCAAGTTCCGGTAGTAGTAACTATACTAGTCCCTGCGTACTACCTCTGTTTTTATCTACTCCGCATTTTAGCTTTGCTCAAAGTAAAACTTTGTAAACTTTGACAAAGTTTATAGACAGAAATAATAACATATACAATAACAAATCAGTACCATTAGATTCATTATTGAATATACTTTCACATCATATATATGTGCTATTCTAAATGTTCATATTTCTACTCCTACTAGCAAGATGCCCGTGTGTTGCACGTAACATCAAGATGCATTTGTATGACTAGTTTACCTTGTGAGAGAAAAGGATGAACGAGGGAAGGCCATATTTGCAAATGTGGAGAGGTGTGTGGGTACCTTTTTGATAAATTGCCATAGTTTCCTTCCTATCTGTCAGATATAAATCGGACGGCCTATATTGTAGGATGGCAGGCACACCATCATCACCAACTCTGTTTTTTATAAGAGTCCATCCGATTTATATCTGACGGATAGGAAGGAAACTATAGCAATTTTGCAAAAAGATACCTAGACCCCTCTCCACATTTGCAACTAAGGCCTTCCCTCATTCATCCTTATCTCCCACAAGATAAACTACTCACACAAATGCATCTTGATGTTCCGTGCAACACACGGGCATCTTGCTAGTCTCTACTTATTGTAGCGACCAGACCTCAAACGGTCCAATCTCTGTGCTCCGGTGTCATCCCTGGATCAGTAATGCTGACACCACACAGTACTTGAAGGATTTATAACAGAGTAGCAATCATACACTTATTACATCGAGTGTCTCAAAAGAGAACTTATTACAATAAATATGGCTTAAGGACATCTAATAACGATAACAGCGGAAGGCTTGGAAGATAAGTGAGTCCATCAACTCCAACGGCATCACTGAGTATAGCACCACAACCTAATGGCACCTTAATCGTCGTCTGAAAAGTCTGCAACATTAATGTTGCAGCCCGAAACGGGTCAGCACATAGAATATGCTGGCAATGTAACACACAAAGAGTAATGGAATAAAAGGTTATTCGATATGCATATATGGCTGGTGGAAAGCTCTATGGTTACAGTTTTGCGTAAAGCCAATTTTTCCCTACTGCAAAGGAATAAATTTTATTTAACTATCATGGTAGTTGTTAAACATTGAGAATGGTTGACATCATTCTCAATCCCAATTAAGCATCATCATTAAAAACCCAACAATTAACTTTAGAGTAATATGATGAGATTCACATGAAATCCAGGTACTAGATACTCAAGATGTCCGTAACCGGGGACACGGCTAACCATGATTAGTTTATACACTCTGCAGAGGTTTGCGCACTTTTCCCCACAAGACTCGATCTCCTCCGTTGGTATTCTCGCACTGCATGGTGTTTGAGAAATGGATGACCGAGACATAGTCTTTCAGAAGCGCTAGGAGCTTACGAACGGGTAGACCGTACCAACCTACATCCCCTACATCTGCTAGTCTACCACTGTAAGAGTTCGCACGACTTAGTCAACTATGCTAGAGCCCATAGTAGCTTGTGGCTGCACACGGAAGTTTCTAGTATGAATAATCTCATGATCCCTTTGAGCCTGGGTGGCGGTCCAAAAGAAAACACGCAATCGCTGGAATACCCAGGTGCCTCAATCCACCCAGATGTGTGTTTAGGTTGCCACCTTAAATAAACCATTAATTAACAAAACTCACATCTGTCATGGATACACTCACCCAATCCACGTCTACTAGCATAGCATAGCAATAATAAGCAAACGTAGAGTAACTCCCAAAGGTTTGATAGTAAACATGTAATAGGTTCTACCTCAACTACTCCCCAAACCCACAATTTAATTAGATCCTAATCATGCAATGTGTGAGGATTGATCTAATGCAATAAAACTGGGTAGTAGGAGGTATGATCAAAGTGTTACTTGCCTTGCTGATGATCCAGGAAACCTAGCGATTCTAAGTAGCAAGCGGCGCACTCCGGGTACTCTATCACAAACAAACAAACATACAATAAGTACTCAACTAATGCACAGGTAAAACATGAACAAGAGAACTAACCAAAAAGTTCAACTTAAGAACTCCGGTTGGCAAAAAGAATCAAAACGAACGAAGCAACGAAAGACAAACGGCAAGAAAAACACGCTTCGTTTATTATTCTGGGTCTAAGGCAATTTTTACAGTGGCAAAAAGTTGTTTGAGTTTGTTAAACAGAAAGAAGGTTTCGAGATGAAACTCCAGGCGCTTGAATCGCCTGATTCCAATAAACGAGCGAAAAGTTAAACTAGAACGAACATCGGATCAGAGATCGCGATCAGAAAAACCGCGGATTTAATCTGAGAAAAGAAAAACGACGAACAGTTAATGAACAAACGTTCGTTAACAGAAACTAAACGAAAAAATGTGTTCGTTATGATGAATGGACGGACGGGCGCTCGCTAAATAAATAAACCAAGAAAAAAACAGATCTATTTATTTTCCAAAAAAACCAAATCGGTTTTTTTTTCCAAAAACCGGCCGACGACTACCTCGGCGGCGGCGGCTCTCCGGCAGGGCTCCGGCAGGGCGGCGGCGGCGGCGTGAGGCAGCGGCGGCAGCGGCAAGCGGCATCAGCGGCGGCGGCGTGCGGTGCGGTGCGACGGGGTGAGGAGAGGGCGGCGGCGGGGCGGCTATTTAAGAGGGGGAGGGGGGTTGACTTGGGGGAGGGGGCGACGGGCGACGCGGCTCTGGCTCGGACTCCTCTCCGAGTCCGGCGGGGAAGGCAGCGGCGGCGGCTTGGGCCGGCCTGGCTCGGCTGGGCCCTTGGCCCAGTCGGGCGCGGGTCTATTTTTTTAAACAATTTTGCTGCGCCTAAAAAAAATCTAGAAAAATAAATAAAAATCTAAAAATGCCAAAACAAATTTTCTCCGTCTAAATAAAATATTTAGAACAGGATGAACATTTTTTGGCTCTAAATGCAATTTTTGAAAACGTGCATTTTTTCCTAAATTCAAATAAAATAGCAAATAAAACCAAAATAAAATGTCATTTGATTTTTTTATTAAATCCTCAATATTTCTTTATTTTGGGAAAGTCATTTATTCCCTCTCTCATATTTTGATAATAGAAATAACTGAAGATAAAATAAATAAAATCAAATGATCCTATTTTCAGAATTTGAGAAAAACTCAAATATGAAAATAACGAAATTCCCAACTCTCTCCGAGGGTCCTTGAGTTGCGTAGAATTTCTAGGATCAACCAGAAAGCAATAAAATATGATGTGCAATGATGATCTAATGTATAACATTCCAAATTGAAAATTTGGGAGGTTACAAACCTACCCCCTTAAGATGAATCTCGCCCTCGAGATTCGGGTTGGTTAGAAAATAGGTGAGGATGGTCCTTCAGCAATTCTTCCTCTCGCTCCCAGGTGGCTTCATCCTCCGTGTGGTGGCTCCACTAAACTTTGCAAGACTTGATAACCTTGCTGCGGGTGACTTGACTGGCATACTCTAGAATCTTAACTTGTTTCTCCTCATAGGTCAAATCACTGTCCAACTGAATTGCTTCCAGTGGCACTGTATCTCTTAGCGGTATATCAGCCATCTCTGCGTGGCACGTCTTCAACTGGGAAACGTGGAACACGTCGTGAACTCCTGACAATCCTTCGGGCAATTCCAACTTATAGGCTACTTCTCCCATACGCTCCAAAACTTTGTATGGGCCTACAAAACGTGGCGCTAACTTTCTCTTAACTCCAAAGAGCTTAACTCCTCGAAGTGGTGATACTCGAAGATAAACTCGGTCTCCGACTTCATAAACTGTCTCCTTGCGTTTAAAATCTGCATAGCTCTTCTACCTGGACTGGGCTACCTTGAGCCTGTCACGAATCAATTTCACTTTCTGTACAGACTCCTTAATCAGATCCGGTCCAAACAACTGACAGTCTCCAACTTCATCCCAAGACAATGGGGTCCTGCACCTCCTTCCGTACAAGGCTTCGAAAGGGGCCATCTTCAAACTGGATTGATAACTGTTGTTGTAAGAGAAGTCTGCATATGGCAAATTCTCGTCCCAACTAGATCTGTAATCTAGCGCACAAGCTCTCAGCATATCCTCCAAAATCTGATTGACTCTCTCGGTCTGTCCATCTGTCTGCGGATGGAAGGTTGTACTAAACTCTAGTCTGGTATCCAAAGTTTCATGCAACTGATTCCAGAACTTTGAGGTAAATTGGGTTCCTCTATCTGATACAATGCTCTTCGGAACTCCATGCAGACATACGATTCTGGTCATGTATATCTTTGCCAACTTTGCACTGGTATAGGTAGTCTTCACTGGAATGAAATGAGCTACCTTTGTCAAACGATCGACTACAACCCATATTGAGTCATAGCCTGAACGAGTTCTGGGTAAACCCATAATAAAATCCATGCCTAACTTATCCCACTTCCATTCGGGTATCGGCAATGGCTGTAGCAATCCTGCTGGCTTCTGATGCTCTGCCTTTACTCTCTGACATACATCACAAACTGCTACATACTCCGCAATATGCTTCTTCATTCCGGTCCACCATAAAGTATCCTTCAAATCCAAATACATCTTGGTATTTCCTGGGTGAATCGAATATGGTGAATCATGTGCCTCTTGCAGAATTAACTTCCTGATCTCCGAATCATTAGGCACATAAACACGGTCTTCATACCATAGGGTATCATGCTCATCCTCACGAAATGCCTTAGCTTTTCCTTTGCTCATTTTCTCCTTAATAGAGGCAATCTCCTTATCAGTCCTTTGAGCTTCTCTGATCTTATCCATCAAGGTAGACTGAATCTCCAATGCTGCTACATAGCCTCTTGGAACTATCTCCAAACATAGCTAACGAAGGTTTTCAGCTAACTCCCTTGGTAAATCTCCCGTCATTAGGGTGTTGACGTGGCTTTTACGGCTCAACGCGTCAGCTACTACATTAGCCTTTCCGGGGTGATAATGTAATCTCATATCGTAATCCTCGATGAGCTCCAACCATCTTCTTTGCCTGAGATTTAACTCTTTCTACGTGAAAATATACTTCAAACTCTTGTGATCCGTGTACACCTCACAATGGTTTCCAATGAGAAAATGTCTCCAAGTTTTCAATGCATGCACTATGGCTGCTAACTCCAAATCATGCGTGGCATAATTCAACTCATGAGGCTTAAGCTGTCGTGAGGCATAGGAAACAACTCTTCCTTCCAGCATACGCACTGCTCCAAGTCCTCGACGTGATGCGTCGCAATACACCTCATAATCCTTGGTCTGATCTGGCAAAATCAGCACATGTGATGTAACCAAACGTTTCTTCAATTCCTGGAAACTGGCCTCACATTCCTCAATCCATATGAACTCGGTATCCTTTTTCAATAACTCCGTCATAGGCTTCGCAATCTTTGAGAAATTCTCAATGAATCTCCGGTAGTATCCTGCGAGTCCAAGAAAACTCCGGATCTCTCCAACTGTTGTTGGCGCTTCCCAATTGGTCACGGTATCAACTTTAGTGGGATCTACTGCTATACCTTCCCCCGATATAACGTGTCCGAGAAATCCAACTTCCTTCAACCAAAACTCACATTTGCTAAACTTGGCATATAATTGATGTTCTCTGAGTTTACCAAGTACCAAACGCAAATGTTCCTGATGCTCCTCTTCATTCTTAGAGTAAAGCAGGATATCATCAATGAACACTACCATTAATTTATCCAGAAACTCCATAAACACCTTGTTCATCATGTTCATGAAATATGCTGGTGCGTTAGTCAGACCAAATGACATAACGGTATACTCGTACAGCCCATACATGGTGGTAAAATCCGTCTTAGGTATATCTTGTTCTCGAATCTTCAACTGGTGCTATCCTGATCGTAGATCGATCTTGGAAAATACCTTAGCTCCTTGCGATCGATCAAACAGATCATTGATCATTGGTAGTGGGTACTTGTTCTTGATGGTTACTTCATTCAAACCTCGATAATCAACAACCATCCTTAACGATCCATCCTTCTTTTCTACTAGAAGTACTGGCGATCCCCAAGGTGAAGAACTTGGGCGAATATAACCCTTATCCAGTAACTCCTTAATCTGCTTCTTAATCTCCACCAAATCCTTTGCGGGCATCCTATATGGTCTCTTTGATATTGGCCCTGTGCCTGGCAAAAGCTCAATCAAAAACTCAATATCTCTATCCAGTGGCATGCCTAGCAACTCCTCGGGAAATACATAAGGGAAATCCTTCACTATTGGTACTTTCTCATGCACAACTCCTGTTAGGCAATTTGCTTGAGTCCTGTTTGGCACATGTTGTGATACATACTTGATCCGTCTTCCTTCTGGGGTGGTAAGCAAAATTGACTTACTGGCACATTCAATATTCCCTTCATACTTTGACAACCAATCCATGCCTAATATCACATCCAATCCTTGAGATTCCAACACTATTAGGTCTGAGGGAAATACGTAGTTACCAATCCTTAATGGAAACCGATCACACCATAGGCTAGCCATATACTCTATTCCAGGCGAGGTTACTAACATGGGTGACCTAAGGGCTTGGGTTGGCAGTTTATACTTATCCACAAATCCCCTTGATATGTATGAATGCGATGCACCAGTATCAAAAAGAACGAGTGCAGTAAATGACTTAACCAAAAACTTACCGATTACTGCATCCGGGTGCTCTTCAACCTCCTCCACGTTAATGTGGTTCACCTGTCCCCTGTTGAAAGGGTTCGGCTTCTTCCCAGAGCTTCCATTGCCATTTCCATTCTGTGATTCAGGACATTCGTTGACATAATGTCCGGTCTTATAGCACTTAAAACAAGTGACTTGGCTCAGGTATTTCTTGGCTGGGGTTGATGGGTTGGTGCAGTTGTGGCCGTTGCATCCTCCATTCCCATTACCAATCTTGGGGCCATTGTGATTGTGCGAGCTACCTCCTCCATGGGTATGCTGGAAATGTCCTACCGGTCTAGGGGTAAAACATGGCTTCTGCTGAGCTCCAGAATTGTACTTCCCTTGTCCATACTTCCTCTTGCGGTTCTCGATCTGCTGCTGCTTCCCTTTAATCATGAGAGCACGATCTACCAACTCCTGGTAGTTGTTGAAGGTTTCTACCATCAACTACATGCTCAACTCATCATTCAGTCCTTCCAGAAACTTCTCCTGTTTAGCTGCATCCAATGCAACGTCATCTGGGGCATAACATGCTAGATTTCTAAAGTCCTCCACATACTGGCCAACTTTCCGTCCTCCTTGGCGCAAGTTGCGAAACTCTCGCTTCTTCATGGCCATAGCTCCTGCTGAAACATAGGCAGTATGAAAAGCCTGCTGAAATTGGTCCCACGTGACAGTGTGGACAGGGAAAGTGGTTGTGAAATTCTCCCACCATGAGGATGCGGGTCCTTCAAGCTGATGTGCGGCAAACTTCACCTTTTTTGCATCTGTGCATCCTGATGTGGTCAACTCTCTAGCTGTCTTGCGGAGCCAATCATCTGCTACTATCGGCTCGGTGCTACTTGAAAACACCGGCGGATTCAGCCTAAGAAAACGGGCTAAGTGATCAATAGGTGGTGGTGGTGGTGGTGGGTTGTTGTTGTTGTTCCCCTGATTCTGATTCTGGACTAGTAACTGCATCAATGTATTCTACTGCTGGATCAACTGAGTGAGCTCCGGTGGGAAGGTAAATCCAGGGTCACATCTCGGAGGCATCTGAGGGTTTGGAAAAGATGAGATTTATGAATAGAGGGGGCCTAAAGAGAAAACACTACCCATATGCACATGAGGCAAAAGCAAACAATTCACTTCATTCAATCAATCAAACAAGGGCATACAATCAATCTAACTATCGCAAAAGTGCTCGGACTACTATATTTACATGGTGGACTACTACTACTGTTGGGGTGGTCTACTAGAAATGCTCTTCGGTTGCAGACTCCATGATATCTGCTCCAGCTTCATCAACATAGTCATCATCGCTACCATCTGGATCCGAGTCGGTGTCATCGATGATGATGTAGTCTTTCGGGCGAATCTCCTTGGGTTCTTTGTCTTCTTCTACTGGTGTAGGGTCTCCCATGAATATTCTGATGAGATCGTCATTCTTTTCCACTAATACTTCGATTTCCTCTTCATAATCTTCACGTGTAGCCTTGAGTTCTTCCTCCAGTTCCTTGATTCTTGTCCTTGCTTTCTTCAGATCCATCATGTCGGCGCACATCTGGTTTTCCTGACGTCGAATGTGCTGGTTTAACTCCTGGATAAAAGCTGCAATTGATCTATCCTTCCTGGTGCTGATCATCTCCCAGTGCTCATCTCGGCGCCCACAAATCTGGTAGATAGTATCCTTGAGATCATTGCGGTAAACTTCTCCAATGCGTCCCATGGCAATGTGAGCTGCCATGCTCTTTCCTAGACTCCAAGTTGGTGCATCAAAAGAAAACTCTATGGGCTCAGTGACTGGTATGAACGTCCTTCCTGGAACTTGAACTTGAATCATCCAGCGCTCTTCTTCAGGTAATGTGGCGTTGTAGGTTCCGGTGAAGCTTGGTACTCCTATGTTCAGGTATCTAGTGACTTCCTTCAAGTGACGTCCAAAGGGTGTATCTTCATCCGGTTGTATGAACTTGGTCCTTGCATCCGCCATCCTAAAAGAGTAGAAAAGATGAGAGGTCAGAAGGAGAAGAGTAAGTAGTGACCTAGGGCTTTAGCTTAGTGCTCGTGTTCCTACAGTCAGCGTGTGCTCTGATACCATCTTGTAGCGACCATACCTCAAATAGTCCAATCTCTGTGCTCCGGTGTCATCCCTGGATCAGTAATGCTGACACCACACTGTACTTGAAGGATTTATAATAGAGTAGAAATCACACACTTATTACATCGAGTGTCTCAAAAGAAAACTTATTACAATAAATATGGCTTAAGGCCATCTAATAATGATAACAGCAGAAGGCTTGGAAGATAAGTGAGTCCATCAACTCCAACGGCATCACTGAGTATAGAACCATGACCTAATGGCACCTTAATCGTCCTCTAAAAAGTCTACAACATTAACGTTGCAGTCCGAAACTGGTCAGCACATGGAATATGCTGGCAATGTAACACAGAGAGTAATGGAATAAAAGGCTATTCTATATGCATATATGGCTGGTGGAAAGCTCTATGGTTACAGTTTTGCATAAAGCCAATTTTTCCCTACTGCAAAGGAATAAATTTTATTGAACTATCATGGTAGTTGTTAAACATTGAGAATGGTTGACAGCATTCGCAATCCCAATTAAGCATCATCATTAAAAACCCAACAATTAACTTTAGAGTAATATGATGAGATTCACATGATAATCCAGGTACTAGATACTCAAGATGTCCATAACCGGGGACACGGCTAACCATGATTAGTTTATACACTCTGCAGAGGTTTGCGCACTTTTCCCCACAAGACTCGATCTCCTTCGTTGGTATTCTCGCACTGCATGGTGTTTGAGAAACGGATGACCGAGACATAGTCTTTCAGAAGCGCTAGCAGCTTACGAACGGGTAGACCGTACCAACCTACATCCCCTACATCTGCTAGTCTACCACTGTAAGAGTTCGCACGACTTAGTAAACTATGCTAGAACCCATAGTAGCTTGTGGCTGCACACGGAAGTTTCTAGTATGAATAATCTCATGATCCCTTTGAGCCTGGGTGGCGGTCCAAAAGAAAACAGGCAATCGCTGGAATACCCAGGTGCCTCAATCCACCCAGATGTGTGTTTAGGTTGCCACCTTAAATAAACCATTAATTAACAAATCTCACATCTGTCATGGATACACTCACCCAATTCACGTCTACTAGCATAGCATAGCAATAATAAGCAAACGTAGAGTAACTCCCAAAGGTTTGATAGTAAACAGGTAATAGGTTCTACCTCAACTACTCCCCAAACCCACAATTTAATTAGATCCTAATCATGCAATGTGTGAGGATTGATCTAATGCAATAAAACTGGGTAGGAGGAGGTATGATCAAATTGTTACTTGCCTTGCTGATGATCCGGGAAACCTAGCGATTCTAAGTAGCAAGCGGCGCACTCCGGGTACTCTATCACAAACAAACAAACATACAATAAGTACTCAACTAATGCACAGGTAAAACTCGAACAAGAGAACTAACCAAAAAGTTCAACTTAAGAACTCCGGTTGGCAAAAAGAATCAAAACGAACGAAGCAACGAAAGACAAACGGCAAGAAAAACACGCTTCGTTTATTATCCTGGGTCTAAGGCAATTTTTACAGTGGCAAAAACTTGTTTGAGTTGGTTAAACGGAAAGAGGGTTTCGAGACGAAACTCCTGGCGCTTGAATCACCTGATTCTGATAAATGAGCGAAAATTTAAACTAGAATGAACATCGGATAAGAGATCGCGATCAGAAAAACCGCGGATTTAATCCGAGAAAAGAAAAACGACGAACAGTTAACGAACGAACGTTCGTTGACAGAAACTAAACGAAAAAATGCGTTCGTTAAGACGAACGGACGAACGAGCGCTCGCTAAATAAATAAACCGGAAAAAACCGATCTATTTACTTAAAAAAACAGAAACTAGGGTTTTCAAAAAAAACAAATCGGTTTTTTTCCAAAAACCGGCCGGCGACTATCTCGGCGGCGGCTCTCCTGCGGGGCTCCGGTAGGGCGGCGTGGCGGCGGCAAGCGGCAGCGGCGGTGGCGTGCGGTGTGGGGCGGCGGGGTGAGGAGAGGGCGGCGATGGGGCGGCTATTTAAGAGGGGGAGTTGGGTTGACTTGGGGGAGGGGGCGACGGGCGGCGTGGCTCCGGCTCGGACTCCTCTCCGAGTCCGGCGGGGAAGGCGGCGGCGGCGGCTTGGGCCGGCCTGGCTCGGCTGGGCCCTTGGCCCAGTCGGGCGCGGGTCTTTAAAAAAACAATTTCCCTGCGCCTAAAAAAATCTAGAAAAATAAATAAAAATCTAAAAATTCCAAAACAAATTTTCTCCGTCTAAATAAAATATTTAGAACAGGATGAACATTTTTTGGCTCTAAATGCAATTTTTGAAAACGTGCATTTTTTCCTAAATTCAAATAAAATAGCAAATAAAACCAAAATAAAATCTTATTTGATTTTTTTATTAAATCCTCAATATTTCTTTATTTTAGGAAAGTCATTTTATTCCCTTTTTCATATTTTGATAATAGAAATAATTGAAGATAAAATAAATCAAATCAAATGATCCTATTTTCATAATTTGAGAAAAACTCAAATATGAAAATAACGAAATTCCCAACTCTCTTCGAGGGTCCTTGAGTTGCATAGAATTTCTAGGATCAACCAGAAAGCAATAAAATATGATATGCAATGATGATCTAATGTATAACATTCCAAATTGAAAATTTGGGATGTTACACTTATAAAAACAGAGTTGGTGTTGACGGTGTGCCTGCCATCTTGCAATATAGGCCGTCTGATTTATATCTGATGGATAGGAAGGAAACTATGGCAATTTTGCAAAGAGATATGCACACCCCTCTCCACATTTGCAAATAAGGCCTTCCCTTGTGCATCCTTTTCTCTCACAAGATAAACTACTCATATAAATGCGTCTTGATGTTTCCGTGCAATGCATGGGCATCTTGCTAGTGTAGATAAAAAGCAGAGTTGGTGATGATGGTGTGCCTGCCATCCTGCAATATAGGCCGTACGATCTATATCTAACGAATAGGAAGGAAACTATGACAATTTACATGCACTCCTCTCCACATTTGCAGATAAGGCCTTCCCTCATTCATCCTTTTCTCCCACAAGATCTTGATGTTCCGTGCAACACATGGGCGTCTTGCTAGTTTTCTATAAATTTGGTCAAATTTTACGAAGTTTGACTTCAGTCAAACCTAATATGCAGAGTAAATAAAAACAGGGGGAGTATCTTACTCCGTGACCAAGACGGAAGGGAAAACAAGACAACATATTGTTTATTTGAGCCGTTCAAGTATAATCATGCGGCGTTGCTTATTTCTCATTCCTCTCCAACCCTCTTCTCCATCGATCATGCCGCCCTCCAGTGGAGTCCATCCTCCCGCATGCGTCATTTGAACATTACGCCGAGTATCATTCGCATGTGGGCCTAGACCATTCTTGTATTTCGAATGTTGTAATTTGTCCGACATGCATACAAACAAATGTGTGACGCCCCAAGATCGATGCGCCAGGTGTCTTCCAGTTATTCGCCATCTTTGCGATGTCATGCACTTGCGTGTTGCATCTTATCTTGTCATCATGTGCATTCCATCATCATGTTTTCAAAACTTGCATCTGTCCCGGTCTTCCAGTTCCGTCCGTTGTCCGTTCTGAGCCCAGACATACTCGCACGCGCCCGCGGCATGTCCGATATATTATTTTATAAGTGGCCAGAAAATGTTCTTGGAATGGGTTGAAAGTTGGCATGCGGTGTTGTTATGTTGTTGGTAGACCGCCTGCCAAGTTTCATCGTGTTCGGAGTCCGTTTGATGCCCTAACAAATAACTGTAGCGGCAGTATAGCCGGTCTTTTCGTCGGACGTTTTCGGTCTCCGGAAACTGTTGCCGGGCCCTCTCTCTCTCTTCTCTCCTCTCAGCCTCGCCACAGACCACATAGTCCTTCCACCTACCCCTCTTCGCGTCCGAAGCCGTCCGCTGCGATCGCACGGTCCAAAAACCCCTCTTTTGCATAGTGCATCGACCCCTCGTGCGTGTCCGAAACTTACCCGAACCCGACCCGAGCAGTCGTGACCGATGGGTTCGGATCATCCCCAAACATCCCTAAAACATCTGCGATTATTTGTTTGGTCTCCCAAAGCTTTTTATTCTCGACCGTCCGATTACGATCGGAAGGACTATATAGTCTTACCCCTACCCTAATTCCCTACTAAGTTTTAGGAGGTTTGTCCCTCGCCGCTGCCACCCACTCACAAAATCTCCCCCTCGGGATCCATCCCCAATCAGCTTCCTTCCTCCAACCCGCACCCGCAGCCTCCTCCCTCGATCCGCACAGCCATCCAACCAGCAGCTCCTTCTCGTCCCCGTGCAGCAGCGAGCAATGCCTGACCCCGCCTCGTCTCCGCGCCGCCGACGAGCTTCGTTCAAGATGAGCAGCGCCCCCTTTCTTTTCCTTTTCTCTCCCGTCCCCTGGTTCTTCTCTCCCCTGACCGCACCGCCTTCCTCTTTTCTGGTTCACCGGAGACCAACATGGTCGCATCATCAAGCTCCGTCGCCATCGTTTCGTGCCGGCTACTCGCGAAGGCCATGACCAGACCGCCGCTTCCCACGCCTGCCGGACCCCCTCTGCCGTGCCGTGCTCCTTCCCTGAGCTCCTCCTCGTCGTCCCAGCAGCAGCACCGAGCCACCGCCCTGGAGCTTCTCTGTCGCCGGCGCCCGTCTCCTGCGCTCCTGCTTCTCCTACTGCGGCCTTGTTGAGCGAGCGAGGTGACCATGTGGGCCGCATCCCGCGCCAAGGCCTCCTCTTCTTCTGATCCGGCGCCCTCCTTCGCGCGTGGCACCGTGCTAGACGCTGCCGTCCACTGCTGCCTTGCTGTCGTCCAGCCGTGCCGCCGCGCCCCTGCTTCCTCTATTTTCGAAGACGAGCGCTGTCGTTCCCCCTGCGTTGACTGGTGCCAAGTTTCCCCGCGCCTGGAACTGCTCGATCCGGTTGACCGCGTCCCACTTCATCGACCGACCTCCCGTGCCAGATCGCGAGGCCCGACCTCCTTCGATCCAGCTGGCGTGCTTGGCCTCTCTTCAGCCTGGGTTTGGCCCATGGCTGAGGCCACCCCCAGCGCCTCCTTTTTTTCTTCTCTCTTTCTTTGCACTGTTTCGGCCAGCCAGTTTCGGCCCGTGATGTTTTTTTTTCAGTTCTGCGATTTTAGCAATTATCCAGAGAGTGCCAGTTTTACAGTTTGGTCCCTAAACTTCATGCATTTAATAACTTCTCAACCGTGCACCGGTTTAAAATAATTTATATATGAAAAATGCTTAGTTTTTCATCTAGTTTCATAATTTGCAACTTTCAAGCATGTTTGAAATGTTTAAATTGCTATTTGTTTAAATTTGTTCAAATGCCATGTTCAAATGATTTAATTTATAACTAAATAACCGTAGCTCCAAACCTAACAAACTTTATATGTAAATGGGGTAGAAAAATGCCTAGTTTAACATGGTGCACTCTTCTTGCATGTTTAGCAAGTATAAAATATGCTTTAGGGCAGAACAGTACCAAATCTAATGTATGCTCATGAGGATTTTCCGGACTTGTTGTTTGTTGTTCCGGCCTCATTTAAACTTGCCTATATAGGTAGTTTTCTTTTGCTTCACCTCTTGCCATGATAATCAACATTTAATATTGCTGAGTACATAAACGGGAGAGAACTAAATAAGTCATGTGGTGTTTCGTCAATATGCAACTCGTTGCATATTGAGCTCCACTTAATTTGTAGGTTTGCCTGTGCACTTTGGAATGCCATGCCATGTATCATTAAACCGGACATGCATCATACATGGTTGTGCATCATGCCATGATTATGTGATGGTTGTTTACTATGTTGGTTGCTTCTTTCCGGTGTTGCTTCTTTGGGTTGGTTCCGATAACGTCGCGTTTGTGAGGATTCGTTCGACTACGTCCGTTTGTCTTCTTCATGGACTCGTTCTTCTTCCTTGCGGAATCTCAGGCAAGATGAGCATACCCTCGAAATCACTTCTATCTTTGCTTGCTAGTTGCTTGCTCTATTGCTATGCCGCGATACCTACCACTTGCTTTATCATGCCTCCCATATTGCCATGTCAAGCCTCTAACCCACCTTGTCCTAGCAAACCATTGTTTGGCTATGTTACCCTTTTGCTCAGCCCCTCTTATAGCGTTGCTAGATGCAGGTGAAGATTGAAGTTTGTTCCATGTTGGAACATGGTTATGTTGGGATATCACAATATCTTATATGTTAATTAATGCATCTATATACCTGGTAAAGGGTGGAAGGCTCGGCCTTATGCCTGGCGTTTTGTTCCACTCTTGCCGCCCTAGTTTCCGTCATACCCGTGTTATGTTCTTTGATTTTGCATTCCTTATGTGGTTGGGTTATAATGGGAACCCCTTGACAGTTCCCATTGAATAAAACTCCTCCAGCAAGGCCCAACCTTGGTTTTTCCATTTGCCACCTAAGCCTTTTTCCCTTGGGAGTCGCGCTCCCGAGGGTCATCTTTATTTTAAACCCCCCGGGCTAGTGCTCCTCTGAGTGTTGGTCCAAACTAGAGCACTGTGCAGGGCCATCCCTTGGAAGCTTGGGTTACGTCGGTTCCTTTATGCTTAGCTTATCCGGTGTGGCCTGAGAACGAGATATGTGCAGCTCCTATCGGGATTTGTCGGCGCAACGGGTGGTCTTGCTGGTCTTGTTTTACCATTGTCAAAATGTCTTGTAACTGGGATTCCGAGTCTGATCGGGTCTTCCTAGGATAAGGAATATCCTTCGTTGACCGTGAGAGCTTGTGATGGGCTAAGTTGGGCCACCCATGCAGGGATTTGAACTTTTGAAAGCCGTACCCGCGGTTATGGGCAGATGGGAATTTGTTAATGTCCGGTTGTAGAAAACCTGAAACTTAAACTTAATTAAAATGGATCAACAGCGTGTGTAGCCGTGATGGTCTCTTTTCGGCGGAGCCTGGGAAGAGAACACGGTCTCGAGTTATGCTTGAACGTAGGTTGTTCTAAGATCACTTCTTGATCATAGTTTCTCGACCGTGCCTTGCCTTCTCTTCTCGCTCTCATTTGCGTATGTTAGCCACCATATATGCTAGTGCTTGATGCAGCTCCACCTCATACCTTTTTCCTACCTATAAGCTTAAATAGTCTTGATCGCAAGGGTGTGAGATTGCTGAGTCCCCGTGACTCATAGATTCCTTCCAAAACCAGATGCAGGGACCGATGATACCATTCCAGGAGATTCGACTGAGCTCAAGTGGGAGTTCGATGAGGACTCAGGATGATACTACGTTTCCTTTCCAGATGATCAGTAGTGGAGCCCAGTTGGGGCGATCGGGGACATTATGCATTTGGGGTTATCTTTATTTTGGTTTCGTAGTCGGACCTTGATTGTATCTGGATGTTTGTAATGATATATTTATGCTATTGTGTGACGTGGGGATTGTATGTCAACTATGTATCTCTTTTCTTATTCAATTCATAGGATGTGTAAAAAATGGTTATGCCTACAATGCGGTTATGCCTCTAAGTCGTACTCCGACACGTGGGAGATATAGCCGCATCGTGGGTGTTAAAAAATGGTTCGTTTAAAGTTTCACTTTGGCTCCACTATGTGTCGCTTCCCGTCTTAGTTTTGACATCCCATTCGATTCATGCCCCGACACATCTTGACGAGATTGATTGATGTTGAGAGATCAATTGCATGTCATGCAAGGAGATAAAGGTTTGGTATGATTCTATGTTAGAAATGACCCGCGCGGGGGGGGGGGTCTATGGGGATCAGAGGGAGTATATTATACGTTCATAAGCGAAACAAACGTATTGTACCCACCCTAGTCCTCTTTCAATCGATCTCTGGACCATGAGATGAAATCAAGAGAAAACGAGTGGGTGTATGTGTGATACCTAAGGCGGATTCAAAATTTTGAACCGATGATCATAGCATACGCAAATCATATATACAGGGCATTCAATGTTCGTTTCGCTTTTGAACATACAATATACTCCCTCCAATCCTTTCTAGTTTACATATAAGTTTTATGTGTAGTCAAAGTATCTCTACTTTGACCAAACTTACAGGAAAAAGTATCAACATTCAATAATGCTCAATCCATATTGTTAGATTCGTACGTACTCCTAGATTTGTATTCAAACAGAGATGGTTTCCAATTTGTTTTCAACCATGTGAATGTGCTTGTTCTCGCGCATGCTCTTCCTACTAGGATTTCTCCACATATAGCAGTCCAATATTAACTTTTTTTAAGCTCCCTGTCTAATAGTACTAGTGGACTACTAACAACATCTGTAGTAGAGTATGCAGTGCTCATAGTACTCCCTCCTTCCATTTATATAGGGCCTAAGAGCAAGTCTAATAAGGCCTAGTCAGTAGGCTATAAGACTTGTGATGTCATTAAAATCCTACTTGGAGGAGTGAGAAGAGAGGAGAGAGAGTGAAGCGCGCTCTTATATTCTACAGCCCGGCTATAACACATAGATCAAGAAAAAACAATATGCATGCAACTCTCTTCCAATCATATACCTTGCTCATGCAAATATTAAATGCTTAGAGCCAACCTAATAGCTATTCTAAGAGCCAACTTACATGGCACTTTTGCCTATGTGGAGGAGAGAGATGTGAAAAAGTAAGGGGAGTGAGCTCTCATGTAAGATCCTAGCTATATACGCATTCCTAGGTAAATACAATAATTATGAATAAAGAGATAGAGAGGAGATGGGAAAAAGTACTAATACAATAGCCAACCTTATATATATTTTTGCGGGAAATAGCCAACCTTATAGCCCACACTATTGTATGAGTGCATATAGATGATGGCTATAGATGACATGTCAGTTCCTCATAGCCATCAACTGGCTATATTATTAACCATGCTCTAATGCGTTTTTCAAATCCGCCTTTGACTATTGAAAAGATTGATAGTGCATGAGATGTATAATGTGAAAATTATATCATTGGAAGCTCCTTTCACATACGAATTTGACCGTATTCTTTGTGTAAGTTTCATGTCATACATTAGTAGTCTAGCATTTGGTCAAAGTTAGCCTCAAAAAATGCATTAGGCCATGTAGATGTAAGGAGGGAGTAGTGGTGGAAGTGGATCCTCTGACATAGGTATCACTGCCTTACCCTCCCTTTCGGTTACTTATTCGCGAACCCCATGCTTGCTAGGCCCCGCATGTCAGTTACTCCATGGGTTCGGCCACGTCAGGGGATCCTCATTCGTATTATACTCCCTTTGTATTTATTTACTCTGCATAAAACAGAGGGAGTGGTAGTATAAATGACGCGGGCGGGGAGGGGGAGGGACGTGGGTTTGCTCTCAACCGCGGTCCCACAAGCGAGTGAAAATGCAAGACGAAGTGTGTTCCATTCAGTGAATGACGTGGATGGTCCAGCGTGCTGGGGTGCAACGTGAATGCGACAAGAGCGATGTATAGTCAAAACCGATTGACCGGTCGTCACCAGAACCACTATTCACACCAGAACTTTCGCTGCTCGGCCTACGCCAGCAACTGCCCCACAACCTCACCTCCTCTCTAGTCCATTCCCCCACCTTTCGATCCCCTAGCCCACATCAAGCGTCCCCTAGTTCGCCGAAAAGCCATGGTGCACCGCAAGATCACGTACTACAAGATGTTGACGCCGGAGCACCACGCAGAAATCGTGGCGGCAATCGGCGCCACAGACCTCCATTCCCAAGCTCGCTTTGCGGCGGGCCAATCCCCGAGTTCTCTGGAGCCAAGCTACAAGGAGGAGGAAGTCGATCCAATGTTCATGGTGGAGGTCGCGGCGCAGAAGGCCCCCGATGGGTATGAGACGATGGACGTCGACTTCGTGCCAGCGTCACGGTCCCCCATGGTGCAGGCGGACCAGCGGTTCAACCTTGAGATACTAAAGGAGGACCGGGATGTAGAGGCTCAACTCGACGCGGAGCGCACGCATGCCGCTGCCATCGAGGCTCTCCTGCAGGCGAAACCGGATGTCGTTGATGTGAACCAGGCGGCGGAGGCTCAACTCAACACGGAGCATGCAGATGCTGCTGCCATCGAGGCCCTCCTGCAGGCGGAGCCGGACATCCTGGACTTCAACCAGGCGGCGGAGGCTCAACTCCACGTGGAGCGTGCGGATGCTACTGCCATCTAGTCCCTCCTGCAGGTGGAACCGGACATCATGGACATGAACCGGGCGGCAGAGGCTCAACTCGACGCGGAGCGCACGGATGCCGCTGCCATCGAGGCCCTCCTGCAGGCGGAACCGGACATCCTCGGCTTGAACCAGGCGGTGCTCTCGTCCGTGCAAGCGCCTGCACACTCCTCATGAACGAATAGCTAGAGGCCGAGGACAACCACGGTGCAGAGACACACGTCGGCAGCTATGGCTGGTTCGCACCGGCAGCCAAAGATGACGAGGCCGTCTCGTTCCACGAGCAGTGATAGTTTTTCTTTATGTTGTTGTTTTTAGGCATCTTTTGCTGTGTAAAAACATATACTGTTATGCAAGTCGTCTGACTTTCATCATTTGGGTCAGTCTACCATTTCAGGCGGTTGGATGAATATCCTACGTCTCCTAACCCTTCTTCCTCACCTCTTCTTCTTCCCCAACTGACCACCGCACGGGCTGTATGGATCCTCCCGAACATGCGGTTGGATAAACATAATGTATGAACTAAAATTATCTGTCAGCGGTAGCATGTGTCAGTGAGGGTGCGTTCCCTTGGTTGGGTTTGCGGCATGCAGGAGCGACCGTGTGAGGGTGCGGTGCGACCGCGGCATGCAGGAGTGACCGTGTGAGGGTGCGGTGCGACCGTGACAGCCATGCGCAAGTGTACCTCCTTTTCATTTTGAAGACTTTAGGCAAGCTTGGAAAAAATGTGTGGCGAAGTATGGCAATGCAAGGCCTAGACCCAAACAGGATAAGTACGTACGTACTAGGAGTACTAGTGTTAAAAAAGAAAGGCGGGGTTTTCCTTCACAGGATTAATCGATAGAAATCCTCGTTTGACGTGTTAATTAATGCGTATTTTTTCTCCAAAGTCCAAAGAGCTAACCATCTCACTCCTCGCCGCTTGATTAATGCAGCGCCATGCAAACCAACCTCCTCACTTCCGCATGCATGCAACGGTATATTAATGTCCTTGGTTGCTAGTACGAGGCAAACCCCATCAATTTTGCCTTGATTAGTGTTAGTGGTTTTTGCAAATTGTAATTTTGATATACTGACCTTGTGTACAAAAAAATGGAGGTAGTAACTATTTGACTTCCTTCCGCATTGCGGTGATGTGGACGATATCTCGAACGTTGTGTTTTGGTGAAGTGCGTTCGACGGAGCACACCATTGAGGGAGACCACGGTAAGTCGTTCGCAAGTGCCGCCCGCAAGCCAAGACAACCGCCTTATTTGCATCCGGGAAGTCCGTTGAACCAAAGGACGCGTAAATGTACTAGTACTACTAGTACACAATAGCATCGTCCGTCCAGCTTAGTGCGGTGAGGTGGTTTCTTGAAGAAGACGATGGACAAGCGGATTCGGCGAAGAGTGAAATGATGGTTGCTTCGTATGTGCTTTATGATTTGACGCCTCACTAATTCGTGATTTGTGATAGAAGGGATAGGGGAGTAGGCTCTGTGCTCTATACTGTACATGCATCCAAGCACGGGAGAAAGAGGAGAGACGTTGCATTTTTCTATTCCTTCAATCAATCAATCAGGGAGCTTCGGTTCCATCTTTTTGGCTTTGGCATCACCGTCCACAATGGTTCCCATCGATGACAAAAGCTATTTTCACATTTGGCTACACATTGTGGATGCCCTCAACTTGGTTTTGCTCCTGTGTGCTATCCATAGAAATCTCAATTATATTGATCTAAAAAATTATAGAATCAAGATTAGTAAATAGGAGGTGATTTTGCCGCACGGATGGCGGGGAGGTTTTTTATTTTTAGAGGACGTTGGCCTGGCAGTTTGCTAACATGCGGTCCCACGTGTTAGTGCTTTACCTAGCCGATCCGCGTCCCACATGAGGCAGAACAACGACAGAAGCAACACGTGGTTAACTTGAAGAAGAGGAGGGAGAAGCAGATTCAACAATGAGTGAAATGATGGTTGCTTCGTCCCTCCAACTTCTTTTTTACTAGCACTATAATTACTTCGTCCCTCCAACTTAACTGTGGGAAAGGTGCAGCTTTGTGATTTGACGCCTCATTGCTCATTACTATGCCGGCGCCATGACTCACCCCTGCTGCTCTGCACTATATTTCTGTATGGCATGTGGACCTAGTAGCTTGATGTCCCACATATCGGCGAGAGGCGCTAGAACATTTATGAAAGCGAGCGCTCCACTCTTACGACGGAGGAGTACATGACACGGCGGCCCAGTGAACTGTCACTTGTACTGCATGGTACTATAGTTTTGTTGTTTCGCACGATCCATCAATACAGACCCGATTAAACAGGAAAGGGCAGGATTTTTCCTGCGTGGTAGATGATAGTGGCCATACATTTCAAAGGCAATTTCAATGTATGCAAATTGAATAATTAAGTAACAATATGATATCTAGTAAAACTAAAAACACATATGATTTATTGTGTTAGAGTGTAGTAGTAGTGCTGTATTGCATAGTTGTTAGATGTAACATGCGAGAACGTGTAGAGATGTAGTTTTGGAGGGCCTACAGAGAGAAAGCATAATACGGTCACCGCACTTCAGAATACGCTCATTACGGTCACTATATACGTGTTGTAGTGATTATAAGGTCACTTGCTCACGTTCAGCATTGGATTGCACTCTGTTGACCGGCCAAATAGTCTGCTTGGCACCATGTTGACTAGTTAAATTGACCACGTTCCTTGTGGGTCCCACGTGCTAGTTTGCATAGGAAAAAGGTTAGATAAACATAAATTTTCACAGGCGCGACAAGACTCCAACCCGTGCGCGGGAATCACCTGGTTAATGTATGTGTCTGTTAGGGCTTGATGTGTGTGCATGCACGTTTAGGTTGAGCACTTGAGCGTGAGAGTGTGTGTTGGTCGTGTGGTGTGTGCATGCATGCGTGCGAGTGTTGCATGAGTGCGTGTGTACGTGTGAGTGTTGCGTGCGTGCGAGGCTACATGTGTTCGTGTGAGTGTTGCGTGCATGTAGTTTGTGTGCATGCATGGATGTGTGTATAATTACCTCACCAGCTCCTGTGTGTTAAAACAGATAGCTCAGCATACCAAAACAAGGCCACCTTGTCCGCTGTGCCCGCGGTCATGACTTTGAACCACCGTCCAATATTTTTTGTTGTTTGTTTTCATTCTTACTAGCAAGATGCCCATGAGTTGCACGTAACATCAAGATGCATTTGTATGACTAGTTTATCTTGTGAGAGAAAAGGATGAACGAGGGAAGGCCTAATTTGAAAATGTGGAGAGGTGTGTGGGTACCTTTTTGCAAAATTGCCATAGCTTCCTTCCTATCCGTCAAATATAAATGGGACGGCCTATATTGCAGGATGGCAGGCACACCATCATCACCAACTCTGTTTTTATAAGAGTGTAGATGTAGATCTAGAGTAGATACAAGACGACAGGTGGGCCCAATGGTAGTGAGATAATGTGATGCAATACTAGAGCTGCTACATGGAGCGTTTGACTGGTCAACTAGTCGCGTCTTGAGAAAATGCAGAGCTATACGGAGAGCCTGTGACTGTATAATAACCACAAAACATAAATGGTGACCGTAATTAGTGGATTCTGAAGTCCCATGTATGTATCGTGCTTTCGCTTCAAATACAATGATAGTCACTGTATATATCGCGAGAGAAAGATGAAACATGCGTGAATGTGCTGGGGGCTTCCTCTTAGAGGACCTGGAGATAGTTTGTGTGCGTACGTGAAAGGGGCGTAGAGGGGGTGTATGCGATGGAGAGAGAGATGCTCTTCATTTCTCTTTATTATGACTAACTTTATATATAGTATGAAAATATAAAAATTCATAGTGAGGAATAAATATCATTGTGGGCACCATGCAATGCAAATTAACATTCATACTCCTCCATATAACTTTGTAATGTTGTATATATTTCGAAATTCTAAAAAACAATTGGCCACACTTTATTCAAAAGGAATTTTGTATGCTAAATTAACGTGAATAGATGGCTTTTTAGATCAATGGGGTACGTGATGTAACATGTGTGAATGTGTAGTTGATGTATTTGGTAGGGCCTAGAGAGGTATGTGTGTGTATTACATATTCGAGAGAGGCATAGATAGAGGGGCCGGTGGGGGAGGGGGCGTGGGAGAGATAGCACGAGAAATGAGAGAGGTCTAGAGAGAGAGACGAATATGATGTCACGGCGAGAGATTCCCTTGAGTGTGTATATGCAAGGGGGGAGGGGATAGCGGCACGAGGGGAATATTTTTTGTGTGGTGTCTATGTTGGTATGTGTGGGTGTGAGAAGATAAAGAGACCTGGGGGCAGAGGGTGTGTCACCACGTGAGGTCCGGTGGGTCGAGATGAGGTCCTTGGTTCGGTTCCGTCTTGCACCACATTGGTCAGCCCGTGATGCATTTAGGGAGACCCATGGATGACTAGTCGTACAAGACAAAGAGAGAAGAATTGTGAAGGACTATGTGTCCACTGACAAAGCCGGCTAGGATTTGTAACCCTAGGTTCTCAGACTAAGGTAACCCCTTATCTCTGATATTACTATATTCATCCAACCTAACTTTAAGGGGCATCCTACAGAATGCTCTGCTAGAATCATACTCGTCGATTAGGAAGAGAGGTGTGAGACAATGCATGAGAGACAGGCCTAAAGATAATGTGCATACAGGAGACACATAGGTAGGTCTATGTATATAGAAAGGGTCGATGGGGATTGTGCATGTCTATGCTTGTGAGAGGAAGAGTGCTTGTGATAAAGGTTAGTGAAAACAGTCGTAAATGGTTACGAGAGGGAGGGAGGGTTATATCACCTCGAGAGGGAGTGTGTGAGCATGTGTGAGAGACCACCGATGGAGAGTTAAACTACACGTAAAAGACCGATGTACACATTGATTAAAGATATAAATTGTATCCAAATATTAGGATGGGATCATGATATTTGCAATTCACGTAAGGAAAAGTCATTGATCCATCAGACATCTAGATTCTATCAAATTTGAGCATGTCTATGTTATTACTCGACATAATTGATCCACATAGTTAGTATTTTGAACTCCAGACAATGCATCGCTTTAGCAATCGAATATAAACGTGAGTATAGTTCATGTTGTGTGTGTAAAGCACATTATACATACGGAAGTTACACAATGAACATTATAAATAGATAGCTATGAAATAGCATACATTTGAATTCAACTTAAGGTGGTTTAAAAAAATCAAATCCAACATGAAGTCCATTCAATTATTTGAATTCGATATCATGGCATTTGTAAATTATACCTAAATTATGGGGGCACCAATCTTTGCTCTGATTTTGTACGTAATAGCATATATAGTCGTGTACAAAATAGATTCAAATTTAGCTCCTCCATTCCAAAATAATCGTAGTTATAGGATTTTCAAGTGTCAAAATTTCGAAAAGAAGCAGATAGTTTAATGAGGTTTTCAAACATACAAGGTCAAATTTAACATTGTCTATTTAGGTCAATACTCAAAGTTCTAGAGTACTCTAAACGTGAATGCTTCTGTTTAAAAATTTCAAACAAAGCGCCAAAAGAGACTTTACTCACCCGAAACCGCGTGAGACCAATGTTTGGTAGTAGAAGGAAATTACTTTTCTAACTCCGATCCGTGAAACCTACCGGCCCGACGTCCAAAGGTCTAAACCGGGGTAGGTTTGTAGCTTCATCAAGACGCCAGGCAACCGCCTCCGAAAAACATTCATACACAATGGCCACCTAAGCACACATGCGCGCGGCTGAAATCGCTCCCGGCCACTATTTGGTACTCCTGGTATTACAATCCTACCCCCGACCCGTAGTAGGTTCCAAATTTAAGAGGGGGGCAAAGTTTGTACTTCCCCCAAATTTCAAACAAGCGCGTCCCATCTGTTCAAAAAAGCCAAAAACAAGCGCGTACCAAATCGAAA
>NC_041384.1:288450798-288514587 GCF_002162155.2 Triticum dicoccoides
TACCTCTCCACTAGCCGCGGAACTCTGGTGTCCTCCGTCCGCCACGCCATCCCACCCATCAACCGCTGCCCTCCTCCATCACGCCGGAGCCGATACCCCGATGTCGTTGTCCACCGCAACCTCAACCGCAATGCCCTCCATGGCTAGTAGTTGAAGCCGAGGCCGAGCCGTTCGTTCCCGAGCCAGTTCAACCACGCCGTCCTACGCCTCACCGCTGCCACTCCAACTTCACCACCTTCCACCGCACCGGAGCTGTTCCTGCTACGCCGTCCTTCATCGCCTCGGATCTGCTTCCCCGCCGCCGACATATGGCCACGGCAACACAGTCAACAATTTGGCCATGGGTTCGTCCAAGCCTGCACCCTCCTCCAAAATATCGGTTCCCCCGGCAAAAAGAAGAAGATCGTCGCGACATATGGAGGAGACCACATTGGCAACCGAAAATGGTACTCCTCTTACCTTATTCATGCAAATCTTACATGTCTCCTTGCGCGGTATTCATCCCACAGAAGACACTATTTGACCGCTTCTTCTTGATACTAGATGTTCCTTGTAACTCGTGATGCACAAGGTTTCTCCTCATATACTATTTCACCTTAGCTAGAGGTCCGTCGTCCCCCTAGATTTCAATTCCTGGTCAGTTGATTCCCAATTAACGAAAGCATTCCCCGGCATAATAGGCGCTAGTCTGCTGTCGGCGCTCTGGGAACGGGGGTCCCCAGACTTGCCTGCCTGTGGCCTGCGGCGTGGCTCAAAGGGGGGCCCAGCGCGGCCCATCTTCACCAATACAAACCCAAGACCATCGCGAGGGGCCAAGCCTCGCGGGGCGGACGACGCGGAGCTTCCTCAGGAATGGCCTCGTCAGGCTGGCTCGCGAGGAGGCGGAGAGATCAAGGCGGGGTACCTCACGAGGTGCCCGTGACGCAAGCCATGACGATCGAGGGCGCCAGGCGGGTGCCAGCCCACGCAGTGTCCTCCTTTCCTCTTTGGTGCAAAGGGGGCAAGCGCAGCCGCGGAGTACCGAGGCATCAGGCAAAGGTTGCCATTTCGGTGCAACGAGACCAAGACCATGAGGACTACAGGACGGAGGTCATCTGGAGCCCGAGACGGCGTCATCACTAGAGCTTTGTGCATGCGAAGACTACTTTTGTCAGGGTAGCTAGTACTAGCTGTCCCCCTTCAAATTAGCCCGCCATTGTTGGCTCCCTTCCCGCTCTATATTTGGGAAGAGGACCAGGGCCTCTATAAATAGGACCAGCCACCCACAGAGCAAGGGGGGTTGGAAGGAAATAGGGGGGATCGAAGGATAAAAGAAAGGATCAGAGAGAGAGAGAAAGGTGACTGAACTCCTCCCAGTAGTTCATCGCCCCAGCCAAGAACAGACCCTCGCGAGGCTGTTTTTCCTTGTATTGTTCATCATCATCAGCCCAAGAGGCAATCCACCACACCACGCACTGGAGTAGGGTATTACACCACAACGGTGGCCCGAACCAGTATAAACCCTGTGTCTCTTGTGTTGTTCTTTCGGTAGTTTAGATCCTAGCAAGGCGGAGGGGTGAAGGTAGGTAGGAGGCGAAATCTCCGCGCGCACCCCAGTGTTCGAACCTCAAGGGTCTGCCGGAACCCGAAATCCAACATTTGGCGCGCCAGGTAGGGGTGCGCCGGAATCCACCTTCTACCGCTTCGCGCCCCGTCATGTCGTCATCACCATGTCCGGCGACCAGGCGGGCAACCCAGATCCGTGGGCGGCATGGCCCGCCTGCGCAGAGCCGCTTGCCTCGGGCGACCCCGTGCCCCAGGCAGCTCGCAGTCCACAGGGCGCTGCGGGCCGCGGTCGACGCGGACAGGCTTCGATAGCTCCCACACCGCGGCAGGCGCAGTCGGCAGCAAGGGCCTCCAATCACGCCGCGACCACAACACCGTACACCCACAGGGAGCAGGTGAACTCGAGGGCCGCGCTCACAGTGGCCCGAGAGCTGCTGCAATGCAGGCTGCTGGAGGGTGGCCATGACGTGCTGCTGGAGCGAGTGGCAGAGCTCCTGGGCTTCGCCGCCTCGGGGGCTCACCCCTTCTCCACCCAGCTCCCATTTCAAGCCCAGCGCGGCCTGCGCGGGGGCTCCACGCGCGCCCGCGGGCTCCAAGGCTACTCCAACGCTAGCGAAGCTGTCAGCGCCGGACCGGCGGCGGCTCTGCCCCCGCTCCCGGTCCGCGAAGAAGAAGGACTCGACACGACCCGCGGCCCTAGTGGACAGCCGTGCTGCCACCCCACGGTGGGCGCGTCAGGCAGGACCGCATGGCATGCGGGGCATTACGGCATGGCATTAGGGATGACGGCGCCGGAGGAATACGTGCCCCTCATGATGGACCAAGGACACCCACACGAGAGCGAACAAGGCTCGCTCCTCAGCCCAAGCTGGGGGGACGAGGCACCAGAAGTTGAGCCTTTCCGGGAGCCCCGGGATGGTCCTACTGGCCATGCTGGGGGCAACGATTATCGGGTACTGCTAATTCTTCCGGAGTAGGTATACACTAACCATGGATCGCAGGAGGTGCAGGTCGCCACAGCGAGCAGCTGCCCCGCTCCCATAGCCTCCTGCCCATCGGGAGGAGGGCGCAGGGGGCTGCAGGAGAGGGGCCGGGATCCGACATCACCACCGCAGCGTTCGGAGCAAGGTGTTCTCAGGAGGTAGGCCCTCCACTGGGGAGGTGCCTCAGGGCCTGCCCCCGGCGGAGAACCCATGGTCATCGGGGGAACCGCTGGCGACCGCTCTACCCCAGGCGGCGTCCTGGTTTCCGGTTGTCGTTGATGGCACTAGAGTGTGGTGCAAGGCGGGGCCCTCATCTGGCGATATGAAGCAAGGCCATTACCTATGAAGAAGGCCCAGTGCCTGTGAAGCTCGCCACCCCGTGACACTCTCACGTAATAATGAGTGGGGCTGTACACGCCCCGGAGTCTCAGGGGTGCTGGCCTCAGGCCCTGGGGCTCCCTCCCACGCCCAGTGGCAGCACTTAGGTCCGCGCTAGTGAGAAGACGTCCAAGACTAGACTAGGTGCCGGACGCGGCCTTTTGTTTGCTTTCGGTGCTCTTCCCTTTGGTTGTCGCTTTCCCCCGCTGGATTCAAGTTGGATTCGAATTTGAGATTTGTGTGTGTTCGGGGAAGGGGTGCTTAGTCTCGTCCGAGCAATTTCTCGCGTTTTGGTTACCGCTTCGCCTCAGCTGCCTCCCCTCGCGAGCCCCTCGCGAGCCGGGTCAGGCCTAGCTTGCACGCAGCCCAGACTGCCGCCGACGTGACCTCTCAGGAGGTTGTTTTACTACAGATCCTACGAACCCAATCAGGGAACACTCGAGACACCACAACCCCTAGCGGGCTGCCTCAGGGCCGGCAAGGGGCAAAGGTAAACTAGCCGACCAGCACGTCGCTTGGGCCAACCACTTGGCGTGGGCGCATGGGCAATGTAGCGTCTACTAATACGATGAACACAAGTTTTACATAAGGGGCTCCCCCTCCAAAATGCTCTCACTGCAATCAGGCCAAAACCTGAGTTCTATTCATGCAGGGTAAGGAAGTAGGAGCGATGCACAATCAGTCGGATGAATCCCCCAATGCGTTCTCAGGAGCACCACCCGAGCCGTTGCTGGCGTCGCTGAACTCGCCATCGCTGTCCGCGTTGCTGCCAGTAGTGTCAGGGCCGTTCACCACGCCGCCATGATCACGTCATCGTTTTCCGAAGCAAAGGCCCTGATAAGAGCATCCACATTGTCTTCCATCCAGTGCGCCAGGTCGCCTCGGACGGCATGGGGGACTGGGGCGATGGCGGCGTCAAAATCAAAGTGGGGATCCATGTTCCGGAGGTGGCTAAAGACGCGAGAAAAGGCGCGTCCAAGTAGGTCGTGGCTCCTCTCCCTCCACCAACCTGTCAGCCTTGACCGACGGCGCCTCCAGCTGCGTCACCATGTCAGTGAAGAACTGAAGATTGCCAGCATAATTGACTGCGTGCGGCTCGCCAACAGCCGCCTCGTAGATGTTGCCCAAGGCTGTGTTGGCTCTCTCCCGGAGCGTGGCAAGCATGGGGCCGTGCTCATGCTCTAGTATCCGTCGCTGACGGATCTCGTCCGTGTTCTGGCCCGCGATGACCTCAGCCTCCTCCACCCGCTGGCGAAGAAGGAGCACCTCGGCCTGGGAGGCGGTTAACTCACCTTGCGCCACCTCAAGAGCGGCCCGGAAAGCGTCGGCCTGCCGCGTCGCCTCCTCCAGCTTGGCCCTCAAGGCAGCAGTCCTGCCTTCAGCTTCGGCCCGGATCAACCCCAGCCTCTCTTCGAACTCGTTCTCAAGGTTCAAATGCGCCATCGCTACTCGACGTCCGACCTCCTCCAGGACGCGGGCTTCCTCTGTAGCAACATCATCCTCCGCCTGTGTCACCAAGTGCTCCCTCGTCTCCAGATGCTCGTACTCACGGGTACGTTCGGCGGCTTCCAGCGTCAGTGTCTCCTCACGCTTCTGGAGCTCTGCTGAGTTGCCGGAGGCCACCTTCATCGACGCGAGGGCTGCGTCGTGCAGCTCCACCTGCTCCTCCAGCGAGTGGCACCAGGCCAGGAGCTCCAGAGCCCGCTCCTCCACTGTCGTTCGCCACCGGTCAGCTTCCCGAGCCTTCTCAGCGGCCTAAGATCGGGCCTCCCGAGAGGCCACCAGCGACGCCTTGGCCTCTGCGTCGCCAAGATCGCGCTGATGGCACGCAAGGGCGATGGCGCCCTCCAGCTCGCGCCTCTCTGCAGCTAGACGCAGGCCCTCAGCCTCAAGGCGCGCATCTTCATCAGCAAGCTCCTCTCCAAGCAGGCTTACCGCGTCAGCCGCCCTTCGAAGGAATCCTTGGTGGAGAGCGTGACGCTCCCGAGCGCGCTCGAGCATGTCTTCCACACCATCATCTGCCCCAAGCAAGCGACAAGGGCTGCGAGTCAGCACTCCCCCTTCGGGCTGGGGGCTGGGGGCTGGCACCCTCGCGACGGCTGGGCACGCCGCGTCAGAAGTCCGGCCGGGGGCCAGCCCGTCCCCAGGTGAAGAGCGCAGGAAGCGCCTCAGCCAATCGCAGTCTACGACCAGGTGAGAACCCCACGGCAGGCTGGCTATGCCACGAGAAGGCCCGCGAAGGATCGCGAGGTGCGCAGGGCCACGATACGCCTCGGGACGGTTCGCCTCGTCGATCGCCCTCACCACAAGGGCTCCACTGCTTGGAGCGCTTGAAGACGATGGAGGGGGCGAAGCCAAGGGGGACGGCTCCTCAGCCGTCTCCGCAAGCTCGGCTGGAAGGGGCCTGCGGAGCAAGGGTCACTAAGAGCAACAGAAGGATCGGGAGCTGGGAAAGGAGAAGGCTTACTCATCAGTGGCGAAGTACTTCCTACGCTTCAGCTGGCGACAAGGGTAATCGTCGCCCAGGGCCTCCCTTCTCTTCCGGAGGGCCTCAAAGTCCACGGGGAAGCGGCCTAAGAGTCGGGCGCAGGGATCAACCTACGACGAAGATGGGGCGTCAAGGCGATCTGCGGCAGGGGCGCCTGCCTGACGTGCGCCGCCAATCGCCTCGCCAAGAGAAGTCGCCGGAGCCTTAGTGGCCTCGGTCGTAGGCGCAGAGGGCAGCTGCTTGTCACCCTCAGCCTCGGCGGCACGGGCCCCGATAACTGCTTCCTCATGAGCCTCGCCCGGCGCTGTCACCCCGCCGGGAGCCCCCTCGGCCTCTGGCGCCTCGTGCCTCCCTGCTCCGCCACTTGAGGAAGAGTCGCCTTGGCCAACTGGAAGGGCAGTCACCACCACTGGGGTCTCGCGAGGCCCTTGAAGGCCGGCGGGGCACGGCCCCCACTCATCGAAGGCAGGCATCTGCCTCACAAAATCGCCCCCGCTCTGGCAGAGGTACAGCAAGGCCCCTCCCTGGTGGATACTGCCAGGGTTGGGGTCCCCCGTCAGGGTCAAGAGCGCCGTCCTCAGCACTTTAGGTGTCAGGTTCTCTTCCTGGAGCCTCATACGATTGTTGCGCCCGCTGAAGGCCCACATCCGGCGGGAGTGGCGCTGGAGAGGAGCAACGCGGCGTAGCAGGAACTCCTTCACCACCTTGGGCGTTGTCGCGCCAAGCGACCTCAAGAACGCGAGGCGGTGCTAGACGAAGACGAGCCGGGGGCTCTCAAGCATCTCCTGGCCCAAGCCCGAATTGGGGACAGCAGGCGAAGTTGGCTCTGACAGCACGGGGCTGGGCACCCCAGCATCCACATACAGCCACCGCTCGCGGAACCCAGCCGTGGGCGGAGGGAGCTTGAAGTCAATCCCAATGGCTGCCGTCTCAGACGCGGCAACGAAGCTCACACACGCCCAGCATTGGGTAGGGTCAACAAGGCGCAGCGAGAAGAAGTGGCGCAGCAAGGCAACCGAAGGAAGGATGCCCATCATAGCCTCGCAAACAAAGGCAAAGACCGAAAGGAGAGTGATGGATTCAGGACCCAGATGCATCATGTGGATCTGATAATGGGAAAGCACGGCATTGAAGAAATCAGAAAAGGGAGGAACCAGACCCGCCCACAGGGCGTCGGCAAAATACGGGACCTCGGTGGCTATCCTGTCGATGGAGAAGTGGGACGCGGGCCAGGCCGTCGTCCTCCCGCATTCATTGAACATGGTGGCCAGAGCCAAGCTGACCTTGCCCAAGCCCTCGACGGGGGCCGCCAACGGCGGCGCGCAAGGCGAAGACATGGGTTTCTTCCCTCTTCCCTTCTTCGTTGGAGCCATGGCGATGGGAAGGGGGGGAAGGTTCAAGATTGGGTTGAAAACAAAAACCAGAGTTCGAGCGGAGGAAGGACAGAGGGCGCTCGAGCAACCAAACAGGGGAACGGCTGTGTACGACTACGGGTCCGCCTAGCATGGCGCAAAATAAGGAGGGCGTGGGGGAACAGTGCCGCCCACGTCCAATCAACCGCCACGCGGCGCCCAAGGCCGCAGGCTGTAAGGGCCCGCGGCGCTTCGCTCTTGCCCTTCCGCCTCCCTGGACGGCCAAGTCCGGGCGCGCCTTGGGCCCGGGGGCTACTGTCGGTGTTCTGGGAACGGGGGTCCCCAGACTTGCCTGCCTGCGGCCTGCGGCGTGGCTCAAAGGGGGCCCAGCGCGGCCCATATTCACCAACACAAACCCAAGACCCTCGCGAGGGGCCAAGCCTCGCGGGGCGGACGACACGGAGCTTCCCCAGGCACGGCCTCGTCAGGCTGGCTCGCGAGGAGGTGGAGAGATCAAGGCGGGGTACCTCACGAGGTGCCCGTGACGCAAGCCATGACGACCGAGGGCGCCAGGCGGGTGCCAGGCCGCGCAGTGTCCTCCTTTCCTCTTTGGTGCAAAGGGGGCAAGCGCAGCCGCGGAGTACTGAGGCATCAGGCAAAGGTTGCCATTTCGGTGCAACGAGACCAAGACCATGAGGACTACAAGATTGAGGTCATCGTGGAGCCCGAGACGGCATCATCACCAGAGCTTTGTGCAGGCGAAGACTACTTTTGTCAGGGTAGCTAGTACTAGCTGTCCCCCTTCAAATTAGCCCGCCATTGTTGGCTCCCTTCCCGCTCGATATTTGGGAAGAGGACCAGGGCCTCTATAAATAGGACCAGCCACCCACAGAGCAAGGGGGTTGGAAGGAAATAGGGGGGATCGACGGATAAAAGAAAGGATCAGAGAGAGAGAGAAAGGTGACTGAACTCCTCCCAGCAGTTCCTCGCCCCAGCCAAGAACAGACCCTCGCGAGGCTGTTCTTCCTTGTATTGTTCATCATCATCAGCCCAAGAGGCAATCCACCACACCACACATTGGAGTAGGGTATTACACCACAACGGTGGCCCGAACCAGTATAAACCCTGTGTCTCTTGTGTTGTTCTTTCGTTAGTTTAGATCCTAGCAAGGTGGAGGGGTGCAGGTAGGTAGGAGGCGAAATCTCCGTGCGCACCCCAGTGTTAGAACCTCAAGGGTCTGCCGGAACCCGAAATCCGACATATGCCTATTACACTGGGGAAGCAGCGCCTCGGTGTTTATCTTAGGGGTGTGTGGGGCCTATAGCTACTGGCGCCCGATCTGGAGGTCGGCCGGGATTAAAGGGATGGCATGGGGGTGCTGCCAAGCACAGCGGTGGTGTGAGGTCGAGGGGAGGGTGGGGCGGCGGAGGCACGGGTCTGGTCCAGTGGTCGCTTGCGGTTCGAGAAAGATCGTCAACAGTGACTGGCGGGAGGTAGACGAAGGCCATCTGCCCGTTCCTTATTGATCGGATAGTTCATAAAAAATCGACTGACCTATTTATTTTCAATCGACTGTTATCTTGATAGGACCACATGTGGTGGTGTGCTGGAGGAGTACCTGCATTTCCTGTGCTCATACATTACAAAATCATACGGAGTAGAATTTAACTTTGTTTTCCATGCAATGTTGTAGAGCTATCATACGTCTCCTCCCATTTATTTTTCAGCCACTTGCTATCTGCTACTTTTAAAGTGCACTAGTTCTACACAAACTTAAATCATACTCTCACTATTGTGTTTTTATGCAAGGGTATTTCAGACTCTGCCTTCACAGAAGCAGAAAAAAAGATAGAAGTCGCTCCATCTTTGTACGCGGTAGGCCAGACACGTTTCAGCACTTTAAAGGGTGTAGTGTCAGCGGATGGAGATGGTAAATGTAGCTCTGGAGTTGACAATCTCGCTCGCAATGAACCACCATCCCAGGTGCCTGCTTTAACTTCGCGGTGTCATATGTGGTTGCATGTTGCATATGGTGTCTAGCTTGTATTCGAAAGGTCGAAGTCGTTCTTTATTAAGATAAGGAAAGATATTTTTTACATGAACCACCATCCCGGGAGCACCAGAAGTCAAATAGCTAGTCAGGGCACTGGGCGAGCCAGTGACAAGCCCAGCACAGACAGGCATCACCTGGAAGCCAACTAAAAACCCACGATGGTGGCGAAGCAACCCGCCTCCCACCAGGCTCTCAGGTCCTAGATGATCCTGCTCACCACTCCAGCCGGATGTCTAGCTTGTATTGCTTCCAATTTGGTTAAATTGGATCTGCTTAACTTACACACTATACCTTTGAATATGACATGCCTTCCTGTTTTTGGTACATACTAGTATTAACCAGGTTCTTACATCAAACTAATGTTCTTGTGTATCCCTCATCAATCACTTATGATGAGGTAGTCAGGCTAGTGGACTACTGTGAGCAAAGATCCTCATTTAAAGAATGTAGCGCCAGCCTCCCACATGATTCTGAAGAAACAACAAGGCTAGAAGAAGATAGTGAATGTAGCTCTATAGTTGATTACCGTATTTCCCCTATACTAGCATCGCATGTGCTTGCTCTAACTTGGCAGCGTGATATGTAGTTGCATCTTGCATATGGTGTCTAGATTGTAGTTTTTCCAATCTGGTTAAATTGCATGTGCTATTCTACTTAGTTTATACATTATACCTGTTAATATGACATGCCTTCCTCTTTTTACTACATAGTACATCTATCTATTAAGCATGTCCTTACATAGAACTACTGTTTTTTTGTATCCCTTATCAATCAATATGATGAGACACCTTTAGTATATGAAGTGTGATATTAGCTGCATATTTCATATGATTTATAGCATGCGCTGCTTCTAATTTGTTGAAATGCCATTTATGATGGGATGCTTTTAACTTGGCAGAGTCATATTGGTTGCATTTTTCATGTGGTGTCTAGCTTGTATTGCTTCTTATTTGTTGAAATGCTTTGTGCTTAGTTTACACAAACAGTTGTGAATATGCCACGCCGTCCTGTTTTTCGTATTATTCCATCCTGGTATCATGTATTTGCCTTACATCAAAGTAGTGATTGTCAATATCATGCACGAATGAGTTCTGAAGAGTGCATTTATTGCTTGTTCTTGTCGGTTTTACTTGACAATTCAAAATCAATAAAGCGGAAGGAAGTTAGCAAGGCAGCGGATAAAGGTGCTCCTTCCAAATTGAGGTCCTCTATAGATTCTACTCCGCCATACCCCCAAGATGATTTCCAAGACAACACATGCATAGACACTCAACGTAGCTGTGTTGATGATGAGCATGTCTCCCCTAGTGCACCATCACATGTGCTCCCTCTAACTTGCCACTATTATATGTGCTTGCATGTTATGTATGATGTCTAGCTTGTATTGCTTCTAATTTTGTTAAATTCCATTTGCTTACTTTACACATTATACTTGTGAATAAGACACGTGTTCCTATTTCTAGAGCATACAATATCTGTCTATCACACCATGTTCTTACATCAAAGTACTACTGTTGTGTAACCTGCAACAATCACTTAGCATAAGACACGTTTGACTTGGGAGTGTCATATAGGTTACATCTTGCATTCTTTTCTATCTTGTACTACTTCTAATTTGTTGAAATGGCACTTATGAAGAGACAGTTTTAACATGGTAGAGTGATATTCGTTGCATCTTTCATATGGTGTCTAGATTTCATTACTTCTAATTTGTTGAAATGCCTTCTCCTTAGTTTACACATCGTAATCTGTGAATATGCAATGTTGTGAATACGCAATAGCACTAATGACGAGAGACCTTTAACTTGGTAGTGTGATGTTGTTTGCATCTTGCACATGATTTATTTCTTATACTGCTTCACATTTGTTTAAATGCCATTTATGATGAGACACTGTTAACTTGGCAGAGCGATATTTGTAGCATCTTTCATGTGGTGTCTACCTTCCATTGCATTTCTTCTAATTTAGTGAAATGTCTTATGCTTAGTTTACACATCATAGTTTTGGTTATCTCATGCCATCCTATTTTTCGTACATATTACATCCTCCTATCATGTGGTTGTCTAACATCAAAGTTCAGTTCGTCTATATCATGCATCAATTTGTTCTGAAGAACTAAATTGTTATTCGTTTTTCTTGTCGGCTTGACTTAACATGGCACAGAGAAAGAGGAAGCAATAGAGAATGACAAGGAAAGGGAAGCGGAAGAATCCTGCAGATTCTGCTGGTACTGATGGTGCAATAGAAGGTCAAAGTCCAGCGGAAAATTGTACAAACAGGTTATCTTGTGCAACACGAGCTGCAGAACAAGCCGAACAGAAACAAATAGCTGCCACCAAACAAGCATAGACATTCCTAGTTGTTGGAACACCTTCCATAGTACCACCAGCTGCATGATTTACTCGTTGGTCAACTCAGCTAGCAGCATGTTCCCAAGCCCCCTTTCCACCTAACACTACTTCTGAAGCACCCTTGACACAAGATGAGTTGGCAAGATCATATGAACTTTGTGAGATCAGACCGCAAGAAGGTAGTTGCTAGAGTCAAGTTACAGTTGCATGCTTCTTTATATGTAGTCTCACAGTTTGATGTACACTAACACTTCCTATGTTCGTTGTTGGACTAGCACCTAGGCGCAAGAGGAAACAAACATCAGGGATAATGCTCAATAGGTTAACTAAATCTAGAGGAGGAAGAATGATGATCCATTTTGAGGCAGGTTTAAAAAGGCCATGTGATGCTATAGAGTCAGCCAAGTTAGTATCAGAGGCAGCGGTTGCCGTTAGGTGTCATGTACATATCCTCCCAACATGGATTCAGTACAGGAATGACAAAGACAAAACGCAGTTCAACACCTTCCTCGACCATTTATCTGTAGGTTTGGTTATTTATGGGAACTAGTAATATCGTCTTGCTCTGTCCCATACTTTCTAGGTTGCTGATAATGGGACTCTCATAATTTGCAATAGATGAGGTTCAAGTTGGATAGCCAAGTTGATGCAACAAGACAAGCTTGTGCCCATGTTTTCAAGTCTGCTCTACGATAGTATCTGTATAACTTGAGGAAAACTCACTTTGAAGGCAAGGCTAACAGTGAACTTTCTTAAACATCTCCAATGGAAAACATATCGGATGAAGACTAGAGAGGCCTTGTTGAACACTGGTCTGATCCAAAGTACCAGGTACATTATATATGTGATCAGATCACATGTTGAAGTCCTATTTACGCATGTGCCACACAAATCTATCTTCTTGAAGGTGAATTGTTCAAAGAACAAGGCCAACCATACAAAAGTGAAATTCCAATAGACGACAGGATCTCATAGCTATATTGCACACTATGAGGCTCTTGTAATTAGATGCTATTTCACTCTTTTCGTTGTACCATATTATCAGATCTATATTGACTTGTTCCAAATGCAAAGGAAAGCCCGGAAGGACCAAAAAGTACCTGAACCAAATGCTGTGGAAATCTTCAAGGACTGTCACACCAGCAAGACGAAGGGCATTACTACACCAGTCAAAGCCAATGTTGTAAGTCCTTAATCATCATGCCTTTTAACTACTACTTTCTCTGACTCGTGCCTTGAACTGCATGATTTGCAGCCAATGTCTATTACTCTTTTCAATTTTATGCACAATTGTCTTTGCGTATCATTGCACCTTACAAGGTTTAAAAGAGAGGAGTGATGTTCCTTTGATCTTGACCAATAATCTAGTTCTGTGCTGGACTTGCCCACACAATGTTACAATTGTGTGTTTGTGTGTTCCCAGTTGTTTTATGATAGGAATGATGTCATACTATGCTTCCCGTATTATAAACTTTGTCTCTTTATCCTTAGCTATCAATACAATGTGAAGAAATAGACAATACATTAGGCATGGTACATGGTCATATGTTTGGAACCTGGCTTTATTATGTACTTCGCAGTAAAATACAACTGATATTTTACATGGGTTCACCAGAATAAGTTATGCATATAGACCAAAGCTATTTTGTTTGGTTTTGCTGCCTCCCTAATATCTTCAGTTCTGGTACTACTAATGTAAAAATTCAACTTTTCAGCAAGCTATGGAAAAAATGGTGGAACCGCCACCTTTTGAAGGTGGCGAGGCAACTATAACCACAATGTCAGTTCTTGCTGCAGTGGGTCAGCACCTGAACACAAACAGTGCCAAAAGCACGTTCCTGCGTAATACTGGGTTGGTTTTTAAGGCAATCTCGTCCAAACTGCCTCATGATCAAGATATGCAAGCTCAAAACAATGTTATCTCTGCGCTCTAGACACAAGTCCATTCCCTAACAGAGACCCTTTGTGAAACAAGGATAGACATTGTTCGATGTCGTCAAGATATGCATGGTGTTGAAACCAGACTATCAAACATTTTCTATGTTGCTTAGGAGCCTAGGAGAAATGAAGGTGAAGGTTATGGTGCTCCATCGGACAATACAACATGAAAACGTAATAGTCAGGTCAAATGAACTGAGCTTCTGAACTTCTGCTAGTGCATTTATCTGCCAGACTATTAACTTTTATGCCAACCTTCCTTTTATTTTATAGTTGTAATTTGTTTTGTTGCGATACAAAATTTGTTCTTAACGTGCAGCCACCGGCTAAAGAAAATAGCAAGCCATTTTTGTATAGTGTAGGGTGTTCCCTATATTTGCACTGGTGGTGATCTTTGACGCCCAGTGGATGTAATCTGTGCAATCGCCTTAATAGCCTACCATTAGTTTCGGGCTTATTTATTTCCTAGTCTACTTTTTCGCTGGTTTGCTAGTGGCCGCAACAACCATGGGCCATATAAGGACCATGGTAACCTTGACCCTGCTACGAGCCATAGCATCCTTGGGCCTCCTACGGGCCGTCGATAAATGGGCCTCCAACAAGGCCTTAGAATCGGTCGGCCTCAGGCCGTTGGATAAATGGGTCTACATGGCCCATAAACGGGCGTAATTGGAATAGGCCCAGCACGGTAACGGGCCGTTAACAGGCCGGAGGACAGCAAAGGCTTAATTCTGTCATACGCATAATGTGTCGTTAATGGGCCAGAATATAGGACGGGCTAGAAACGGCGCAACAAGTTAACAGGCCAGAAATGGGCCAACTCTTGCCACGGGCTGAATTTGGCCCATTAGGGGATCAAGACAGTAATGGGCCGAAAGTAATCGAGGGCGGGAAAGGAGCCCAAGAATGTATGGGCCGTCAGTAGGCCGAAAGCTAACATGGGCTTGAAATGGCCCATGTGAATCATGGGCCGTTAACGGGTACAAAGAAATTTACTATTCATTATGGGCTAGAGTCACCGTGGGCCTCTAAAGGGCATAAAGGTACGAAGGCCTGAAAGACGTTGTGGGCCATACATGGGCCGAAAGTGAAACGGGCTAGTGTTATATTCGATGGCCCACATGACGTTGTTGGGCCGATTTCGAGTAGGCCCTAATGGGTCGTGAGTTACCAGGCCGTAAAATGGGCTATTTGCGAAGAGACCATTAACAGGCTTTTCATGGGCCAGCCCGCTAACTTTTGACCAAGTCAAACAGGCCGCCTTTGTAAGCTAAATGGGCCAGTGGTGGGCCATCACATGTGTTGACATATCATAGGCGCCTATCTAACCCACTCACGAGCTGACACATGTTTCCTCCGGCCAATCAGAATTTTACACGTGGAAATTTCCCATTAGTCCGGGCTGTTAACGGGTTATCAGATCCAAAACCGCACCCGATAGCTTAAAGGTGACCCATTATGGTGGATGCCACATGTTGGTCACCCTTGACGAAAGCACTTCTATGACGCGCGATTTATCATCATGAAAGTGGACACTTCCGTGATGATAATTTTGGTAATGTCATGGAACACTTCTACGACAACACAAGTATGACTATCTTGATTCTGTCATAAAATCGTCATGGATGTACATGCATGACAGAAAACGTGACCTACCGTGACAAACACGTATCATCACAGAAGTGTATTTTTTTGTAGTGAGCATGGATGCCTTGATTTTCGAGAAGTCTATTAAGATAAGGATCCATTGAGATGTTTTAGGCCTGGTACGAAATTAATGCAGGTGATGTCATGGCAGTGTATGATGGTTCTGTTCACGTGATGTCATGGCGGCTTACATCAGTCTAATGAAGATTCGGCACGGGTGCATTTTCTACTAAGGAAAAAGGGGAGATTGATGTGAACAAGTTCAAATCAACCTGGGGCCTAATGTTGGGGATATAACTCTGAGGTATGACCTGCCCAGGAGGGGATGGGTCACGTTGTTGGCAGCTTAAGATGAGAAGGCCCAAGACATCTAAAGGCCCAAGACCCGGGGGAGACTTAGGGCCCAAAGGTGTGAACCGCCATATGGTAACTTGTTCTGTAAGCCAGGTTTAGTTTGAAACCAAGCCGGTCACATTTGTGTGAGCTGGCCGGGATTCTGTAAGTTGTGAGGGATCAACCTATATATAAAGGGGTGACCCGGCGGCGAGTTAAGTCAGGAGACGATCAATCAAGAACTAGGTCAAGCATATTCGCTCCCTTGTACTCGAAACTCAAGCTATACAACTAGAAGCAGGACGTAGGTTTTTGCCTCGATGAGAGGGGCCGAACCTGGGTAAACTCCGGGTATCCTTTGTCTCGTTCAACCCCTTTAAGCTAACCTAGTGCGATGGCTCCACACCTAAGTCCTTTCACTAGGACATCTGCCATGACAAAATCACGACACCCTTCTTCGGCTGAACAATCTCAATCCGAAGGAAGTATCGAAGAGGTCCAAGATACTTTACCTCAAATGCTTCTCCCAGTCTTGCCTTCAAACATATGATTTCTTCAACATCGTCTCCAGTAATCACAATATCATCCACATACACTGACAAAATGGTTATATGGATTCGTCTACGTCGGTACTGTATGATCAAGCATAAAGAGAAAAAGAAAAAAGAAAAAGAAAATGTCCACATGAATCTCAATGTAAGATTAATGACATGGGAATTAGATGTGCAATACTTATGGCACATCTAGATGTGCTTTAGCAAAACTGCCATATTTAACTGGACAGTCACAAAATCCAGTTGGAAAGAATATGGAGGGTGGATGTAAATTAAGTTTTCCCCCAAAACCTAAAAACCTCCGGAGGCACCGTGGCGATTAGGGTTTGGACGTGGATCACGATTTCGCCTAGTGAATCTCGTCGGGGTGAACGATTAAGAGGGAACGGTGCCACCCATGGCTGCTCCCAACGCAGCCGCGGGTGCTAGGGCAGGGGAGGACACTCGGGCGAGTCACGGAACCACAGAAAAAGTTGCAGGAAATCTTGTGGAAACTTGATATCTTGGAAGAAGAGGCTACTCCTTTGGTGATCGACGATCATGTCGAAGCAGGACCGGCGAAGTGGCTCCTGGCTGGTAAAGTTCTCCATCAAAACCAGTTTCATATTTAGACCATTATCAATGCTCTTCATCCGACATGGGTTAATCCAAGAGGTCTACAGTTCTGATAAGTTGGAATCAATATGTTTGTGGCGGAATTTGAGAACTAGTGAGATAGAGATCGGGTATGGAGTGGTGCACCATGGCATGTCAGCAAGAATGTCGTGGTGTTGGTAGAATTTGATGAGTGTATGAGGCCCGATGAGGTGAAGTTTGACCGATTACAAATCTGGGCTAGCTTTGTGAATTTACCCTATAATTTGAGGGACGAAACTTGGTGGAATCATATTGCCAAGCAGATGGATCAACATGCTCAATCTGTTAAATTTGATCACAATGGAGGGTTCCTGCGAGCTAGGATAACCATTGATGTGGATAAGCCTATCAGGAGGTGGATACTAATTGATTCTCCAAGGAGACAAAAGGTAGACATGTATGATATTTAGTACGAACAAGTGCCATATTTTTGCTTCTCCTGTGACAGATTGGGACATTCAGAACTATACTGACATACACCGAGATCTCGAGATGAGAAAGGGGAACTCCCGTTTGGCCCAAAACTTCGTGCTCCGGATGAATCCAGCAAGCCGACGACTAGTGAGAATACCTCTAGGGAGCCAAAGTATGGTGCTAGAATCAAGTAGACAACAAGAAACTCAAGCACCAACAAGGAAACTGGTGAGGAAGTGGTATCCCATGTCAAGAACAAATAGCCACCGAAGCGGAACGATGCTCCAAATCAAGTATATCGATCCATGGGCGAAAACTATGCTACTAATCGATGGGGGACTAGGGGCTAGTGATGGGGGTACAAGTATGATCAAGGAAGGCTCGACTTTGGCTAGTAATGAGGGTGAGGGCGATGATTATACCCGAGACCTGAAGAAGAAGAAACCTACTCTAGAAAATTCTGAACAGACCGCATCGTAGTCCTACCCATCCCAATGAGTTGTTTGAGCTAGAACTGCCAGGGGCTTGGGAACCCTGAGGAAGTTCATGAGCTTCGGAGTATTGTGAAAATGGAAGGTCCCACTCTTCTATTTGTTAAGGAAACAAAAATTAGAGCAAAAAGAGTTGATGATTTACAACATACTCTTGGTTTCGGAGGTTGCTTTGATGTTGACAGTGCCGGCCTTAGTGGCGGCATTGGTTTGTTTTGGTCCTAGGAAATGACTGTCGAACTAAAGAACTACAGGCAAAATCACATTGATGTTGTGGTTTAGAGTAATGATCAACACTCCTCAGTATGGCATTTCACAGATTTTTACGAAGCACCGCGAGCAGAAGATCGACATCACAGTTGGCGGTTCTTGTGTACTCTTCATGCCCTACCACATACTGGTTGGTTGTGTATGGGAGACTTTCATGAAACTTTGTATGCATGTGACCATTTCAGTAGAGTTGCTCGATCTGAAAGTCGCATGAGAACGTTTAAGGAGGTCATTGATGATATTTCCTTCCAGGATTTGGGTTGGTCCGACACGGCTTATACATGGGACAATCAGCAAGCGGGGGAGTCAAATGTAAAGGCAAGGCTGGATCGAGCTTTTGCCAAAGAAGAGTTTAGACAACTTTTTCAGCACACACGGGTCAGGCATCTCCCTTCGGTCGTGTATGATTACTATTTTATTGTGGTTGAGATACGAGATGTTCTGTCAGATAGACCGAGGGCTAAGAAACAATTTCGATATGAGAACGTCTAGAAAACACACTCGGATTATGATCGCCTGGTGGCCGATACATGGCGGGGCATACAACATACTCCAGGGCTGGAGGGCATCACACCGACGCTGGGTATAATGCAAGCTACACTTGAGCCATGGGGTTTGAAGGAGTTTGGCTGCTTGACACGGATTGTAAGACAGCTTCAGACGAAGCTTGATCATATCCGCTGTCAATCTATTGGTTCGGGACCATCGGACGATGAGAAGAGCATAGTGAAAAAATTAAAGGAGGCACTACACCAGGAAGAGGTGTGGATCCGGCCGTGGTCACATGTCCCATGGCTCCGCTAGGGCGATCGAAACACATCCTACTTTCTAGCGCAAGCTGCACAGTGCAAGCGTATGAACAAGATTCAAGTCCTACGATGGTTTGATGGCTCGGTTTGCGGCAGTGAGAGTGAGGACAAGATTGAAGTGCAAGCTTTCTACCAAAACCTATATGAGTCACAAGGTTTTACGGACGCTAGTAATCTTCTCGCTCATGTTCTTGTCAATGTCACGAAAGCAATGAATGTTGAGCTCACCAAACCATACACTGTGTCGGAGGTTAGAGTGGCGTTGTTTCAAATGGCACCCTCAAAGGCTCCTGGTGTAGATGGTTTTACGGAAGGGTTTTACCAACGTCACTGGGACTTGTTGGGTGACGACCTGACCCAGACGGTTTTGGACTTTTCAAATGGAGGAGAACTACCTTCAGGTTTGAATGATACTTCCATCACGCTTATTCCTAAGGTTAGACATCCTCAAAAATGATTTCTCAGTATCGTCCTATTGTGCTATGACCGGTGTGATGCCCCCGATTTGATCGCACAGTAATCATGCACGCAAATGTGTACGACCAAGATCATGGACTCACGGGAGGATATCACAACACAACTCTAAACACAGATTAAAGCTCATACATGCTTCATATTAAAAGCTAGGGGCCTCGAGGGATCAAAAACATAAGCTCGAATACAAAAGAGTTGGCGGAAGCAATTATATCTGAGTACAGACATAAATTAAACAAGTTTGCCTTAAGAAGGATAGCAGAAAAGTGGCAACGGTCGAAAAGGCAAGGCCTCCTGCCTGGGACTTCCTAACTACTCCTCGAAGCCGAACTCCATGTAGAATCATCCTCGGGATCATCTGGCTCCTGGACACCCCCATCTGGTTGCATCATCCGAGAAGAAAGAAAAGGGGGGAAAGGGGGAGCAAAGCAACTGTGAGTACTCATCGAAAGTACTTGCAAGCAAGGATCTACACTACATATGCATCGGTATCAATGAAATGGGTAGTCTCTGTGGACTGAACTGTAGAATGCCAGAATAAGAGGGGTATAGCTACTCCTATCGAAGACTACACTTCTGGCAGCCTCCATCTTGAAGTATGTAGAAGAGAGTATCTTGTAAGTTCACCAAGTATCATTGTATAGCATAATCCTACCTGACAATCCTCTTTTCATCACCTTGTGAGAGAGCGATCACCGGGTTGTATCTGGCACTTGAAAGGGTGTGTTTTATTAAGTATCCAGTTCTAGTTGTCATGAGGTTGGAATACAACTCCGGGTCGTCCTGTTACCGTGGACACGACTATTCGAATAGATCAATCTTCCCTGCAGGGGTGCACCACATTACCCAACACGCTCGATCACTCTGGCCAGACACACTTTCGTGGGTCATGCCCGGCCTCGCAAGATCAACATGTCGCAGCCCTACCTAGGCCTAATAGAGAGGTCAACACGCCGGTCTAAATTCTAAGTGCGCAGGGGTCTTGGGCCCATCGCCCTTTGCACTCCTGCACATTGCGAGGGCGGCCAGTAAGCAGACCTAGCAACCTCCATTACAAAGGAAGTTGCGTTATGTGGTCCAACCCGGTGCGCGTCGTTCAGTCGCTGACGTCTAGGAGTCTTCGGCTAATACTATGACGTCAAGTGCACATAATTGTTCCCACGTGGTGGTTAGTGCGTATAGGCTAGTGGCCAACTCAGATCAATTACCCAATCTCGTTAAGCGTGTTATTTGAAGTAACCATGGACGCCGATGACGGATCAGGCCCACCTGTCTCCTATGTGGTCACAACCTTCCATGTCGCTCTGCCACAAAGTAACACTCGGGGGCCATCGGGAACCCAGGCCCACCACTACCTGGGTTGAACCACCTGTCCTTTCAGCCCCCCACATCCGAATGACTTGCGGGTACTCTACGAGCTAACCCGTCTTTAGTCACCACATTGTAACATGTATAAATGTATATAGTATATACCCGTGATCACCTCCCGAGGTGATCACTGCCCGATAGTATAGCATTGCACACGGACAAGAATGTAGGGCCATTTATGTAATACTAGCATCCTATACCAAGCATTTAGTATAGCAGGTAAGGTATCAACAATTGTAGAAACAATGACAGGCAATGCAACAGAATAGGAGCTATCGAATCAACTACAGTAGCAAACCTAATGCAAGAATAAGAGAGAAGAGAGTGGGTGATCTCTGGTTGATAAAGGGGAGTTTGCTTGCCTGGTTTCTCTAGCAAGAAGGAGGGTTCGTAGTCGATGTAGTCAACCATAGGGGTATCGGCAGTGGTCTCGAGGTCTACCGAAAAGAAGTAACGGAGATAGGAACACAATAAATAACAGAGCAATCAAAGCACCACAAAGCATAACATGGAAATACTCAGTGTTAGGGGTGACCTAACGCAGTACTAGGCGATGTCGGCAAAGGGGGAAAACATCCGGGAAATTATTCTCGGTGTTAGGCATTTCAGGCAGATGAAATGGAGGGGGACAGCTGCATGTCAACTATGCTCGGGTCATGTGACAGACGAACGGGGGGCATATCCGGAACCATGATATTTTTCTGACCAACTTTCTGATACGTCTCCATGGTATCTACAATTTTTGATTGTCTCATGCCAATATTATACAACTTTCACATATTTTTGGCAACTTTTTATATGATTTATTGGACTAACTTATTGATCCAGTGCCCAATGCCAGTCCCTGTTTTTGCATGTTTTTGTCACGCAGAAAATCCATATCAAACAAAGTCCAAATACAATAAAATTTTATGGAGAATTATTTTGGAATATATGTGATTTTTGGCAGTTGGAATCACCGCAAACGGAGGCCCACACAGCCCACAAGACACTAGGGAGCTCCCCAGGCCCCTTGCGCGTGGTGGTGGGTGGTTCCCTCCTCGAACATCGGTTGGAGCTCTACTTAAGGCACAAGGAAGCTTATATCCGAAAACAATCGTGTTAAAATCTCAGCGCAATCGGAGTTACGGATCTCCCGGAATATAAGAACAGAGCAGAGAGGGCGATCCAATCTCAGAGAGGCTCCTGCCCCTCTGCCGCCATGGAGGCCATGGACTAGAGGGGGAACTCTCCTCCCATCTAGGGTGGAGGCCAACTAAGAAGAAGGAGGGGGGCTCTCTCCCCCTCTCCAAGTGGTGCCGAAGTGCCACCGGGGCATGGATCGGGACGATGATCTATATCAACAATCTTGCTACCGTCAACACCAACTCTCTCTTCTTCTATGCAGCGGTGTAACACCCCTTCTCCCCACTGTAATCTCTAATTAAGCATGGTGCTCAACTCCATATATTATTTCCCAATGATCTATGGCTATCCTATGATGTTTGAGTAGATTCGTTTTGTCATGTGGGTTAATCGTGATCTTGGTTGGTATGATTGTATATTATAACTATGGTGCTGTCCTACGGTGCCCTCCATCTCGCGCAAACATGAGGGGCCCGCGCAGTAGGGTGTTGCAATATGTTCATGGTTTGCTTATTGTCAGTGTTGCGGGGGTGACAACGACCTAAATGCAGATAAGTGGGTAATGGCCTATGGCATATGGGAGTAAAGAGGACTTGATACTTAATGCTATGGTTGGATTTCACGACCTTAATGATCTTTAGTAGTTGGGGATGCTTGCTACGGGTCCAATCATAAGTGCATATGATCCAAGTAGAGAAAGTATGTTAGCTCATGCCTCTCCCTCATGTAAAATTGCAAGAATGATTACCGGTACTTGCTATCGATTGCCTAGGGACAAATGACTTTCTTGTTGACAAAAGTTGTCCACTTCTATTACCTTGCAATTTATTCGTAGTTTTATTCTCGCAAAGTACTCGTAGTTTTATTCTTGCCAAATAGTTTAATACTTGTTTTAGGTAAAGCGAACGTCAAGTGTGCCTAGAGTTGTATCGATGGTCGATAGAACTTGAGGGAATATTTGTTCTGCCTTTAGCTCCTCGTTGGGTTCGACACTCTTATTTATTGAACAAGGCTACAAACGATACCCTATACTTGTGGGTTATCAAGACCTTCTTCTGGTGCCGTTGCCGGGGAGCAATAGCGTGGGGTGATATTCTCGTGTGTGCTTGTTTGCTTTATCACTAAGTAGATTTTATTTCCTGTTCTAAGTTGTTCTCTATCTTTAGTTATGGATATGGAACACGAAACACCAAAAAATTTAGTTGCACTTGCTACTCATGGAGATGGGGAACCTCCTAAAACCCGTGATGCTCGTTATGTGAAAAATATTATGCACTATTTTGATAATCCTGAGAAAACCCCATTCAACATGATAATGGGAGTAACATTGGATCAACGTGAATACATTAGGGATTATCGGTTGACACAAAAAGGGAAACTTTTATGGGATCAAATTCATATGTTGCATTGGTATGCTTGGAATTTAAGCCAGAGATATGATTATACTTGTTGCTCTAGGATGAATGTTCCACACCTCCCCATTCCATGCAAATTTAATAATAATGAAACCTTGGCTTCTTATGGTAATGGTATATATGATTACTATGATGTGGAACGAATAGAAGAATTTGTTGCTTTTAAGGGTGCCTATGAAATTGAATCTTTGTTTGAAAAGTTTGAAGATTTTGATGATTCAGTTTATAGACCTGAAATTTTTTCTATCCTTAAATATTGCTATGATAATTATAAATTCAATTCCCATATTGATGCATTTATTGAGAATGTCTCCGCTGTCCAAGAAGAGACTAACATTTTGCTGGAGTATATGGAAGAAGAAAATGATGAAACTATGAGCTCATTGGATGAAAAATATGATGAGGAGAGCGAAGAACAAAAGGAGAAAGAGAGGATTAGCTACCCGTGCCGACCTTCTAATTAGAGTAACTCTTCAACTCATACATTGTTTAATTTCTATTCATTCTTACCGAAGGATGAATGCTATGATAATTGCTATGATCACGTTGATTCATTTGAAATATCCCTTTCTGATGAACTTGATGCTTGCTATGCTTGTGGCAAAGATGCCAATATGAATTATGCTTATGGAGATGAACTTTATATAGTTCCTTATATTAAGAATGAAATTATTGCTATTTCACCCACACATGATAGTCCTATTATCTTTTTGAATTCTCCCAATTACACTATATCGGAGAAGTTTGCTTTTATTAAGGACTACATTGATGGGTCGCCTTTTACCCTTCCACATGATAATTTTGATGAATATAATATGCATGTGCCTGCTGCTCCTACTTGCAATTATTATGAGATAGGAACTACATCTCCAGCTCTCTATGTTTCCAACACGAAAAAATTGCAACAAACTAGTTATACTATGTATTTGCCTTTACTTGATGTGCATGAATTGTTCTTGTATGACATGACGATGCATAGGAAGAGAGTTAGACTTCGTCATTGCATGATATATGTTGCTTTGTGCTCACTACTAAATGCCAAGTCATTGTTAATTCCAATTGGCTTTGATATACCTTAGGATCTGGGTGGATCCATTACTTGAGAACTTTATGCCTAGCTTAATGGCTTTAAAGAAAGCACTACCAGGGAGACAACCCCAGAAGTTTTAGACAGTCATTTATTTCTGTTGAGTGCTTTTATAAAGTTTAAAACAAAAAGAATATAGAGGGTAACTTAAAACTTCACAAAAAGAAAAGTGAAAGTGAGATAGACAAGCACCGTGGAAGCGGGAGCATGCCTTTAACTTTGTTCATGCCCATGGAAAGTTTGTGAATCTTGAATTGAAGAAACTTTTCAAAAAAAATAATTATCACCTTGTACAATTCCATTGTATTATAAAAATAATGTGCCAAGATTTTCCTTTACAATGTTTAGATTGCTTATTGGTATGTGCGGTGTAGAAACATAAACTTTGGCTGTAGTGCACGATTTTACATTTTTACTGGAATGTTGAAAGCTTCTAAAACTTTGTGCACAGTATTTCTATACAAAATTTTTGTTTTTCCTAATTGTTTGAGAATTTTTGGAGTAACATAAGTATGGTTAATGTTCATATTACTACAGACTATCCTGTTTAAGACAGATTCTGTTTTTGATGCATTGTTTTGCTTGTTTTGATGAAACTATTGATTTTTATCGGTGGTATAAGCCATGAAATATTTATATTACAGTAGCTATAGTGCAAAAAGAAAATATTAATTGGTTAGCAATAGTATTTAGAATAGTGATTTGCTTTATTATACTAACGGATCTCACCGAGCTTTTTGTTGAGTTTTGTGTGGATGAAGTGATCAAAGATCGAGAAGGTCTCGATACGAGGAGAAGGAGGAGAGGCAAGAGCTCAGTCTTGGGGATTCCCAAGGCACCCCAAGTATATATTCAAGGAGACTCAAGCTTCTAAGCTTGGGGATGCCCCGGAAGGCATCCCATCATTCTTTAACAAGTATCGGTATGTTTTTGGTTTCGTTTCTTTCGTGTGATATGTGCAAACCTTGGAGCATCTTTTGCTTTCAGTTTTCACTTTTATTTTATGCACCATGCTGGTATGAGATATTACATTGTTAATTTATAGAATGCTCATTGCACTTAACTTATATGTTTTGAGTATGGCTTTATAGAATGCTTCATGTGCTTCACTTATATTATTTGATGTTCGGATTGCCTGTTTCTCTTCACATAGAAAACCGTTATTTAAAGAATGCTCTTTTGGTTCACTTATATTTATTAGAGCATAGTCTTTTGTAGAAAGAATTAAACTCTCATGCTTCACTTAGATCTATTTAGAGAGTCAACGGGAATTGGTCAATTGCATGGTTAGTCATAAAATCCTAAATAAAACTTATGGATCACTGAATATGATATGATTGATTCCTTGCAATAGTTTTGCGATATAGAGATGGAATATGTGGGAGCTACTAGTAAACGGTTGTGGTTAGTAAGAATATTGGTGTTAAGGTTTGTGATTCCCGAAGCATGCACGTACAGTCTCTCGTTATGCTATGATGTTGGAGCATGATTTATTATTGATTGTCTTCCTTATGAGTGGCGGTCGGGGACGAGCGATGGTATTTTCCTACCAATCTATCCCCCTAGGGGCATGCATAGTAGTACTTTGCTTCGAGGGCCAATAAACTTTTGCAATAAGTATATGAGTTCTTTATGACTAATGTGAGTCCATGGAATATACGCACTCTTACCTTTCCCGCAATTTGCTAGCCTCTACGGTACCGTGCATTGCCCTTTCTCATATCGAGACTTGGTGCAAACTTCGCAGGTGCATCCGAACCCCGCGATATGATACACTCTATCACACATAAGCCTTATTTTATCTTCCTCAAAACAGCCACCATACCTACCTATTATGGCTTGTCCATGGCCATTCCGAGATATATTGCCATGCAACTTCCACCGCTTTTGTTTGATGACTTGAGCATTCATTGTCATATTGCTTTGCATAATCATATAGCTGACATAGTAGTTGTGGCTCAGCCACCGTTCATCATGTTTCATACATGTTACGCTAGATCATTGCACATCCTGGTACATGCCAGAGGCATTCATATAGAGTCATACTTTGTCATAGGTATCGAGTTGTAATTTTTATTTCCTTTGAGTTATATGTAAATAGAAGTGTGATGATCATCATTATTCATTTTTAGAGCAGTGCCCCAGTGAGTAAAGGATGATGGAGACTATGATTCCCCCACAAGTCGGGATGAGACTCCGGACAATGAGAGAAGAAAAAAAACGAAAAAGAAAAAAAGAAAAAGAAAGAAAAAAGAAAAAATAAACAAAGAGAGAAGGGGCATTGTTAGTATCCTTTACCACACTTGTGCTTCAAAGTAGCACCATGTTTTTCATATGGAGAGTCTCCTATGTTGTCACTTACATATACTAGTGGTAATTTTTCATTATAGGATTAGATGCACACCCACTTAGTTTCCATATTGATCTTAGTGCATTCGTTGCATGGCAATCCCTACTCCTCGCATTGATATCAATTGATGGGCATCTCCATAGCCCATTGGTTAGCCGCGTCGGTGTGAGACTTTCTACTTTTTGTCTTCATTATATTTACCCTTATCATCATACTCTATTCCACCCATAGTGCTATACCCATGGCTTGCGCTCATGTATTGCGTGAGGGTTGAAAAAGCTGAAGCGCGTTAAAAAGTACGAACCAATTGCTTGGCTTGTCATCGGGTTTGTTCATGATAAATACTTTGTGTTAAGAAGACAGAGCATGACAAGACTATATGATTTTGTAGGGATAGCTTTCTTTAGCGTTGATATTTTGAAATACATGATTTTTTGTTGGGATGCCTGAGTATCGATGTCTTTATGTCAAATTATAGTATTGCTTTGAATCACTTATGTCTTAATATTCATGCCATGATTATATATCTAATCAAGTTTATGCTAGGTAGCATTCCACATCAAAAATTATCTTTTTAATCATTTACCTACTTGAGGACAAGCAGGAATTAAGCTTGGGGATGCTGATACGTCTCCGTCGTATCTATAATTTTTTGTTGTTTCATGCCAATATTATACAACTTTCACATATTTTTGGCAACTTTTGATATGATTTATTGGACTAACTTATTGATCCGGTGCCCAGTGCTAGTTCCTGTTTTTGGCATGTTTTTGTCTCACAGAAAACCCATATCAAAGGAAGTCCAAATGCAATAAAATTTTACGGAAAATTATTTTGGAATATATGTGATTTTGGGAGTTGGAATCCCCGCAAACAAAGGCCCACACAGCCCATAAGACACCAGGGCGCGCCCCAGGCCCCTATCGCGTGGTGGTGGGTTGTGCCCTCCTCGAACGTTGTTCGGAGCTCTACTTAGGGTGCAAGGAAGCTTATATCCGAAAAAAATCATATTAAAATCTTAGCGCAATCGGAGTTACGGATCTCCCAAAATATAAGAAACGGTTTTCGGCCAGATCTGCAAAAAGCAAAATAGAAGAGAACAGAGAGGGAGATCCAATCTCGAAGGGGCTCCTGCCCCTCTGCCACCATGGAGGCCATAGACCAGAGGGGGATCTTTCCTCCCAACTTGGGGGAGGCCATGTAAGAAGAAGAAGGAGGGGGGCTCTCTCCCCCTCTCTCCCGGTGGCGCTGGAGTGCCACTGGGGCAAGGATCGGGACGGCGATCTACATCAGCAATCTTTCTACCGTCAACATTAACTCTCCCCCCTCTATGCAGCGGTGTAACACCCCTTCTACCTGCTGTAATCTCTACTTAAACATGGTGCTCAACTCCATATATTATTTCCCAATGATCTATGGCTATCCTATGATGTTTGAGTAGATTCGTTTTGTCCTATGGGTTAATCATGATCTTGGTTGGTATGATTGTATATTTTATTTACAATGGTGTCCTACGGTGCCCTCCATCTCGCGCAAACATGAGGGGCCCCGCTGTAGGGTGTTGCAATATGTTCATGGTTTGCTTATTGTTAGTATTTTGGGGGTGACGGCAACCTAAATGCGGGATAAGTGGGTTATGGCGTATGGGAGTAAAGAGGACTTGATACTTAATGTTATGGTTGGGTTTCACGACTTTGATGATCTTTAGTAGTTGCGGATGCTTTCTAGGGGTCCAATCATAAGTGCATATGATCCAAGTAGAGAAAGTATGTTAGCTCATGCCTCTCCCTCATGTAAAATTGCAATAATGATTACTTGTACTTGCTATCCATTGCCTAGGGACAAATGACTTTCTTGTTGACAAAAGCTATCCACTTTTATTACCTTGCAATTTATTCGTAGTTTTATTCTCGCAAAGTACTGGTAGTTTTATTCTTGCCAAATAGTTTCATACTTGTTTTAGGTAAAGCAAATGTCGAGTGTGCGTAGAGTTGTATCAGTGGTCGATAGAACTTGATGGAATATTTGTTCTGCCTTTAGCTCCTCGTTGGGTTCGACACTCTTATTTATCGAAGAAGGCTACAAACGATCCCCTATACTTGTGGGTTATCACTTTCATGTATAAAATATTTTCATCCGAGTCTCGGTTTATTTTATTTTAATTTTCAAAGTTTAAAATCCCTTTTTCTAAATTTATGAAATTATTTAATTAGAATTTAAATCCCTAAATACTTCAGTTACTAGGGTATTGGTTAGTCTATATCTATGACCAGTGGGGTCCAGGGGGCTGAGTTAGCATGTACAGTCAGCAGTTGACCAGTCAATGTTGACTGGTCAACAGGTCAGCGAGGCCCACATGTCATTGACTCTTACTTTTTAACATGGTCTTGTTTTAATTTAATTTATCCTAATTAGTACGTGGGGCCCTGTTGTTAGTGTCTATTAGAGGTTTGCTAGTTTGACTAATTAGATTAGTTCCTAATCTAATATGTTGGGGCCCATGTGTCGGTGACACGTGCTGCTGACGCACGAGCAATCCCAGAGGCGGGGCGCCGGTGGTTGGCGAACGTGGGCTCTGGCCACGGCAGAGCGGCTCTGTGGAACCATGGCGAAGGGACTCCGGGAAGCTATGAGAGCTGCGGCGGCTGGAGCCAACGCGGGCGGCCCATCGGCAGGTGGCGGCACAGGCGTGCAACAAGGACGACCAGCAACGGTGGCGGGGGGGCACGCAGGGTCCGCCGCGCCGCCGACTCGCTCTCCGGTGGCTCCATCCCCCCGGCATCCTTGGCCACTCCTTTGCCTTTGCTGGTTTTGGGTGCCATGGTGGCTGCAGGAGGTGGAGGAGAAAGGGCAGCCAAAAGCGGCGGCGGCGAGCGAGAACAAGGGCTTGAGGAGGAAGAAGAAGGGGACGGGGGTTCCGAGATTGGAGAGGGCATAGGGGGTAAATGAGTAGCGCGTCCGCGGTTACTCCTTTTTACGAGGAAGGCGCGAGCCGCCTCTTTACCACGATGTGACGCATGTGTGCGCAAACCACCCCACGTCACGCATAACCCCCACGTCGCGCATTCAACGCGGGTCATGGGGAAGTGCAGCGGACGGAGAAGTTACCGCGGTAAAAATCCACCCCACTACTACTTCTTGAGCACTGCGTTGGTTTTCCCTTGAAGAGGAAAGGGTGATGCAGCAGAGCAGCGTAAGTGTTTCCCTCAGTTTTTGAGAACCAAGGTATCATTCCAGTAGGATGCCACGCACGAGTCCCTTGCACCTACACACACAAATAAACTCCTCGCAACCAACGCGATAAAGGGGTTGTCAATCGCGTCACGGTCACCTACGAGAGTGAGATCTGATAGATATGCTAAGATAGTATTTTTGGTATTTTTATGATAAAGAGAAATAAAGATGCAAGTAAAATAAATGGAAAAGGAAATAACTAAGTACTGAAAGATTAATATGATGGAAAATAGACATGGGGGCCATAGGTTTCACTAGTAGCTTCTCTCGAGAGCATAAGTATTACGGTGGGTGAACAAATTACTATTGAGCAATTGACAGAATTGAGCATAGTTATGAGAATATCTAGGTATGATCATGTATATAGGCATCACATCCAAGACAAGTAGACCGACTCCTGCCTGCATCTACTACTATTACTCCACACATCGACCGCTATCCAGCATGCATCTAGAGTATTAAGTTCAAGAGAACAGAGTAACGCTTTAAGAAAGATGACATGATGTAGAGGGATAAAATCACGCAATATGATATAAACCCCATCTTGTTATCCTCGATGGCAACAATACAATACGTGCCTTGCTGCCCCTACTGTCGCTGGGAAAGGACACTGCAAGATTGAACCCAAAGCTAAGCACTTCTCCCATTGCACGAAAGATCAATCTAGTAGGCCAAACCAAACTGATAATTCGAAGAGACTTGCAAAGATAACCAATTATACATAAAAGAATTCAGAGAAGATTCAAATATTGTTCATAGATAAACTTGATCATAAACCCACAATTCATCGGTCTCAACAAACACACCGCAAAAGAAGATTACATTGAATAGATCTCTACAAGAGAGGGGGAGAACTTTGTATTGAGATCCAAAAAGAGAGAAGACGCCATCTAGCTAATAACTATGGACCCGAAGGTCTGAAGTAAACTAGTCACAATTCATCGGAGATGCTATGGTGTTGATGTAGAAGCCCTCCGTGATCGATACCCCCTCCAGCGGAGCTCCGGAAAAGGCCCCAAGATGGGATCTCCTGGATACAGAAAGTTACGGCGGTGGAATTAGGTTTTTGGCTCCGTATCTGGTAGTTTGGGGGTACATAGGTATATATAGGAGGAAGGAGTACATCGGTGGAGCAACATGGGCCCCACGAGGGTGGAGGGCGCGCCTGGGGGGTAGGCGCGCCCCCCTACCTCGTGCCTTCCTGGTTGATTGCTTGACGTAGGGTCCAAGTCCTCTGGATCATGTTCATTCCGAAAATCACGTTCTCGAAGGTTTCATTCCGTTTGGACTCCGTTTGATATTCTTTTTCTGCGAAACTCAGAAATAGGCAAAAATAACAATTCTGGGTTGGGCCTCCGGTTAATAGGTTAGTCCCAAAAATAATATAAAAGTGTATAATCAAGCTCAATAATGTCCAAAACAGGATATAATATAGCATGGAACAATCAAAAATTATAGATACGTTGGAGACGTATCAAGCACCCCCAAGCTTAATTCCTGCTCATCCTCGAGTAGGTAAATGATAAAAACAAAAAAAATTATGTGGAATGCTACTTGGCATAGTTTCAATGTAATTCTTCTTAATTGTGGTACGAATATTCAGATCCGAAAGATTCAAGACAAAAGTTCAATATTGACATAGAAATAATAGTACTTCAAGCATACTAACTAAGCAATTATGTCTCTTCAAAATAACATGGCCAAAGAAAGTTATCCCTACAAAATCATATAGTCTGGCTATGCTCCATCTTCACCACACGAAGTATTTAAATCATGCACAACCCCGATGACAAGCCAAGCAATTGTTTGATACTTTTGGTGTTCTCAAACTTTTTCAATCTTCACGCAATACATGAGCATGAGCCATGGACATAGCACTATAGGTGGAATAGAATGGTGGTTGTGGAGAAGACAAAAAGGGGGAAGATACTCTCACATCAACTAGGCGTATCAACAGGCTATGGAGATGCCCATTAATAGATATCAATGTGAGTGAGTAGGGATTGCCATGCAACGGATGCACTAGAGATATAAGTATATGAAAGCTCAAAAAAGAACTAAGTGGGTGTGCATCCAACTCGCTTGCTCATCAAGAACTAGGGCATTTTAACGAAGCCCATCATTGGAATATACAAGCCAAGTTCTATAATGAAAAATTCCCAGTAGTATATGAAAGTGATAAGATAGGAGACTCTCTTATGAATATCTTGGTGCTACTTTGAAGCACAAGTGTGGTAAAAGGATAGTAGCATTTCCCTTCTCTCTTTTTCTCTCATTTTTTTATTTGGGCCTTTTCTCTTCTTTTTTATGGCCTCTTTTTTTAAGTCCGGAGTCTCATCCCGACTTGTGGGGGAATCATAGTCTCCATCATCCTTTCCTTACTTGGGACAATGCTCTAAAAATGATGATCATCACACTTTTTTATTTACTTACAACTCAACAATTACAACTCAATACTTAGAACAAAATATGACTCTATGCGAATGCCTCCGGCGGTGTACCGGGATATGCAATGAATCAAGAGTGACATGTATGAAAGAATTATGAACGATGGCTTTTGCCACGAATACAATGTCAACTACATGATCACGCAAAGCAATATGACAATGATGGAGCGTGTCATAGTAAACGGAACGGTGGTAAGTTGCATGGCAATATATCTCAGAATGGCTATGGAAATGCCATGATAGGTAGGTATGGTGGCTGTTTTGAGGAAGGTATATGGTAGGTGTATGATACCGGCAAAAGGTGCGCGGTATTAGAGAGGCTAGCAATGGTGGAAGGGTGAGAGTGCGTATGATCCATGGACTCAACATTAGTCATAAAGAACTCACATACTTATTGCAAAAATCTGCAAGTTATCAAAGCAAAGTATTATGCGCATGCTCCTAGTGGGATAGATTGGTAGGAAAAGACCATCGCTCGTCCCCGACCGCCAGTCATAAGGAAGACAATCAATAAATAAATCATGCTCCGACTTCATCACATAACGGTTCACCATACGTGCATGCTACGGGAATCAAAAACTTTAACACATGTATTTCTCAAATTCACAACTACTCAACTAGCATGACTCTAATATCACCATCTCCATATCTCAAAACAATTATCAAGTATCAAACTTCTCATAGTATTCGACACACTCATAAGAAAATTTTATTATTAATCTTGAATGCCTAACATAATTAAAGCAATTTACCATGATGTTTTGTAGGACTCTCAAAATAATCTAAGTGAAGCATGAGATAACAATGGTTTCTATAAAACAAATCCACCAACGTGCTCTAAAAGATATAAGTGAAGCACTAGAGCAAAAACTATATAACTCAAAAGATATAAGTGAAGCACATAGAGTATTCTAACAATTTCCGAATCATGTGCGTCTCTCTCAAAAGGTGTGTACAGAAAGGATGATTGTGGAAAACTAAAAAATAAAAGACTCAAATAATACAAGACGCTCCAAGAAAAACACATATCATGTGGTAAATAAAAATATAGCTCCAAGTAAAGTTACCGATGGAAGTAGACGAAAGAGGGGATGCCTTCGGGGCATCCCTAAGCTTTGGATTTTAGGTGTCCTTAGATTATCTTGGGGGTGCCATGGGAATCCCCAAGCTTAGGCTTTTTCCACTCCTTGTTCCATAATCCATCAAATCTTTACCCAAAACTTGAAAACTTCACAACACAAAACTTAAAGTAGAAAAATCTCATGAGCTCCGTTAGCGAAAGAAAACAAAACACCACTTCCAGGTACTGTAATCAACTCATTATTTATTTATATTGGTGTTAAACCCACTGTATTCCAACTTCTCCATGGTTTATAAACTATTTTACTACCATAGATTCATTAAAATAAGCAAACAACACACGAAAAACAGAATCAGTCAAAAACAGAACAGTCGGTAGTAATCTGTAGCTAACGCAAGATCTGGAACCCCAAAAATTCTAAAATAAATTGCTGGACGTGAGGAATTTATCTATTAATAATATTAAAAAAATAATTAACTAAATATAACTTTCCAAATAAAAATGACAGCAATTCTCGTGAGCGCTAAAGTTTTTGTTTTTCACAGCAAGATTTAAAAGACTTTCCCCAAGTCTTCCCAACGGTTCTACTTGGCACAAACAGTAATTAAAAACAAAAACACAACCAAAACAGAGGATAGATAAATTATTTATTACTAAACAGGAGCAAAAAGCAAGTAATAAAAATAAAATTGGGTTGCCTCCCAATAGGCGCTATCGTTTAACGCCCCTAGCTAGGCATAAAAGCGAAGATAGATCTATGTATTGCCATATTTGGTAGGCAATCCATAGGTGGCTCTCATAATAGATTCATATGGTAATTTAATTTTATTTCTAGGGAAGTGTTCCATGCCTTTCCTAAAAGGAAAATGGAATCTAATATTCCCTTCCTTCATATCAATAATTGCACCAATCGTTCTAAGGAAAGGTCTAACAAGAATAATAGGACATGAAGGATTGCAATCTATATCAAGAACAATAAAATCTACGGGCACATAATTAATTCTTCCCATAGGTTTCTTAATAGTTGAATCCGCAAGGTGCAAGTTTTAAAGAGCAATCATCAAAATCACGGAAACCTAACAAATCACACAAAGTTTTTGGAATCGTGGAAAGACTAGCACCCAAATCACACAAAGCATAGCATTCATGATCTTTAATTTTAATTTTAATAGTAGGTTCCCATTCATCATAAAGTTTTCTAGGGATAGAAACTTCTAACTCAAGTTTTTCTTCATAAGATTGCATCAAAGCATCAACAATATGTTTGGTAAAGGCTTTATTTTGACTATAAGCATGAGGAGAATTTAGCACGGATTGTAACAAGGAAATACAATCTATCAAAGAGCAATTATCATAATTAAATTCCTTGAAATCCAAAATAGTGGTTTCATTGACATTTAAAGTTTTGACCTCTTCAATCCCACTTTTAACAATTTTAGCATCAAGATCTAAAGACTCCGAATTTTTGGAACGCCTTCTAGGTAAAGGTGAATCATATTCAGTCCCATCATTATCAAAATTCATATTGCAAAACAAATATTTAATAGGGGACACATCAATAACTTTTAGATCTTCATCTTTATTATCATGGAAACAAGAAGAACAAGCTTTTATAAAGCAATCTTTCATAGCACACATCCTGACGGTTCTTTCTTTGCACTCATCAATGGAAATTCTCATAGCTTTGAGAGACTCATTGATATCATGCTTAGGTGGAATAGATCTAAGTTTCAAAGAATCAACATCAAGAGAAATTCTATCAACGTTCCTGGCCAACTCATCAATCTTAAGCAATTTTTCTTCAATCAAAGCATTCAAATTCTTTTGCGAAGTAATAAATTCTTTAATATTAGATTCAAAATCAGATGGCATCTAATTAAAATTTCCATAAGAATTTTTGTAGGAGTTACCATAATTGTTAGAGGAATTACTAGGATGCGGCCTAGGATTAAAGTTTCCTCTATACGCGTTGTTACCAAAATTATTCCTACCAACAAAATTCACATCCAATGATTCATTATTATTCTCAATCAAAGTAGACAAAGGCATATCATTAGGATAAGAAGAAACACTTCTATTACCAAATAATTTCATAAGTTCATCCATCTTTCCACTCAAAACATTAATTTCTTCTATTGCATGCACTTTCTTATTAGTAGATCTTTCGGTGTGCCATTGAGAATAAGTAGCCATAATATTATCTAGGAGTTTAGTAGCTTCTCCTAAAGTAATTTCCATAAAAGTGCCTCCCGCGGCCGAATCTAAAACGTTTCTAGAACCAAAATTCAATTCGGCATAAAAAAATTGTATAATCATCCATAAGTTCAAACCATGTGTAGGGCAATTACGTATTATTAATTTCATCCTCTCCCAAGCTTGTGCAACATGTTCATGATCAAGTTGCTTGAAATTCATAATATCGTTTCTAAGAGAGATGATCTTAGCGGGAGGAAAAGACTTAGAGATAAAAGCTTCTTTGCACTTATTCCACGAATCAATACTATTTTTAGATGGGTAGCGACATCTTCACTTGGAAGCTTTGTGTAACGCCCCGAGACCGTTGCGCCAGGTGTCTTCCAGTTGTTTGATGTTGTTGTCTTGTCATTCTCTTGCATGGTGCATCTAGTCATGTCATCATGTGCATTGCATCATCATGTTTTCAAACTTGCATCCGTCCCGGCCTCCCCGTTCCTTCCGTTGTTCGTTCTGAATCCAGACACCCTTGCACTCGCCCGCGGCACGTCCGAAATATTATTTTATAAGTGGCTGGAAAATGTTCTCAGTTTGGGTTGAAACTTTGCGTGTGGTCTTATTATAGTGTAGATAGACCGCCTATCAAGTTTCATCGCATTGGGAGTTCGTTTGATAGCCCAACCGTTAAACTATAACGACATTATAGCCGGGCACACGTCGGACGTTTTCGGTCTCCGGAGACAATTGACGGGCCTCCCTCTCTTCTCTTCTCTTCTCTCAGCTCGAGACTGTCTACACAGCCCACTACCTACCGCCAAGTCCAACCTAACCTCTCTCGTCATCCCGCGGCCCTCCTCTCGCGCGTGTCCGGAAGTTGTCCCGAACCCGACCCGGGGAGTCGTCACCGTTGGGTCCGAATCATCCCCAAATGTCTACAAAACATCTCCGTTTTCTTGTTTGGGCTCCCTAACCTATTTATCCAGGACGTACGATTTTGATCGGAGGGACGAGATAGCCCCTAACCTAACCCACTTGCTATATGTAGATCAGCCACTAGACTATTTTGCCAAACCCTAAATTCTAGGACTTTTGTCCCTGTCGCCGCCACCACCCGGCCTCAATCCCCCTTGGGATCCACCCATCCCCAACCATCGCTCGCCACCTATCGCCTCCAGATCCCCTCGCCCTCCGCTTTGCTCGATCCGTGCGCCTCTACTCTGCCATCACCGGCCTCCCCCGCGCTGGAGTTGAGCCACCGTCGCCCACCTGCTTCATCACTAGGCCATCCTCCAATATCCTCCTCCCCCTTCAGATCCCTCCTTCCACCTTCCATGCCGTAACTCCCTCCACCTCTCTGTTTTCTCTCACAGGGAGAACACAATGCGCCGGCCTCCATGGATTTCGCACTGGAGTCCCCGACCGCGCCTCGTTCCTGGATGCAGGAGCACGAGCTTCCTCCTCCTAGTTGCACACATCGCCCGCCGAGCCGCCTGAGTACCTCCTCCAGTTCGTCGCCCCAGTCGCCGCCTCGCCAAGCTCCGTCACCATGAACGAGTCATTGCCCCGCCATGTCCCTTGCCGGAGTGAACTCGTAACCAAGTCCCGCAGCCGCTGATGCCATCGCGTCTTCTTCCCCTATGCTGCTCGTGCGAGAGCCATGCCCAGCGCTCAAGCCCGTACCGCACCTCTGCTTGGGAACGAGCTCGGCGCCGCCCACTGCTTCACCCGCATGATCCCGCTGCTGCCTGCGTCCTCTACTTCTTCCAGGACCCCGCCTCGTCTCCGCTTGATCTACTGCGAGCTACCTCCGAATGGAGCTCCATCTCCTCCCTAGCCCCGGATCCGACGATCGCCTCCCGTTCAAGCCGCTCCACCGTGCGCCAAGTCCCTGGAGCCGCCGCCCTGCTTCATGCCTTGGCCCGCCATGGAGGGACGCCTCTGCCAGCTCCACCGCCGTCGTCTGGAACAACCTCCTGCTCGAATTCGTCCAGCCCCATCTCGCATCGCCTCCTTCAAGCTGCAGCTGCTCTGCGTCCTCCATGTTGTGGCCTCTGCTTCCTCTACAACGAGCAGGCCGCTTGTCCCGCGCCCTGTGCGTTGACCAGCCAATGCTACATCCCGATCGAGTGCCTGGGCCGGCCTCGCCTTGTGCTTCATCGCGGCCCAGCAAGGCATTGAGGCCCAGCCTCTCCACCAGTCTGTCTCCTCTCCGAACGGGCCGAGGCCCAATGTGAGGAGCTTCCCCAGCCCAGCTCGGTTCCGTTTCAGCCCATATCTTTTTTCCCTCTCTGTGAATTTAGTATTTATCCAGGATTTTCCAGTTTTGCAAAAAAACCCTCAAGCTCCATGCATTTTAAAACTCAACAACCGTGCATCATATGTAAAAACATTATATATGAAAAATGCTTAAAATTGTGTCTAGTTTCATAATTTCCAACTTTCAATCATGTTTAAAATGTTTAAAGTGATGTTTGCTTATATTTTTGCCTATTGCCATGTTAAAATGATTTAATTCATAACTATTTAACCGTAGCTCGGTTTTAATTAATCTTTATATGTAAATGGGGTAGAATTTTGCCTAGTTTAACATGGTGACATTGCTTTGCATGTTTAACAACTATAAAATATGGATTAGGGAAGAACAGTACCAAAACCTAAAATATGCACATGAGGAGTTTCCCGACTTGTTGTTTGTTGTTCCAGCCTCATTTAAACTTGCCTAGTTAGGTAGTTTTATTATGCTTCACCCTCTTGCCATGTTAGTCAACATTTAATCTTGTTGGGTACCTAAATGAGAGAGAACAAAATAAGTCACGTGGTGTTTCGTTAATATGCAACTCGTTGCATATTGAGCTCCACTTAATTTGTGGGATTGCTTGGGCACTTTGCCATGCCATGCTTCATTAAACCGGACATGCAGCATACTTGGTTGTGCATCGTGCCATGCTTATGTGGTGGTTGTTTACTATGTGGTTTGCTTCTTTCCTGTGTTGCTTCTTCGGTTTGGTTCCGATAACGCCGCGTTTGTGAGGATTCATTCGACTATGTCCGTTTGTCTTCTTCATGGACTCGTTCTTCTTCCTTGTGGGATCTCAGGCAAGATGACCATACCCTCGAAATTTCTTCTATCTTTTCTTGCTAGTTGCTCGCTCTTTTGCTATGCCTATGCTATGATACCTACCACTTGCTTATCATGCCTCCCATATTGCTAGGCCAAGCCTCTAACCCACCTTGTCCTAGCAAACCATTGTTTGGCTATGTTACCGCTTTGCTCAACCCCTATTATAGCGTTGCTAGTTGCAGGTGAAGATGGAGTTTGTTCCTTGTTGGAACATGGATATTTGTTGGGATATCACAATATCTCTTATTTAATTAGTTCATCTATATACTTGGTAAAGGGTGGAAGGATCGACCTTATGCCTGGTGTTTTGTTCCACTCTTGCCACCCTAGTTTCCGTCATACCAGTGTTATGTTCCTTGATTTTGCGTTCCTTAGACGGTTGGGTTATAACGGGAACCCCTTGACAGTTCGCCTTGAATAAAACTCCTCCAGCAAGGCCCAACCTTGGTTTTACCATTTGCCACCTAGCCTTTTTCCCTTGGGTTCTACAGACTCAAGGTTCATCTTTATTTTAACCCCCCTGGGCTAGTGCTTCTCTAAGTGTTGGTCCAAGCTGAGCGATGTCCGGCGCCCGCTGGGAAACCAGGGTTTATGCCAATCTAACGTCTTGCTCATCCGGTGTTCCCTGAGAACGAGATATCTTCAGCTCATATCGGGATTTGTGGGCACATTTGGGTGGCTTTGCTGGTCTTGTTTTACCATTGTTGAAATGTCTTGTAACCAGGATTCTGAGTCTGATCGGGTCTTCCTGGGAGAAGGAATATCCTTCGTTGACCGTGAGAGCTTGTGATGGGATAAGTTGGGACATCCCTGCAGGGTTTTGAATATTTCTAAACCGTGCCAACGGTTATGGGCAGATGGGAATTTTTTAATGTCCGGTTGTAGAGAACTTGACACTCAACTTAATTAAAATGCATCAACCGCGTGTGTAGCCGTGATGGTCTCTTCTCGGCGGGGTCCGGGAAGTGAACATGGTGTCGGAGTTATGCTTGAACGTAAGTAGTTTCAGGATCACTTCTTGATCACTTCTAGTTCACGACCGTGCTTTGCCTTCTCTTCTCGCTCTCATTTGCGTAAGTTAGCCACCATACATGCTAGTTCTTGCTTCAGCTCCAGCTCACATACCTTTTACCTACCCATAAGCTTAAATAGTCTTGATCGCGAGCGTGTGAGATTGTTGAGTCCCCATGACTCACATATTACTTCCAAAACAAGTTTGCAGGTGCCGAAGGAACCATGCAGGTGCCGCAACCGAGCTCAAGGAGGAGCTCGATGAAGATCGTGTTCGTTATGTTGTTCCATTTCTAGTTGATCAGTAGTGGAGCCCAGTTGGGGCGATCGGGGATCTGTAGCATTAGGGGTGGTCTTCTTTTATTTTGGTTCCGTAGTCGGACCTTGTTTGTATCTGGTTGATGTAATGCTTTATTCATGTATTGTGTGAAGTGGCAATTGTAAGCCAACTCTGTACCTCTTTCTTATTCAGTACATGGGATGTGTAAAGATTACCTCTCTTGCGACATGCCTACAATGCGGTTAAGCCTCTAAGTCGTGCTCCGACACGTGGGAGATATAGCCACATAGTCAGTGTTACAAGTTGGTAATCAAAGCCTTCCCCGACTTAGGAGCCCCCTGCTTGATCGAATCATTGGCGTTGTTGAGTCTAGAAAAAGTTTTGAGTCTTTTTGGATTATATGTATCGGAGAGTAGGATTTTTTTACTCCTCAATCCCATCGTCGTTCTGGTGAGGCCTCCTGACGTAGAGTTTTGACTATTCTCTTCTCAAATTTCACTAAAAAATTTTAGTATCAAGCGGGTATCTTGGAATCGTTCCGATGGTTTTGTGACGAGAACATTGTTCTTGGTGCCTCCTGACATTTAGGGGTTGTGGCAGTGTCCTGGGAGTTGAGCTCCGAGGTGTTGTCGTCACAATTTTATCGTTGCAATTCTGGAATACCTGAGTTTTGCCGACATCGAAAATCTCTTTTATGCAGTTGTTGGTGAGATAACCTCGACGCCACCCAGTACTGGGGCAGGAGTTCGGGAGTATTACCATAACTCGTATAACGGATGCTTTTCAAAGGTTGAGGTAAATGATTTCCGCAGGTTTCTTGGTTATGTGTTGAAGGATCGATACAGGTGGATGTAGGATTTGCTAGTTTTGGGTGAGATATTATGCTTCCCCTGTATGCCCAACACCTAATTGCATAACCAGAAAGTTTTGGGAGTTTATAAGTGGGAATTCAAGTAGCTCTTAGGATATCAGATGCATGATATGAAATTGGGGTTCGATGTCTAGTGGTCCGCCTATCCACAGTTGGTTTTACAGTGGTCTCGCTGTGTCTTAAAGAGTCCTTGGCTATGCTGACTCGGGGACGCTTCGTATGTCATGTGCACTGCCTTGTAGATGATGGTGCTGTACAATCGATCCCGTGTGGGCACCACCACGAAAACTTCGGACGAAATCTCTATCACATGTTTGTTCTGGCTTATTTTACAAACCAATCCTTTGTTTTGTTTTCAGTTGTGGTATTCGAGTTGCTTCAATGTCAAGTGTTGATTCCATACCTTTTCTAAGCGGTGTTTTCATATTTTTACGTGAATACCAATCCTTCTTGATCGCCGAGTTTGCCATCTCAATTTCTTCTGAACCAGTGTGTCTCTATTCAAGTGGATCCGATCATTTTCAACATCCGCAAGATCAACTCAAATTTTTCTTCAACGGTGTTTGTTTCATCCGTCTCCAAGTTGTCTTTATTTTCCCACCCTCCCACCATTTTTCTTCAAGGACTCAGATTTCTTATTCAAGTATCCTTTTATTGATGGGAAGCCTCTCCATTCCTTTTCCGTCAATGTTCTTATCCGGTGATTCTCATGAAGATTCTAATGGAGCTTAAAGTTCGTCATTCTTCATTCTTTTCATCTCCGGTGGTTTCAAGTCTAGCTTTGTTGATCATATCCTTTCCTGTTTCAATGTTTTCTCATGCCGGTGCAATTCTTAATCATTCACCTCTCTCTATTCATTTGTTCCGGTGTGCTTAAGATATCTCAGAAGATGCTAGTGTTTATTCTCATTCATTCAAGATCTTTCGAGAATGTTATCTCATTCAAGTCATTTAACTCAACCGGCACAATCTATCTTTTAAATCATTCAACGGTATTTCTTTTGAGTGGGCCCTAACCCACAGGTCTTTTCCCAGGATCTTACCTGACTCTTCTAATTTTACTGGAGCTATTCTCTAATCTTTTAAAGTTTGGCGTAAGAATGAATTATCATCAGTCAAATGTCTTTCACCAAGATCTTTCAAATTCTTTTCATTGTTGGTTCAACCTTTCCAATTTTAATTCTGGAGTGCCTCAACAATTCTTGATGGTGTTTCTCGTCATCATTCTCGGATTTTGAAGACCGAAGAAGAGTTTTTTCCTTATCTTATCCGTTCTCTCAGAGATTCGTGGTTCTAGTTTGAGGCCATCCTCTCATAATTGTTTTGATTGTGGGAATTCTTTTCACCCATCCGGAGTAATTCAGTAGTCTTTTCAGTCTGATTCTCCAAAGACCATCATTTCGGGATTATTCATTCTCAGCTTTCAGCTATCATTCTCCAAACCTTACCGGTGCTTCATTCAAGTATTCTCTAATCAGCTCATGATCTCTACGTTTCACTTGTACCTAAATTTCCCCAAGCATCTTCATTCATTTGCTAATTCTTCTCGGTGTTTCTTATCTTTTCTTCGTTCTTTTTCAATTCTTATGGTGGTTCGTTCAAGAGTTCTCTTCCTTGGTTATTTATCAATTCATTCATTTCTTTCCAAACCGACCGGTGGTTCGTTGAAGACATTCTCAAGTTTATGTTATATCTCTCTTAATCCTTTTTCAACGAGAATAAGTGGTATGCCAAATCCGTGGCTTGTCAGCAATTTTAATTGATGAAGGATAAGCATAATGTATTCTTATTCTTGTTTCATCCAAGTGATTAATTTCTTATTCTGGAGGCTCATCAACTTCTTGATTTCAATTGTTTCATCTTTTCTTTTCCCGGAGTTTCAAGATCACTCATTTATCTCGTCGCAAAGCTCCATTTAATCATTTCAAGGCTTCACCTTATATTCTCAACTTCTCTTTCTTTTGTCATCCTTTCGTTTATCGGAGTTCTTCATGGAGGCGCTACATGATGGTTCATCAGGGATTTAATTCCTTCTCGAAGTGTTTTTCGAGATTCTTTTTAGAGGAGCTCAAGCATTCTTCTTCTTGCAATCCGGAGTGCAATTCTCTCTTCCGTATCATTTGAGGTGATAATATATCATTCTTCTTTCACAAGAATGGGATATTTAAACCCATCACCTTCTTCCTTGGAGTTATCTTGGGTTATATTTCACCTAAACCTTTTCCTAAGGATTGTTGTTATTTATGGTGCTTATAAATGACCCAAGTTCTTCATTTATCCTACCGGTGAAATAGTTTCTCATCTCCTTGTTGATATAAATCCAATCTATTGTTTTCCGTCAGTGGCAAAATTTCACCTCAGTGTTGAAATGTTTCCATAAGCCCACTACAAACTTATGCTTTTTGTTGTTGATAATCCAACAACTCCATTCCAGCTTTTGTTGTAAGCATGCTCTCTCAAGATCTTGTTCCCCTCCGTCCATTACATTCCAGTCTTTTAGTTGTTCCGGAGGCATTGTGATGTTGCTCTCTTCAACCCATCATCTTGTTTTGTCAAGATTATGTTCCTTTCCTTGCTTATCCATCTAACTGGAGTGTCGTGCCCTCTTTTCAAGTTCTCTCATCTTATCAAGTTTTACCTCCCTTCTCAACCGGAGTGCTGTCTGAGATCTTTCTTACCCCTTGTTCCATTCTTCCAATAGTTCCGGAGGCAGTGTGCTGTGATTTAATCAAGTATCTTCTCATCTTATCAAGTTCTTATTCAATTCCTTTACTTTTCAGTCAGAGTGCTACCTAAATTATATCATTCTTATTCCTTCTCTATCTTGTTTAACCGGAGTGTTGTGTCTATCATTCCTCTTCTAACCGGAGTCTCATCCAAGTGCTTTCATTTTGCCGAGTTCATATGATTGCCTTCCATTTCCAACCGGAGTATTGTCGTTGTTGATCCTTATCGTTCCTTGTACATCTCGTTTCTACCGGAGTGCTTGCTTATACTTCTTGTCCATTGTAACTTTTTTTCTTATGCCTTTCAACCTACAAGGTTCTGGTATTGTTCCTTGTTCCTCTTTTCTAACAGAGTGTTTTCAACTTTGTTCATCTTCGTGGTATTCTTTCTTTCAAGTTGTTCAACCTCTCAAGGTTCATGGTTTCACTCGTTTGTCAATGAAGCAACTTTGTTTTACCTTTTCTCTTCCTCTTCTGTTTCCCTCCGGTGCCATCCTAGATCTCGGGACAAGATCCTCTCGTAGTGGTGGAGTGTTGTAACGCCCCGAGACCGTTGCGCCAGGTGTCTTCCAGTTATTTGATGTTGTTGTCTTGTCATTCGCTTGCGTGTTGCATATTGTCATGTCATCATGTGCATTGCATCATCATGTTTTCAAACTTGCATCCGTCCCGGCCTCCCTGTTCCTTCCGTTGTCCGTTCTGAGTCCAGACACCCTTGCACGCACCCGTGGCATGTCCGAAATATTATTTTATACATGGCCGGGAAATGTTCTCGGTTTGGGTTGAAAGTTGGCGTGTGGTCTTATTATAGTGTAGATAGACCGCCTATCAAGTTTCATCGCATTCGGAGTTCGTTTGATAGCCCAACCATAAAACAATAGCGGCATTATAGCCGGGCACACATCGGACGTTTTCGGTCTCCGGAAACAGTCGCTGGGCCTCCCTCTCTTCTCTTCTCTCAGCTCGAGACCGTCTACACAGCCCACTACCTACCGCCAGGTTCAACCTAACCTCTCTCATCAGCCTGCGGCCCTCCTCTCGTGCGCGTCCGGAACTTGTCCCGAACCCGACCCGGGGAGTCATCACCGTTGGGTCCGGATCATCCCCAAACGTCTACAAAACATCACCGTTTTCTTGTTTGGGCTCCCTAAACTATTTATCCAGGACGTACGATTTTGATCGGAGGGACGAGATAGCCCCTAACCTAACCAACTTGCTATATATAGATCAACCACTAGACTATTTTGCCAAACCCTAAATTCTAGGACTTTTGTCCCTGTCACCGCCGCCACCCGGTCTCAATCCCCCTCGGGATCCACCCATCCCCAACCATCGCTCGCCACCTATCGCCTCCAGATCCCCTTGACCTCCGCTTTGCTCGATTCGTGCACCTCTACTCTACCATCACCGACCTCCCCCGCGCAGGAGTCACGCCACCGTCGGCCACCTGCTTCATCACTAGGCCATCCTCCTATCTCCTACTTCCCTTTTGTTCCCTCCTTCCTCCTTCCATGCCGTAACTCCCTCCACCTCTCTGTTTTCTCTCACAGGGAGAACACGATGCGCCAGCCTCCATGGATTTCTCACCGGAGTCCCCGACCGCGCCTCATTCCTAGATGCAGGAGCACGAGCTCCCTCCTCCTCGTTGCATGCATCACCCGCCGAGCCGCCCGAGTACCTCCTCCAGTTCGTCGCCCCGGTCGCCGCCTTGCCAAGCTCCGTCGCCATGAACGAGTCGTCGCCCCGCCATGTCCCTTGCTGAAGTGAACTTGTCACCAAGTCCCGCAGCCGCTGATGCCATCACGTCTTCTTCCCCTGCGCTGCTCATGCGAGAGCCATGCCCAGCGCTCAAACCATACCGCACCTCTACTCGGGAACGAGCTCGGCGCCGCCCACTGCTTCACCCGCACAATCCAGCTGCTGCCTGCGTCCTCTGCTTCTTCCAGGACCCCGCCTCGTCTCCGCCCGATCTACTGCGAGCTACCTCCGAATGGAGCTCCATCTCCTCCCTAGCCCCGGATCCGGCGATCGCCTCCCGTTCAAGCCGCTCCGCCATGCGCCAAGTCCCTGGAGCCGCCGCCCTACTTCATGCCTTGGCCCGCCATGGAGGGACGGCTCTGCCAAGCTCCGCCGCCGTCGTCTAGAACAACCTCCTGCCCGGATTCGTCCAGCCCCATCTCGCATCGCCTCCTGCAAGCTGCAGCTGCTCTGCTTCCTCCATGCCGTGGCCTCTGCTTCCTCTACAACGAGCAGGCCGCTCGTCCCGCGCCCCGTGCGTTGACCAGCCACTGCTGCGTCCCGATCCAGTGCCTGGGCCGGCCTCGCCTTATGCTTCATCGTGGCCCAGCAAGGCGTTGAGGCCCAGCCTCTCCACCAGTCTGTCTCCTCTCCGAACGGGCCGAGGCCCAATGTGAGGAGCTTCCCCAGCCCAGCTCGGTTCCGTTTCAGCCCATGTCTTTTTTTCCCTCTCTGCGAATTTAGTATTTATCCATGATTTTCCAGTTTTGCAGAAAAACCCTCAAACTCCATGCATTTTAAAACTCAACAACCGTGCATCAAATTTAAAAACATTATATATGAAAAATGCTTAAAATTGTGTCTAGTTTCATAATTTCCAACTTTCAATCATGTTTGAAATGTTTAAAGTGATGATTGCTTATATTTTTGCCTATTGCCATGTTAAAATGATTTAATTCATAACTATTTAACTGTAGCTTGGTTTTAATTAATCTTTATATGTAAATGTTGTAGAATTTTGCCTAGTTTAATATGGTGATATTGCTTTGCATGTTTAACAACTATAAAATATGGCTTAGGGCAGAACAGTACCAGAACCTAAAATATGCACATGAGGAGTTTCCGGACTTGGTGTTTGTTGTTCCGGCCTCATTTAGCTTGCCTAGTTAGGTAGTTTTATTATGCTTCACCCTCTTGCCATGTTAATCAACATTTAATCTTGTTGGGCACCTAAATGAGAGAGAACAAAATAAGTCACATGGTGTTTCGTTAATATGCGACTCGTTGCATATTGAGCTCCACTTAATTTGTAGGATTGCTTGGGCACTTTGCCATGCCATGCTTCATTAAACCGGACATGCATCATACTTGGTTGTGCATCATGCCATGCTTATGTGGTGGTTGTTTACTATGTGGTTTTCTTCTTTCCGGTGTTGCTTCTTTGGGTTGGTTCCGATAACGCCGCATTTGTGAGGATTCATTCAATTACGTCCGTTTGTCTTCTTCATGGACTCGTTCTTCTTCCTTGCGGGATCTCAGGCAAGATGACCATACCCTCGAAATCACTTCTATCTTTGCTTGCTAGTTGCTCGCTCTTTTGCTATGCCGATGCTACGATACCTACCACTTGCTTATCATGCCTCCCATATTTCTAAGCCAAGCCTCTAACCCACCTTGTCCTAGCAAACCGTTGTTTGGCTATGTTACCGCTTTGCTCAGCCCCTCTTATAGCGTTGCTAGTTGCAGGTGAAGATGGAGTTTGTTCCTTGTTGGAACATGGATATTTGTTGGGATATCACAATATCTCTTACTTAATTAATGCATCTATATACTTGGTAAAGGGTGGAAGGCTCGGCCTTATGCGTGGTGTTTTGTTCCACTCTTGCCGCCCTAGTTTCCGTCATACCAGTGTTATGTTCCTTGATTTTGTGTTCCTTACACAGTTGGGTTATAATGGGAGCCCCTTGACAGTTCGCCTTGAATAAAACTACTCCAACAAGGCCCAACCTTGGTTTTACCATTTGCCACCTAGCCTTTTCCCTTGGGTTCTGCAGACTCAAGGGTCATCTTTATTTTAACTCCCCGGGCCAGTTCTTCTCTAAATGTTGGTCCAAGCTGAGCGATGTCCAGCGCCCCCTGGGCAACCAGGGTTTATGCCAACCCGACGTCTTTCTCATCCGGTGCGCCCTGAGAACGAGATATGTGCAGCTCCTATCAGGATTTGTCGGCACATCTGTGTGGCTTTGTTGGTCTTGTTTTACCATTGTCGAAATGTCTTGTAACCGGGATTCCGAGTCTGATCAGGTCTTCCTGGGAGAAGGAATATCCTTCGTTCACCGTGAGAGCTTGTGATGGGCTAAGTTGGGACACCCCTGCAGGGTTTTGAATCTTTCTAAAGCCGTGCCTGCGGTTATGGGCAGATGGGAATTTGTTAATGTCCGGTTGTAGAGAACTTGACACTTAACTTAATTAAAATGCATCAACCGCGTGTGTAGCCGTGATGGTGTCTTTTCGGCGGGGTCCAGCAAGTGAACACGGTGTTGGAGTTATGCTTGAACGTAAGTAGTTTCAGGTTCACTTCTTGATCACTTCTAGTTCACGACCGTGCTTTGCCTTCTCTTCTCGCTCTCATTTGCGTAAGTTAGCCACCATACATGCTAGTGCCTGCTGCAGCTCCACCTCACATACCTTTTACCTACCCATAAGCTTAAATAATCTTGATCACGAGGGTGTGAGATTGCTGAGTCCCCGTGACTCACAGATTACTTCCAAAACCAGTTTGCAGGTGCCGATGGAAACATGCAGGTGCCGCAACCGAGCTCCAGGAGGAGCTCGATGAAGATCGTGTTCGTTATGTTGTTCCGTTTCTAGTTGATCAGTAGTGGTGCCAAGTTGGGGCGATTGGGGATCTGTAGCATTAGGGGTGGTATTCTTTTATTTTGGTTCCATAGTCGGACCTTGTTTGTATCTGGTTGATGTAATGCTTTATTCATGTATTGTGTGAAGTGGCGATTGTAAGCCAACTCTGTACCTCTTTCTTATTCAGTAAATGGGATGTGTAAAGATTACCCCTCTTGTGACATGCCTACAATGCGGTTATGCTTCTAAGTCGTGCTCCGACACGTGGGAGATATAGCCGCATCGTGGGTGTTACACTTTGGCACGATCTCTAAGCGAAAAAGGAAATAGCTTCAGTTTAACAATATCATTGTCCACATCTTTCTTCTTTTGCGTATCACACAAATCAACAAAGTTGTTTGGATGGGTAGCGGCATCTTCACTAGGAAGGCCAGAAAACGGATCTTCCATGATAAGATTCAGCAAAGCGACATTAATTTCACAAGATTCAGCATCGGTAAGAGGATTAATCGGAGTGCTAATAAAATCATTGTTGTTGGTATTAGTAAAGTCACACAATTTGGTATTATCTTGAGCCATCATGACAAGCAAGCAATCCAACACACAAGTAAACAAGAGAAGGGCAAAAAGAGGCGAATAGAGAAAGAGGAGGAGGATGGAGAGGGAGAGGGCGAATAAAGCGGCAAGGGTGAAGTGGGGGGGAGATGAAAACGATAGGTAAATGGCAAATAATGTAATTCGGGAGATAAGGGTTTATGATGGGTACTTGGTATGTTGACTTTTGCGTAGACTCCCCGGCAAAGGTGCCAGAAATCCTTCTTGCTACCTCTTGAGCACTGCGTTGGTTTACCCTTGAAGAGGAAAGGGTGATGCAGCAGAGCAGCATAAGTATTTCCCTCAGTTTTTGAGAACCAAGGTATCAATCCTATAGGAGGCCACGAACGAGTCCCTCGCACCTACACAAACAAATAAACTCCTCGTAACCAACGCGATAAAGAGGTTGTCAATCCCTTCACGGTCACCTACGAGAGTGAGATCTGATAGATATGATAAGATAGTATTTGTGGTATTTTTATGATAAAGAGAAATAAAGATGCAAGTAAAATAAATGGCAAAGGAAATAACTAAGTATTGTAAGATTAATATGATGGAAAATAGACCCGGGGGCCATAGGTTTCACTAGTGGCTTCTCTTGAGAGCATAAGTATTACGGTGGGCGAACAAATTACTGTCGAGCAATTGACAGAATTGAGCATAGTTATGAGAATATCTAGGTATAATCATGTATATAGGCATCATGTCCAAGACAAGTAGACTGACTCCTTCCTGCATCTACTACTATTACTCCACACATCGACCGCTATCCAGCATGCATCTAGAGTATTAAGTTCAAGAGAGCAGAGAAAAGCTTTAAGCAAGATGACATGATGTAGAGGGATAAACTCATGCAATATGATATAAACCCCATCTTGTTATCCTCGATGGCAACAATACAATATGTGCCTTGCTACCCCTACTGTTACTGGGAAAGGACACCGCAATATTGAACCCAAAGCTAAGCACTTCTCCCGTTGCAAGAAAGATCAACCTAGTAGGCCAAACCAAACTTATAATTCGAAGAGACTTGCAAAGATAACCAATCATACATGAAAGAATTTAGAGAAGATTCAAATATTGTTCATAGATAAACTTGATCATAAACCCACAATTCATTGGTCTCAGCAAGCACACTGCAAAAGAAGATTACATCGAATAGATCTCCACAAGAGAGGGGGTGAACTTTGTATAGATATCCAAAAATAGAGAAGAAGCCATCTAGCTAATAACTATGGACCCGAAGGTCTGAAGTAAACTACTCACTCATCATCGGAGAGGCTATGGTGTTGATGTAGAAGCCCTCCGTGATTGATACCCCCTCTGGCGGAGCTCTGGAACTGGCCCCAAGATGGGATCTCGTGGATACAGAAAGTTATGGCGGTGGAATTAGGGTTCTGGCTCCATATCTGGTAGTTTGGGGGTACGTAGGTATATATAGGAGGAAGGAGTATGTCGGTGGAGCAATGTGGGCCCCACGACGGTGCAGGGCGCGCCTGGGGGGTAGGCGCGCTCCCCTATGTCGTGCCTTCCTGGTTGATTGCTTGACGTAGGGTAAAAGTCCTCTGGATCATGTTCGTTCCGAAAATCACGTTCTCGAAGGTTTCATTCCGTTTGGACTCTGTTTGATATTCTTTTTCTGGGAAACTCTGAAATAGCAAAAAACAGCAATTCTGGGCTGGGCCTCTGGTTAATAGGTTAGTCCCAAAAATAATATAAAAGTGTATAATAAAGCCCAATAATGTCCAAAACAGGATATAGTATAGCATGGAACAATCAAAAATTATAGATACGTTGGAGACGTATTACCCACCTGCCCACGCACCGTTCTGGGCCTAGCCCAACAACACGTCACGCTTATGTGTGGCCCAGGCCCCGGGGCTCCTGTCGGTGTACAAAAGTAGGGGCTCTCCTTTTGCACCCCTTTACTTGTGCACGGGCAGTCAGAGCCGCGCCCACAGCCACACTAAGCAGGGCAGAGGAGGGAAGCCGGAGCACAAGACGACCAAAGCAACGCCAAGACCAGAGACGCAAAGAGAGCAAGAGGGCGAGGTGGACTCCCCCGGCAAGACCCTTGCTGAGGTGGCTTCAGCAGCCTCGGCAAGATCCTTGCCGGGGCAACATGCCTAACGCCAGCAGAGCGTGCCACCCTTGAGCCCAAGGGGTTCCAACACCATCAACCATATCGGAACCAAGGCTCGGGACGCACCTCCGTGATGGCATGCAGATCTTTGTAGAGATCATAGATACACAAGATCAGATGAAAACCAGAAGACGACGATCCTTGGCGAGATCCTTGCCAGGGACAACCGTGGTGCCGCAGCGAGACCCTTGTAGGGCCCTCGGCAAGACCCTTGCCGAGGACGCCTGCGGGGCCGCAGCCAGGCCCGCGTCTGCCAAGACTCCACCGCCGCTCCCATACATCTGCCAGCTCGACCAGCTGGGCAGGCATCTGTGTGGCAGTGCGCGGCCTCTACACCAACTCAGCGAGCACCTGCGTGGTGGCATGCAGATCTTCGTGAAGGCTCCACCACCGCGCCAGCCCAGCAGCCAGCCAACGTGGCGCTACAACGCCTCGTCCGCTTGGACGCGCGTAGGAGGCAGGCGAGGCAATGACAGCTGGGACAAGCTTCTTTGTCGTCCCCAATAAAGCAAGAGGGGCATGTCGGCAACACATTAAATGCGTTTGTCCGACGATGCCAGGGGATAGACTCAGCCCCTGTACACCTTTCCACCTCCTATGTGCCACTGTGGAGACCCCTTTTGTCTATAAAAGGAGGCCCGAGGCATACTGGAGGGGGATTCGGATCTTTCGGACTAGAGAGCCACAACAGCTAGTTCAAGAACACAAGAACACCGAAATATACATCAAAGCAGAACTAGGGTTTTACGCATCTCTGCGGCCCGAACATGGGTAAATGATTTGTGTGTTGACCGCCAGACCCGCTATTTGCACAACCCCGCACCCGCCAACCGTAGAAGGGATCCCAGTGACCCCATAGGTGTCGTTTCCCACCGATAAGCGGGCACGCACTGAGTCGTGGCTAGGAGAGCATGCATGACAACGGGCGCGACTGGTCATGGCCAGAGGCCCGCGAGCGTGGCCAGGGAGCGTGGCGGGCGCAGCGGTCAGCCAAAGCACGTGCGATTTAGGTAACGGGTAGGTACGGGGCGTGTGCGAGGTGGACAAGGGCGTGGGTAGGGGCGGCGAGCGACAGATGTCAGCAAGCACAGCTGCAGGCGTGCGGGCGCAAGTGCGGGGAGGAGCGGTCGAAGCTACCGGCAGTGGCGGTAGTAGAGCAGCAGCATGATGGCGTGCGAGCGGGAGAGACAGAGATGGACGACCACGGCGACCGGACGTGCAGGATGGGGACCTCACCGACATTGGCGAGAAGATGGGTGGCAAAGCATGATGGAGCCGGGTCGGGGAGGCAGTCGGGGACGCGAGGCGACAACGGTGGGCGGCGGGGTCGGGGTGGCGACTACGAGGCGACGGGGATGGGGGAAGCAGCGTCAGTTCACCTCGGGGAAGACATGGGGATGGAGATGGGGGCACGAGGAGTCACTACTAGAAATCTATGTTTTACCTAGGGCCAAGGCCTTCACCTAGAGCTTATTAATCTCCTCAAGGGAAGGAAAAGTAATGAATAGTGCCCCTCTAGGGAAAGACAATTTTGCTGCAAAAAAACTGGAAAATAAAATTTCCCAAAGTATTGGTGCCACGTGCATACCATCCACCCCGAAAAAACACCAAGATATGGCCTCCCGCGTCGACGGCGCGCGCCTTTTATTTGCCCCTGCGCATAAGGGCCCATTCTGAAGTGAGATAGCAAAGGGAGAAAGGGCGCGCGGTGCCAAAAATTTCGGCTAAATTTGGTCTCCTTCACCCGTGCCTCAAGCTTTGGCCACCGCCCACTGCCAGAGAAAATCCCCCATCCTTCTATCTTCATTCTTCATCTCCCCCATGGCCCCATCACATGGCCCGCCGTGCACCACCACCCCGTCACGCCCCTACTGGCCCTGCTCCACCGCGTAGCCTCTTCCTCCCCTTCTCCCCGACATCGGTGACCGAGTCGGACCATCCGGCGGTGGGCACGATGTCATCTCGCAGATCTGCTGTCAGGACCCCGACTCGATGCCACATAGATCTAGCATGTAACACTTCATATCACTTTGCGGCCTCACGCACGGTATTCCCACGGGTGTCGCCTTACCTTTACCCGGGACTTTTTGCGCCTCTTGGCACACGTATATGATGGTGTCGCTAGCACCCATATGATAAGGAGCCCGGGCTGACATGGCTAGTCGTAAACCCAAAGTGGCACTAACTTACATGGACAGGCATCCATGACCCAGCATCGAACGTGTCGGTCATCAGCGAGTGAATCCAGGCTGTAGCACTGGGCTAGCAGGACTCCGGTGAACCGGGCTGTAGCGGGCTAACAGGACTCCGGTATTCATCGCGTGACATTTCCCCGAAGGGACAGACACAGGAACGAAGAAGGACACATGCCGGCCAGCCTAAGTGTTCCGGAGCACTAGCAAGCTACCATGGCTCGGTGGAAACACTAGGAGACATTTCCCGGTAAGAGAGGCTACTAAAGATAAACAACTAGATAGTCAGATCCCACACATACCAAGCATTTCAATAACATACACACAATATGCTCGATATGTGCGATACAACATGGCATCACAAAATGACTCTACGACTCAAGTAGTTTATTCATTAGGCTCCGAGGAGCGAGATATTACAAACATGGGTCTCATGACCCAACACTCAGAGCATACAAATCAAAGCACAAGCGGAAGCTATCATGTCTGAGTACAGACATCTATAAATGAAAAAGGCTGAGAAGCCTGACTATCTACCAGATCCTGCCGAGGGCACAAGATCGTAGCTGAGGTAACAAGCTAAACGTCGAAGTCCACGTGGAACTACTAGTGAGACTGAAGTCTCTCTGCAAAAACATAAAATAGGCAAACGTGAGTACAAATGTACCCAGCAAGACTTACATCAGAACTAACTACATATGCATCATTTTCAACAAAGGGGATGGTGGGGTTTAACTGCAGCAAGCCAGCTTTGACTCGGTGGCTATCCTGAACTACGACTGCAAGTAACTCTTTTGAGGTGGCGCACACGAGTCCACATATTCACCATATCAATACACCACTATGGATCCGCTCCCGTCTCCCTACGAGAACGCCATCCATAGCACTCACGCTTATCTTGCGCATTTTAAAGTATCCACTTTCACTTGTCTATGAACTGATATAAGCAACCCAGAAGTCCTTTGCCGCGGACACGGCTATTCGAATAGATCATATTAACCCTGCAGGGGTGTACTTCTTCATACATGTTTCCACCACTTAGCGTCTGCACACGACATGTGCTCGGCAAACTTCAAGCGAAAGCCGACGTGGGTGTAGACCACGACCTACCTAAACACTCAAGTCTCTAGTCCAGGTTTATCGCCTATTCGGGTTCCATCCATGAGGAGATCCGGCCGGAGTTTCGCTCACAGCCCCAAACGATGTGAACAGGGTTCCGTGACACCAAACGGGTGCCCGGTTTACCCGGCCACGTGCCTACCGCATCACAGCCCACCCCTACGGTCAGCGCTGTCCACGGCCTCCAGCATACTACAAACACTAGAAACTACTTGCAACTCCTGGACAGAGGACAAGGGTGAATAAGAAGTCGAGCGGGGTCATATTTCAGGGCCCAATGTATGGTAGTAGCTGAGTCATGGATCACAAACACAGAACTCAGTTCCTAAGGACGGCTGCAATGAGACAACCCACCATGTACTCCTACATGGCCTCTCACCGCTACCTTTACCAAATCGTGTTCACACACTTAGCTCACACACAGTAGGACATGTTCACACACCTCTGATTCATCCCCGATGAATCAGACCTGACTCAACTCTAAGCAGTAGCAGGCATGACAAACAAGCATGAATGAGTAGGCACAACAGGGCTCAAACAATTCCTACTCATACTAGTGGGTTTCATCTATTTACTGTGGAACGACAGGTCATGCAAAGGATAAAGGGGTTCAGCTACCGCAGCAAGTAACAGATGAATCGATGTTGTCCTAATGCAGTAAAAGAGAGCAGGAGCGAGAGAGTAGGATTGTATCAGAATGAACAAGGGGGTTTTGCTTGCCTGGCACTTCTGAAGATAGCATTGAGTCTTCATCAGTGTCAACGATCACATCATCGATATCACGTCTATCGAGAGGGGACAATACCGGCAACACAAAAGGGAACAAAATCAATGCAATGCACAATATGATGCATGATCATGACATGGCAAAATGAATGTGTTTTGGGCTAATGCAACTAGCAACAGATTAAATGAAGTTGGTTTGAATATAAAATTCAAATTCAAACTCCATATGTGATTATTTAAATGCCATTTAATTGATTTGTGCTAAACAGCAGCTATAAGTTGTTCTAACATGCATGAAAATGGTACAGATGGATTCCTTGAATTTTTCTGATAATTTTTCATATATAAATTGTTTAATTTGGAGTTACGGTTAATTTTCTATGATTTTTAGAAGTTTATATAATTTTCTGGAATTTCCTGAATTATAATAAATCCAGAAAATGGTTTATTGCGTCAGCGTGACGTCACAGAGGCGTCAGCAGGGCTGACCAGGTCAAACCTGACGTGTGGGGGACACACGTCAGTGACACTGGGGTTAACCCTGGGTCAAACCCGCACTGACCAGGGTTGACTTGGCTCTAGGGCCCACTGGCAGCGGCTGGTGGGGTGGCTAATGGTGGGGATTAGCGCTAAATAAGCCGCCACGTCAGCCTCGCCGGAGTTCGGCCGGTGACGACCAAACCGCGCGGCGGTGCTTCGCCGGAATGGGCTACAGGTGGCGGAAAAGCGCGCGGAGACCACCGGGGCGTAGCCCGTCATCGTCCGCATCCTGTGGAGCATGTGGGATGAGCTGGGGAGGCCGGAGCTCGCCGGAGTGGAGCCCGAGGCGGAGGCCGGAGCTCGGGAAAGGTCGGGGTTGGCGTTCGGGGGCACGGGAGGAGGGGCTGGTGGGCGCTACGGGCTCCTGGGAGCAAACTGAGTGCTATGACGCGCCCAGGCACGAGCTACGGCGTCTGTAGCCACGACGGCGGCATGGCCGGCGGCGGTGAGCTTTCGGGCTCGTGGGGAACGACGCTACATCACGGGGGCGAGCACAAGGAGTTAGGGAATAAGGTAAGTGGCTCACGGCGAGTCAGACGGTGCAGACGGCGGGGCCGGGGAGGCTCTGGACGCGCCGAATCGGTGGAGTCGATCTCCGGGCACCGGAGGTGAAGACGATGATGCTCCGGTCGACTGCGGCCTCCTCTGGTCGCGTGCGTCGCGTGGGTAGCTTCACGGGGTCAGGGCGGAGCTCAGGGATGCATAGTGGGAGCGAGGGGGTGGCTGTGGCCCCGGTAACGGCGTCGGCGGCGATGGGCTCCGCTCGGGTGCGTGCAGGGAGGGAAGCAGAGGAGGGAACGGGGTCCAGGGGAAGAGAGGGGAGGTGCAGGGGGCGAGGGGAAGTGCGTGGCGTCACCAGAGGGCTCGGGGAGGAAGCAGGAGGTGGCCAGAGCAGGGTGGAGGTGGCGCGCACGGCGGCGTCGCGGTGTCCGCGTCCTTCTGGCGAGGAGGAAGACGACAGGGGAGTAGCGGTGGCGGGCTGGGCCGTGCTGCTGGGCCAGGTGGGGGGGGGGAGCTTGGCCGGCTACAGGTAAGTGGCCCAGGTACTTCCTTCTCTCTCTCTCTTTTATTTCTATTTCAGTTCTGTTTTATTTTTTAATCATTGTTTTCTATTTGTTTCAATCTGTTTTGATTTAGTTCAAACACTAAATTATTTTGTTTCTTCCAATAATTTTTGCAGGGACTGAAAGTAATATTCTAGAGCCCCTCACAAAATATCAGAATTATTGAAGCATTAAAAATATATATAACATATATTTGCTCCAACTCAAATACGATATATATTAGTTCAAAGATCCAAAATGACATGGAAAAATGTGCATCATCTCTGGTTACTGTTTCCAGCATTTTTCCAAAGATGATGAACATTTTTGAAAGCCACTTGGATTGACTGAAAATATTTTAGGTGAACCTGGTGAATTCTTAAAATGCTAGGGTTTGGACAATCCCCATTTCAACTTTCTGTAAAAGTAAACATGATGCATCACCAAAGGCTAGTACTAGTGCAATGCCAGAAGCTAGGGATGTGACAACTCACCCCCACTAAACAAGAATCTCGTCTCGAGATTCAAGCGTAGGGTAAGGTGAAAGGTAAACGCAACTAGTATAATCTTCACGATCCAGGTTGCACTTCATAGAAACGTTGATTCGATCACCATCTTTGTCTTGTCGTCTTGCTCTGAGAAATCCTGCCAACATGACCTGGAGGGAAAGAGACTCTAGAAGGGTCGATCTTCTCGAAGATCAAACAACTCACGGAATGAGACATAGCAACATCTCTTGAGCTGGGAGACGAAGCACAGATTTGAAGAAATGGAGTGGAACAGATGACGAAGGTTCACTAGGTGGACAATAATTCCACACTTAAGAAGGTGGTAAACGATTGCCAACGTAGCGAAGAGTTGAGTTGCCATGATACCACGACGAAATATCCTGGAGGAAGGTGATCGTAGAGTATTACCTTAAGTGGCAAAAAGAATTACTTTTGATTCAGAGATCATTGAAACTCTTCATACCAGCATAAGGTAATCACAAACGATCATTTGGAGGGGGTCGGTAGAATGGCATACTCGAACTTGGATGATGTGGATTACCTTGTTGAAGACAACGTAATGGATGAATTTGCTTATCACCGGAGGTGGAAGAGACCCATGGTAGAATGGCACATTGGCGGTGCAAGCTAGGAACAAAATGCAAATGCTGGGAATGATTCTGGTAACTGGGGAAGAACCCAACAAAAGAGAGTGAATTCACTGTTTGAAAAGGTCATAGCATTTGCCGAGGAAACTGAGAGCAAACCCAGCTAGTGTCGATGATAAGACGTAGCGCTTGTGCGTGCTCTCAAGAACTTGAGCATTTCCACAATCATCAAGGTTTTATCAACAACCGCGTCAAGGGTGCTGACAACACAACATACTACCATGATGAATAGCGATGGACGATGCAGATGCGAAGGAGGATAACACTTTCTCATATTTCACCTTAGCGAGGCCAAGCAAATAAAATCTGGATGATCGACCGAGAGACATTTAGCACTCCGCTTCTAATGTTCTCCTTGATGTGCTAGTATAACCCATTCATAGATATGGTTTGATATCTAAAACATCAAGTAAAAGGTCGGACTTCGGGAACACAAAAATCCATAGGGGCAACTAGGGAGTAAATCCTACAAAATCCCTATGGGGGGGGTGGCCAACTTCCTCAAACAAGATACTATAATAATAGGTCTACCGGATAGGTGTGTTGGCCACGACATCCACCTTACCGGTTATCGAGAGACCAATATTATAGTTCTTAGGGAAATGTTCCAACCATCATATCTGCCTGAGATTCAGCTCTGGTTGGTGTTAGGATATTCCAGGCTCATCGAGTCTTAGGAAGAAAAATGAAAGTTTGCAACACAAATCGACGAGATGACGTTGCGGGATTCTCGGGAGATGAACTACGATAGCAAGCTCCAAAACATGAGCTGGTTCTGCTACAAACATGTGAACACGTGGTCCCAGACAAGCATGACCACGTGGTAGTCTTATAATAAAACACTACCGAGTTCAGGAGGGGGAACCATCAACGAGGGTATCGAAGTTCTTTCATAAGTCCGGATTAGCTCTTATGAAGGAACTCCTTCTCCTTGAACAAATCAATCAGTGGCTTGGTGTGCTAGGGATACATATAGATTGAAGGTTGCAAGTCTTCAAACCACAGCATTCTTCGCACGTGTGCATGACTGATTTGGAATGATTCCAAAGAAAGCAACATTGACTTTCTCGAATCCACGGCGGCAACTTGCATCAGATGCACATGAATTAAAGGAAGTCACTACCTTCATCCAAACATATGCTTCATGAGCTAGCATGAACAAATGCTTTTAAAAGTTTCCAACACTAGCTTAATGTTCAGCAAGATTATGGAGAAGACAAGGATGTTGTCAATGGGCACAACAACAATTCATCTGGGTTTCCTTTTAAAAGGAATTCCATAGTTAAGTGAACACGGTGATAGCATTGGTCAGACCAAAGATGTAATGGTGTATGCTCGAGGGATCAACCACGAATAAGACAACATTACGAGCATCGTTAGTACTGAGTTGATTTGACGATGGCCCACACTCAAATCAAAGGATTGATAAGACAATAGGTCCAACAACTGATCACAAGGACCAATCAATGAAGATATCATCTTTCTTCAACACACACTACACAAGAATATCCCTTTGGAACGAACTAAGTCAGACAAGCTTTTATCTTCCAACTCTCCAAGTTGTTGTCTAGCTTAACCAACTAGCTCAGGGATATCTAACACCGATTCTTGGAGAGAAGGTGGTTCACAAGAAACCAACTTGATCACGAACTCAACATAGCGGTCAGGTGACAACCCGGTAACACCTCCAAGAAGATATTTGGAAAGTCACGAACCACCGGTATGTTACTAAGCTCGAGAACAATCTTGCTTTTGAGGGCAAGACGATATGATCAAATGAGTGAGGACTTGACAAGATCCTAACTCATCAATCGAAGGGTGCACCGAAATAAGGACTAGGTAGCACGATCAGTCTTAGAAGGATGATTCGAAAACCAACATACTAGGAATGAAATTATTATCCTTTAACTACCAAGCAACAGAGTTGCTAGCAGTATTGATTTCACACATCACAATTCATTTGTCGGTATTCCGGTTGCATTAACACGAGGGCCGAGGAATGAACAGTGATGGCAAGAAGTATCACTGTACCAAGAGTTCATGGGATGGTGTGCAATTCCTATAACAATCTCGATATAAAATATGTAATACTCCAAGGTAGAGCAGAACCAAAAGCTGGATTGGCATTTGATCTGCGGAATACAACTACTTTGACCCAATCCTAGATATGGATGAGGTACTGGAGTTTGTTTCTCCAAGTCATTCAGGACAGAATGGCTTGACGGACCATAAGGTAGTAGGCATCGATAACGAATGCATGCATACCCTTGGACTATCAATTGATAGACGAAGGTCAGAAAACAACTAAAGAGGGACAACTCAAAGGAACATATGATTTTCTGAGTTGTGAATGCATAGATTAGCATGTCGAACGAGTTCAACATATTTCTTCCGGACAATCCATGCGGAAAGGTAGAACTGGCAGAGTCACATTTATGAATGAAGAACCCATCGAGAGCACTCCTGTTGTGATCTTTTGATCCAACAAACTTTTGCCGTAAGTGGTTCATGGTATTTGGAAGAAGGATATACCACGGACCTCGAGAACTACTGCAAAGGTTGCTAATCTCCTAAAGGCACTAGCAATTACTATCCACATGAAGTAGGTAGAGTGAATCTCGGGTTCAGAACCCAGGAGTAGAATACCTACTACTAAGTAGCATCACGGGATGCTTCCGAGAATAAAGGCCAGAATCTTCACACTAGGACACAAATCATGGCTAGACCACTAGATGATCCCCTAAGCACTTAGGGTCATAATAATAATTCCAACATATATGTCGAGGCAATAATTACCTCAACACACCGATTAGTGTGGTTAATCTGGCCCATGGGAACATCGGAAACAGAAGGAAGGGATTTGCAAATGCATCGGACTATTTAGAAACCTGGGATGACTCGGACAGCATAACGGCTATAATTGCTCAAAAAGATTTGAGACAATCACAAAAATGGTGGCATAACCACTCAGAAGCACAATATCAAGGTTCTGAGATCAACAATTAACATACGGAAGTAGTAGGAACTGAACTGAGACTTAAATCCAACAATCTTATAAGTCTACTGATTAGTAACACGTGATCCTAATAGAAAGAAGAGATAGCCTAGTTCTTAATCCCCGCAGGAAAGATAAGATGACTCAGATCAGAAGGGCATGAGGTATAAGGAGTAAAAAGAGCCTTACGTTCCATCCCACAATCAATTCCCTTATATAACTAAAGAATTTCTAGACTCAACTTCGACCAGTTTGGCTTGGTAATCCTACAGGCAGTCAAGCTCTGATACCAACGCTGTCAGGACCCCGGCTCGATGTCACATCGATCTAGCCGGTAACACCTCATATCACTTTGCGGCCTCACGCACGGTATCCCCACGGGTGTCGCCTTACCTTTGCCCGGGACCGTTTGCGCATTTTGGCTCACGTATATGATAGTGTCGCTAGCATCCATATGATAAAGAGCCCGGGCTGACATGACTAGTCGTAAACCCAAAGTGGCACAGACTTACAGGGACAGGCATCCATGACCCAGCTTCGAACGTGTCGGCCATCAGCAAGTGGGTCCGGGCTGTAGCACTGGGCTAGCAGGACTCCGGTAAACCGGGCTGTAGCGGGCTAACAGGACTCCGATACTCAAAGCGTGACATTTCCCCGAAGGGACAGACACAGGAACGAAGAAGGACACATGCCGGCCAGCCTAAGTGTTCCAGAGCAGTAGCGAGCTACCATGGCTCGGTGGAAACACTAGGAGACATTTCCCGGTAAGAGAGGCTACTAAAGATAAACAACTAGATGGTCAGATCCCACACATACCAAGCATTTCAATAACATACACACAATATGCTCGATATGTGCAAATACAACATGGCATCACAACATGACTCTACAAATCAAGTATTTATTCAATAGGCTCCGAGGAGCGAGATATTACAAACAGGGGTCTCATGACCCAACAATCAGAGCATACAAGTCAAAGCACAAGCGGAAGCTATCATGTCTGAGTACAGACATCTATAAATGAAAAAGGCTGAGAAGCCTGACTATCTACCAGATCCTGCCGGGGCACAAGATCGTAGCTGAGGTATCAAGCTAAACGTCGAAGTCCACGTGGAACTACTAGCGAGACCGAAGTCTCTCTGCAAAAACATAAAATAGGCAAACGTGAGTACAAATGTACCCAGCAAGACTTACATCAGAACTATCTTCATATGCATCATTATCAACAAAGGGATGGTGGGGTTTAACTGCAGCAAGCCAGCTTTGACTCGGTGGCTATCCTGAACTACGACTGCGAGTAACTCTTTTGAGGTGGCGCACACGAGTCCACATATTCACCATATCAATACACCACTATGGATCCGCTCCCGTCTCCCTACGAGAACGCCATCCATAGCACTCACGCTTATCTTGCGTATTTTAGAGTATCCACTTTCACTTGTCTATGAACTGATATAAGCAACCCAGAAGTCCTTTACCGCGGACACGGCTATTCGAATAGATGATATTAACCCTACAGGGGTGTACTTCTTCATACATGTTTCCACCACTTAGCGTCTGCACACGACATGTGCTCGGCAGACTTCAAGCGAAAGCCGACGTGGGTGTAGACCACGACCTACCTAAACACTCAAGTCTCTAGTCCAGGTTTATCGCCTATTCGGGTTCCATCCATGAGGAGATCCGGCCGGAGTTTCGCTCACAGCCCCAAACGATGTGAACAGGGTTCCGTGGCACCAAACGGGCGCCCGGTTTACCCGGCCACGTGCCTACCGCATCACAGCCCACCCCTACGGTCAGCGCTGTCCACGGCCTCCAGCGTACTACAAACACCAGAAACTACTTGCAACTCCTGGACAGAGGACGAGGGTGAATAAGAAGTCGAGCGGGGTCATATTTCAGGGCCCAATGTATGGTAGTAGCTGAATCATGGATCACAAACGCAGAACTCAGTTCCTGAGGACGGCTGCAATGAGACAACCCACCATGTACTCCTACATGGCCTCTCACCGCTACCTTTACCAAATCGTGTTCACACACTTAGCTCACACACAGTAGGACATGTTCACACACCTCTGATTCATCCCCGATGAATCAGACCTGACTCAACTCTAAGCAGTAGCAGGCATGACAAACAAGCATGAATGAGTAGGCACAACAGGGCTCAAACAATTCCTACTCATACTAGTGGGTTTCATCTATTTACTGTGGAACGACAGGTCATGCAAAGGATAAAGGGGTTCAGCTACCGCAGCAAGTAACAGATGAATCGATGTTGTCCTAATGCAGTAAAAGAGAGCAGGAGCGAGAGAGTAGGATTGTATCGGAATGAACAAGGGGGTTTTGCTTGCCTGGCACTTCTGAAGATAGCATTGAGTCTTCATCAGTGTCAACGATCACATCATCGATATCACGTCTATCGAGAGGGGACAATACCGGCAACACAAAAGGGAACAGAATCAATGCAATGCACAATATGATGCATGATCATGACATGGCAAAATGAATGTGTTTTGGGCTAATGCAACTAGCAACAGATTAAATGAAGTTGGTTTGAATATAAAATTCAAATTCAAACTCCATATGTGATTATTTAAATGCCATTTAATTGATTTGTGCTAAACAGCAGCTATAAGTTGTTCTAACATGCATGAAAATGGTACAGATGGATTCCTTGAATTTTTCTGATAATTTTTCATATATAAATTGTTTAATTTGGAGTTACGGTTAATTTTCTATGATTTTTAGAAGTTTATATAATTTTCTGGAATTTCCTGAATTATAATAAATCCAGAAAATGGTTTATTGCGTCAGCGTGACGTCACAGAGGCGTCAGCAGGGCTGACTAGGTCAAACCTGACGTGTGGGGGCCACACGTCAGTGACACTGGGGTTAACCCTGGGTCAAACCCGCACTGACCAGGGTTGACTTGGCTCTAGGGCCCACTGTCAGCGGCTGGTGGGGTGGCTAATGGTGGGGATTAGCGCTAAATAAGCCGCCACGTCAGCCTCGCCGGAGTTCGGTCGGCGACGACCAAACCGCGCGGCGGTGCTTCGCCGGAATGGGCTACAGGCGGCGGAAAAGCGCGCGGAGACCACCGGGGCGTAGCCCGTCATCGTCCGCATCCAGTGGAGCATGTGGGATGAGCTGGGGAGGCCGGAGCTCGCCGGAGTGGAGCCTGAGGCGGCGGCCGGAGCTCGGGCGAGGTCGGGGTTGGCGTTCGGGGGCACGGGAGGAGGGGCTGGTGGGCGCTACGGGCTCCTGGGAGCAAACTGAGTGCTATGACGCGCCCAGGCACGAGCTACGGCGTCTGTAGCCACGACGGCGGCATGGCCGGCGGCGGTGAGCTTTCGGGCTCGTGGGGAACGACGCTACATCACGGGGGCGAGCACAAGGAGTTAGGGAATAAGGTAAGTGTCTCACGGCGAGTCAGACGGTGCAGACGGCGGGGCCGGGGAGGCTCTGGACGCGCCGAATCGGTGGAGTCGATCTCCGGGCACCGGAGGTGAAGACGAGGATGCTCCGGTCGACTGCGGCCTCCTCTGGTCGCGTGCGTCGCGTGGGTAGCTTCACGGGGTCAGGGCGGAGCTCAGGGATGCATAGTGGGAGCGAGGGGGTGGCTGTGGCCCCGGTAACGGCGTCGGCGGCGATGGGCTCCGC
>NC_041384.1:288515354-288563883 GCF_002162155.2 Triticum dicoccoides
CACCAGAGGGCTCGGGGAGGAAGCAGGAGGTGGCCAGAGCAGGGTGGAGGTGGCGCGCACGGCGGCGTCGCGGTGTCCGCGTCCTTCTGGCGAGGAGGAAGACGACAGGGGAGTAGCGGTGGCGGGCTGGGCCGTGCTGCTGGGCCAGGTGGGGGGGGGAGCTGGGCCGGCTACAGGTAAGTGGCCCAGGTACTTCCTTCTCTCTCTCTCTTTTATTTCTATTTCAGTTCTGTTTTATTTTTTAATCATTGTTTTCTATTTGTTTCAATCTGTTTTGATTTAGTTCAAACACTAAATCATTTTGTTTCTTCCAATAATTTTTGCAGGGACTGAAAGTAATATTCTAGAGCCCCTCACAAAATATCAGAATTATTGAAGCATTAAAAATATATATAACATATATTTGCTCCAACTCAAATACGATATATATTAGTTCAAAGATCCAAAATGACATGGAAAAATGTGCATCATCTCTGGTTACTGTTTCCAGCATTTTTCCAAAGATGATGAACATTTTTGAAAGCCACTTGGATTGACTGAAAATATTTTAGGTGAACCTGGTGAATTCTTAAAATGCTAGGGTTTGGACAATCCCCATTTCAACTTTCTGTAAAAGTAAACATGATGCATCACCAAAGGCTAGTACTAGTGCAATGCCAGAAGCTAGGGATGTGACATCTGCCTGCCGCCACCGTCGCCTTCTCAACGCCACCTCGAGGTCCCCCATGACGTGGTTGTCCCCGATGAGCACCACCCTGACACTACCGTCCCCAACGAGCTCCTCCCCGACCGCCCCATACTCTTCTGCACCGCCCCCGCCCCTGCTCTCCTGCCCCTCTAGCACTACGACGAGGATAACGGCATCCACCTCCCCGCTAGATCAAGATCGTGCCCACCACCTCGACTTCTCTCCAAAGGTTCTCTCCCTGTCTCTTGCTCTCTGGTTTAGGTAGTTGTATATGTTCTGATTTGTTCCATGTGCAGATCCTGCAAGAGATGCTCGTCTCTGTGATTTGCTTGTCAAGAAATTATGCATAGATTACTTCAATACTACCCTCGGCTAGCTTGCCGTTGTGGCAGAATATCAGTTTCCCCTTTACACATCCGCTCCTGCAGGTTTAGTAGTACATGTATATTCCTTTAGATGTTTCAGCCTGCACGTTATGTCCAGATCCAGAGCTTACAGGTCTATCAATTTAGATGTTCAGCATGCCCATTATGTCCAGATCCAGAACTTAAAAGTAGCATTTTCACATACGAGATCTAGTGAGTAAATCTTTTAAGTTCAAGTTCAGAATTAAAGACAGATATATGGCTGCTATGATGCAGGTTGTCCATGCTAACAGTGGCGGAGCTTGAAAGAAATCTTAGGAGGGGCGAAGGTAGAACAAAATATCAATTACAAAATCATACAGGTATAAGGGATGCAAGTGGAGGCATCTGCAAGTCCGCAAAGCAAAAATTGCATTAATCTTTGTTAGTTTAACAACCCTGTTAGATTATGTTTTCTGTTCGTGGTCACTCACGGATATGCGGACGCCATCCACTTAAACAAGCTAGATTTTGCAGAATATTGAGAACAAAGATAATTACATTGATCCTATCCACATTAGCTTACAAAATACATGTCTAACATTAATTATATATAAGCTTCTTGGTAACAAATGAAACTGAACCAAAATACTAAATAAATATGTAGTATTGAGTTAATTACTAAGGATCAGCTCTTTGTTTCATCCCGCTCCTAAATTGCATAAGAAATTCTTGACTGTGATTTTACTCTCCGTGCTTAACATAAGCTACTGGATAAAAAATCATCTTCCAACATATTACGTAGCATTGTCTTAATAATCTTTGACGTAGAAAACACATGCTTGGCACTTCAGTATAGCAGGATTAAATCCCAGTGGGGAGAGTGAGGCTAGACTTCTCTTTCTGCTCATAGCCTCACTTGTACATGACACTTGCAGTGGCCTGATGCCTAGGCACGCCCGCGACTAGACGAGCCCAGGAGCACTAACCTCCAGCCTATGGCATCTGGCCCCAACGCTAGTAAGCTCCAGTGGCCTGTGTCTTGGCTCCCCGACCCCATGCTTATGCATCACCGGTCGCAAAGTACGCGCTAGACTAAAGAGTAGAAGGCGCGCTACACTCACTACAAGAAAAATATACTTCCGTGATGATACGTGTTTATCATAGTAGGTTGCTTTTTGTGTCATTTTTTTGTCATGCATGTACATCCATGACAAATTTATGACAGAATCAAGATAGTTATACCTGTGCTGTCGTAGAAGTGTTCCATGACATTATCAAAATTATCATCACGGAAGTGTCCACTTCCATGACTATAAATCGCGCGTCATAGAAGTGCTTTCGTCAAGGGTGACCGACACGTGGCATTCACCATAACGGAACGCCGTTAAGTTGTCGGGTCGGGTTTTGGATCCGATAACCCGTTAACAGCCCCGACCAATGGGGATTTTCCACGTGTAAAATCATCATTGGCTGGAGGAAACACGTGTCGGCTCATCATTGGGACAGATGTCAACCACTCATTGGACGGAAGACGCCTATGATATATTGACACGTGGCACGGCCCAACAGAGGCCCATTCATATGAAAAAGCCGGCCCGTTTGACTTGGTCAAAAGCTGGCAGGCCGGCCCTTGGAAAGCCTGTTAACGGCCTGTTCGAATATAGCCCATTTACAGCCGCTAACGCAAGGCCCGTTACGCCCTATCTGAATTAGGCCCAGTAGCGTCATCTGGGACATCCAATATGATTCCAACCCATTTTCACTTCTGGCCCATGACGTCTTTCGGCCCATATGAGGCTCTATGTAACTCTTGGCCTACTAACGGCCTGTGGTGAAACTGGCCCGTAATGAATAGTGTATCACTTTACACCCATTAACGGCCTGTGGTGAAACTGGCCTGTAATGAACAGTGTATCACTTTATATTCATTAACGACTCGTTATTCCGTTGGGTCGTTTCCAGCCTATGTTATCTTTTGGCCTTCTCAAAGCCCATTTATTCTTGGGCTCATTTTCAACATTCGTTTACTTACGGCTCGTTACTGTCATTTTTTGCTTGTGAGCCAAATTCAGCACGTGGTTACAGTCGGCCCGTTTGTGGTCCGTTAATACGTTGGGCCGTTTTCATAGCGTCACCAAATACAGCCTATTAACGATGGCCCGTTATGGTCGGCCCATGAACGGACGATTCCAACTCTAGCCCATTTACGGCCATAATGCGGCCTGTTATTGGCCCATGTTTGGCCATCAATCATACTGCCCGTATAAGGTCCATTGATGATACGGCCCGTAGAAGGCCCATTGTTTCTATGGCCTGTAGAAGGCCCACTTTTTCTACAGCCCGTAGAAGGCCCACTGTTTCTACGGCCCATAGGAGGCCCAATGTCACTACAGTAAATATTAGCCCATGGTTATTGTGGCCTAGTTTTAAAAAATAGGTTATTGCAGCCACTAGCAAACTGCGGAAAAAGAACTGTAATGACTAGAAGCAAACAAATAAACAAGACAACAAGGAAATAAATAAGTAAGCAACTTACACTAGGCTATCACGGCTATCACCCATATTACATCCACTGGGCATCAAAGTTCGCCATCAGTGCAAATAAACGCGCCGACAAAAGAATATACAAAACTGAGAGCACTTCAGAAGGCACTAGGCCTGGTCAGGTCGGGGCCCCCCAAACAGCTAAAGAAGCTGAGTAGACCTCAGTTGTGTCAACGATAGATGCATCAACACTAGATTTAAGGCATGATGGTGCGCATGGCAGTCCTCTGACATCTTCATTGCATCTTTGACTTCAAGTCGGAGTTGAGCTAACGCAAGCCTTTCCGCTTTAAGTCGAGAATGAAGAAGTCGAATTGATTGAGGCAGCGACTGCACAGAGGTTGTCTCACACCTGCTGGTGAGTAGCTTCAACTCACTGTCTTCATCAAGACAGGTCCTTGGGGTCATCTCGCTGTCCTCAAGATGGTTTGGCTCACTATCTTCCCTAAAGTTCTGCCTGGCGTAAGAGATACGAGTCTGAGAGAGAAACAAGGAGACACGTAACATGTTTCACAATTATATAATCAAATAAATGGATCTGTTCTGCATAAGGAACATGTTTTTACAACTACAATTTGAAACTGGTAGTTGTTGCAAACACCCAATCAGATGTAAACAGCAAAGCAAACAACAATGGAGGAAATGATGCCTACCCAAATATATACTAGAACAAAGTTTGAAGGCTTGAGAAGGATGAACTTACATTACATGTTAACACGGGCTGGACAAAGCCCTTCTCCATGTTAATGGAAGGATAATTCAATAAATTCCCCAAAGAAAATTCTTTATAAGCGTTGCCATTATTCTACATTTTGCAAAAAGTAAATATAGATCAAATAATATTGCAAGAAACAGAGGATAATGAAGCTCAGGTGCAGACTGATGATACATAATCAAACAACAATTAATTAAGTACAGCGTTACAAGGTAAAAGGGAGAGAAGTACTGACAAGAGCAATGCAGAGCCCATTATTGTTTTGAGATTGTATGATCCTTTGAGGAAGGATATTCATCTGGAATTAGTTTTCATACAAGAGAGAAGGTAAGGCACAAGCAGAAATTTAGGAGTTCAAATTTTGAATTGATATCATAGACAGTACCTGACGCTGGGCGCCCAGCAGTTCTAATAGGGGTTTGGCCACTGGAGTTGGGGTAAAGTGTGGTCCAGTTGGGCATGTGTTTTCTGTGGCTGCTGATCTATCTGATTTAACTGGTATCACTACCTTTTCCAAATACCTAGTTTGTACTCCTTGACGACCTGCACTCACCCTCTTCCTTTTGGACACCTATTACGAAAGAACAACATTTGACTGGAAAAACATAGTGTGACGACACATGGAATAGGTACAGAAAATGGATAGGTATGGCATATACTCATATATGATGCTTAAACTAAGCAGATGGTGTAACAAAGTAGAAGTAATGCAAGAGGTCGGAAGCAAAATATGTGCGACCCATACAACTTTGCAAAGTTAGAGCAAGCACCTTGATGGGTGAATAAGATAGGCCATCCTCCACCATGCCAAGTTTGTTAGGCAGTGGATCATTCCACAATATTCCTCTCGTGCGCCCATTCTCATATTCATTTTGATAATGTTCAATATCTGACATGCATGAAAACATAAAAACAAGTGAGATTTTCTTCGTAATGCAGAAGTGATTCTAATCCAATACTGCCTCCCTGTAAACCCCTTTGTGCTATCTCTGCAATTCTTTTAAAATATGCCATGCACGCTATAATTTGTTGTGTGCATTAATATAATGTGGCCTACTACTCAAAATTGTAGAGCTCCAGTAGTGATGACACTTCGCAGATGATAGCTTCAACATATAGTAAAGAAGAACAAGTCGACCTGACCTGACAGATTTAAAATATACTAAGAGAGAACAACTCGACCTGACCAGTCGACCGCAAGAGAAGAGTATCATCTTAAAGAAGAGCAGAAGGGCAAAGCAGATTGAAGATATTACAAGTCTTTTAATACAATGTCGGTTGGCCACCCATGATGAACCAGAGCGCACAGAGAAATACTATTCTTTTCGGTCTCTCCATATGTGGCTCACGTGCATTTCGAAACTAAAGTAGGAACATTTAGCTAACCAATTAAACATCTCTCAGGTTTACTAATATCAGCAATAATATCAAATATGAATTTGTACAACTAAGCTTGTTTAGCTTGATGGGTGGAGCAGTGCTATTACGACACGAACCACATAGGCTGATTGTGGTCATCATAAAATGGGGAAAACATAAGCATGATGAGTACAGTGTTGACCGTGGCAGTGGGATGGCAGATCTGAAGCTGCAAACTGCGCAAAGGGTAGTTAGCAACCGATGTTTGCTTTGAAATAACAACTAAGATTTGGTATGGACAAGAAAGTACGGTCAACAAGTGACAAAGAGATGCAATTATGCTGTCTCTCTATATGTCGCGACATGCATTTGGAAACTCAAGTGGGACCTTTAGCTAACCAATTAAATGTGTCGGTTAACTAATATCAGTATCATATCACGATCATATTTGAACAACTAAGCTTTCGAATTATGAGTGTTGTGTTGTTTAGCTTGAAGGGTGGAGTAATGCTAGTACGACAGAAAGCACCTACGCAGATCATAGTAGAGTAGATAAAAGGGGAAAACCCTAAGCATCAAGAGAAAAATCAGGAAAGTGGAACTAGCTGGACCAGTGGGTGGCGCACATGCTTTTCGAAACGAATATAGGAACATTAGGTGACCAATTAAACATTCTCTGTTTTAGTGATATGAGCATCATATCAGATTCGTATTTCAACAAGTAAGCTTTGGATTGAGGTCTTGAGGAGCAGTGCTAGCACGACACGAAGCACTTACGATGATGGTAGTGAATATAAAGGGGGGAAACCATAAGCTTTACGAGTATAGTGCCCGTGCCATGGTGGATCTGAAGGTGCAAACCGGACAAAACTACTTCGCAACCAATGTTTTCTTTCAACTAGCCACTACGATTTTGTACAGACAAGAAAAGTACAGTAAACAAATTACGATCTATTTTCCGGGTGAGATCAATAACTTAAGCACATATGGAAGAGTATCACCTCTCTTGCGACGCCGTGTAGGCCTATGCTGATACGTTGAGGGTGCTGCGGGTGTGATGGATGTCGGCGGCGGGGAAGAAGACTTTAGATGGCAGACGGCCGGGTCGGGGGATATATCCTGTTGCTGTGGACGAGGCGGTCGTAGGAGCGGCAACGACAAGGTGGACGACGGCGCCGATGAAGCGAGAGGAGGCGATGAAAGGATGCTGGTCCAGCGTCGTGGATGAGAGACGTCCATATCTTGCAGTGGACGACGGGGTAGGGGTAGCGGCTTCGGCAAGGTGGAGGATGGGGTGGCGGACGGAGGAGGCTGGCCGCAGTGCAGAGGTTGTCGTGCCGCCGACGGTGTATGAATGGGGAAATGGAGGGGAGGGGGGATCTCAAACTTTGGGATGCGCTTCTCTGAAATGGGAGAAAATTACGAACTTATCCCCCGTTTAAAATTTCGGACATCACGTCGGTTGGGGATAGGACGGTAATCTCACATCTCCCAAATATTTGCCGGTAACTATTTCGGGCGAGGAGAGGGTGTTTTGCCGCCCACGGTTGGCGCCCACGGTGTATGAACGGGGCTGACAGGTAGGACGGTTGTGTCACGTCTGATGAAACTTACACATCTGCCCCTATTTAAAATATAAGCCTACATCGATTTCGGACGAGGAGAGTTTGTTTTGCCGCCCACCGTGTATGAATGGGGAAATGGAGGAAGAGACACATGTCTTTCAGATGAGCTTGAATCAAATGTGTTTTTCCGCCCACGTTTGGCGCCCACTGTGTCTGAATGGGCTCAGAGGCCGTCGTGTCACGTCTGATTGAAGTTACTAGTCTACCCCTATCGACAGCAGTGTAAATACTGTCGATAAGGATGTCAAGTGTCAGGGGTATACAGTAATTTCCATCTCGGAAACACTTGCTTCGAGCAGCCCACAAATTATAGTGGGTGTTTAGCCGCTTTGTTCAAAACTTGGGAGAATTAGCATTCACGTTTGCCCTGGGACCTGGCAAACTAAATTCAAATCCAATTTGTATTCTATTATGAATATCCACAGATAATTATATGTTTTGTTATTTATTTCTTCAAAACCACAATAAAGATTTATTCCACCTTTATATATGATTATGATTTAGAAATGTCGTGATCTTCGAATTCAGTAGGTTGGATACACTCTGAGTCAAACAGTTATTTCATCCAATACAATATGCTCACACAACAAATAGTTCACCTTATGTCAATCATACAAGTTCTGAGGATTACCTCGTCTAAAAAATTCGGATCATTACAACACGTGGACAACATAGGGGGTCTTGCAACATAATCCATTCGAAGACATGACACAACATGCAAGTACAATAATCTAATGAAAATTTGAACTGGTATCTAAAGAAGAACCGGGATTATCTTGGGCTTTAGATAGCAGAAACAGTAGGACCTCCTCCGTCTTCAAATGCAACATTCTTACTTCCTCCAATTCTTGGGTTGCTTGCATAATGTGTGCCGCTAATTCCGTAATTTCCAGCCTCAAGATAAATATTACCTCATTCATGGCAGCCACACCATCTCTTTCTGCCTCTAGTAGAGCCTCAAGCACTATAATATCTGTGCTCAGACTGCTCTCCGGCGGTGTTGCCTCTGAACTGCTACCATCTAGTAACATGGATGGCGCATTGCTTCCACAAATAGATTCTGGGGTTGTACATTGTGTCCTAGTGTGAACGGCATCCTGAAAGGTTTTCGCTGGACATCAGTAAGAGATAGTTATCGTATGATCCGGGCAGTAAGCTTACATGGTAAACGACGGATGAATTATTGCCGAGCATGCCAAACTATATTGAAATGGTTCGAAGCAGCATCAGCCGAAAAGAAATTAAAATGGTAATATGAAACTAGGGATGTAAGTGGCAAATAAACGAAATCCGGCAGTCCCATCTAGTTAGTTTTTGCTACCTCCCTAGTTCATTTTCCTCAAAAAAACAAAAACTCTTTTGAACTATCATACCACTGGTGGACTTTAATCGGGATTAAACCGGACCCAGTTGACATCCCTAGTTGAAAGGGAGTGTACAACCGCTATATTTAAGTTGCCAAGGCATCTAAGTAGTTGAAATAATCTGAGAAAGCACTTAATAGTGTGGCCTCATATAAAATACGAAGACAGTCATGTGATGAAGTTGAGAGGAAAAGTTAAGGACTCAAATGAAATAGGCATGCATTTCTTTATGATAGTATAGCAGGCACTGCTGACATATTGGCCAACTCAGGTATAGCGTAACAACAAATAAGCATTCGAATCAAGCAATATAGCAAAGCAGACAACCGAACTATTTGTAGTTCGGTAGGATTACACATTGAGGGCATAAGCCAAGAAAGCAGCCCACTCGCATTACATTTCACATGTACTAAAACACACTGGCTTACCATATGTTGCTGTGAAGCCTAGCTGCTGTTGCAATGTTCTTTGAAGATATCGTTAGCATCCCGTGGTTGCAAATCTAGTTGTTGTAGTTTATTCTGCACCATCTATTTAGGTAAAATTAATTTTAATCGCATGCACTGATCCGAATTGATCATCAATGGTTCATCTAAACTAACTAAAGAAGGGTGTGTGCGTACACGACAATACTCCCTCCGATTCTTTTTTACTTTGCGTATAACTTCTTCTCAGTTTTCTCGTATTAGTCTGCGCGTTGCCGATTCCTAGCGCTGGTTTTCTTTTGTGCCCCGCTCCATCCGCCTCTGCCCTAATTAATTGGCAAATTAGTCCAAAAAAATTAAACCAGTGCCCTCCTTGGTATGCGGATCAAGAGTTATGGGCAGAGTAAATAGAATCGGAGGGAGTATATCTGCTTCCCTCTATTTTTATGCTTGCTCGAGGTGCCAGCCCCAAAAGAACAAATATTTTGCTTGATGGGGTTGGCAGCTCCATAATTAATAGAAGCATCAAATTAGTCATGCAACTTGGGAAGATCAAGAACACAAACAAGTAATGAACAGAGGCTCGGAGCAGTGATGTAATAGCTAGCATCAGAAAATGTAGGGTAAAACGAACAAAAAGCAGCAGAACCACATGCTAGTTTGTTGATGTGTAATTAAGCATAGAGAACATTAAGCAGTTTGATGGAACCAGCAGGTGGCATCAGAACAAAACTAAAGTATATTAACTATATGTGCACTGGTATGTAATTTAGCACATGTAACATGTTCACTGCCAGAAGTATGGCCCTACAGGTGCAAGCAGAATAACACGTCTCATGAAAAACTGAATGATGCCCTGAAGAAATTCAAAGGTGCGGTGCTTATGCTAGTAAAGTGAACGTAGGCGCCGGCCGTTGGATAATAGTACCGGATTCTCAACGACGTATGTGTATCGTTGTCATACTTGATAGCTAAGGATCGTCGATGGTGCTCGTGTTGCGGTTGAGTTTGGGCCGGCCGTCGCCATCGCTGAAGCGGCTTCGGTGCTACGGTTGCGGCGCCTGTCGACATACAAGAAAGCTCATTTGTGGTAAGTGAACAGTTGCACGATAAAGAGAAAACCGAAGGAGTACAAATCGAAATAACCTGGTGAAGGTATGACGTCGGTAAAGCAGGGCCGATGGAGTTGAATATGGCATCCGTGGAGCGGGTCCGATGTAGTGGACGAAGGCTTCGGTGGGCGCGTTGTACAGTGCTTTCGGTGAGGCGGATCTATTGCGGCGGACGAGGGCTTGTATGAAGGGCCAGCGAAGGGGCGGATAAGGGAGTCAGTGAAGGGCCTACGCTGTGGTGGACGAGGGTGCCAGTTAAGCAGATCCGGTGCGGTGGACTATGATGGCGGTCAAGGAGATCTGGAGCGGTGGACAAGCCAGTCGCTGAAGCGGCTCCGGTGAAGTGGTGAGTTGGCAGTTGGGGGTTCCAAGGTGCGGATGGTAGATCCGGCTGGGTGTGAGGTCCACCGCTGCGGCGGAGGACTAGATTCGGCGGCTTGCCGTGGTTGGGGGGTTGGGGAGGGGAAGGGGAGGGGCTCTGTGAAGAAAGTTGGGGGCAAAGAGGGGAAAACAATGGAGTTACCAAAGTAGCCCTTTTCCATTCGTGTGGCAGGGGTAAAACAGGAATATCGCAGGGCTAAACTTTCGGGCGCGTGATATTTTGATGTGAGCGGAAAGTTTGAAAGCTTTTGGCACCTAAAATTATAAGTATTCTACTCTCGTACGGCTGACTGTGATATCTTGGCCGACAATTTGTTTGTTTTGCACGCAAAAAAAATCTGCAAGTTCTGAAAAATCAATGTCTCCAACTCGAAACTTAGATTGTCCATTCAATTCAAATATGGATCATTGAGCTACTACAAGCAAATACCATCATACGGTCCAATTCAAATGAAATATCAAATGTGTTTATCCTAAATACGATGACAAAAGCAAAAATGTGTATGTGTATGAATAAAGTGGATGATTATAAAGTTTGAACATGCCCGTATGTGTATATCTCTAGGTTTGATATATGAATTTGAAATCACGAAATCCCGGCTTAAAAAATGTACCTCCGTTTAAATGAATTACAAAAGCTAATGATGGAGTTGAATTCCAAAATTCCAATCTTAGGTTTGTAATTCTGGTACATCTAGGTATATCACGCATGTTCAAAAGTATCGTTATCTCATAGTACAATCTGTGAAACAAATTGATCAACCATGAGTGCACAATATCTCAATTACACTAAAGTTCCTCAAATATAGACACCTCACTCTTTATCTGAAATCAAACCCCCCTCCCCACACACAGAGAAGTCGTTCTCTCCCCCAAACATCAACACACGAGCACATTAACACCCCTCTCTCTTGTAAAGTCCGGACCCCAACATAGGTCTCTATCAATTTGTCTCTTGGGCATGCACACATTTCTTCCCTCACTCTCTAGGTCTCCCGCTATCTCTCTTACCCAAGCACACGCACTATGTAGAGTGTATATTTCCCATACACACAAAATGTCGCCCCAAACATCTATCTCTCTAGTTATGTGGTTCTCGCGCACTCACCTCACACACCACCCCCACTGCAAACAAGCACACTTTGTCTCCTTGTGCACCACTCTCCTCTTTCTATCTCTCCCACATGCGGACCGGCCCCAGCTCCTTCCCTGTATACATATATGTCGTGACTCTTTGCATAGCTCCCTAATGTATAATCATTCTCGATTTCGCACATTATTCTCTACACCATCTATTCTAGCTCTCTCATGAAGTCCCTATCACACACACACGATGACTCGCTTCCCTTGCGTCTCCGTTCATAGGCCAATTTCGGACAACATCAACATTGTCTCCCTATCTATACTCCATTTATCGACACAAACGACCCCTCTTGCCCCTCTCTTCCTCTCTCTCTCTCTCTCTCTTTCTCTCTCTCTCTCTCTCTCTCTCTCTCTCTCTCTCTCTCCAGCGCTAGCTCTCTCTTTCTCTCGCTCTCACACCCCTCTCCCCCCACACACTCGATGTCTCTTCCAAATAGTCAGCTCCCCCCGCCCGCACCCGTGCTATCTCGCTACTACACATGTCACACCATTCCCCCTTCCCTTATACTAGGTTTAGATCATCAGTGGTCTCTCTACTCCATATACACTCGCTCCCTCTCACACACAAACGCGTGCACAAACACACATAGACACGCACAAACACCCATTTACCTGGATCCTCATCTCTCCTCATGTCTGCATGTGTATCTCACACACTCACTCTCTAATTATGTATATGTGTCTCCATGTTACACAACACAAAGCCCCATGTACATGTCTCTCTCTATCCTCCACACAGATAGACACAAAGAATCTGTTATCATTGCCTCAGTCTCTAACATATCACACACGCACACACACACACACACACACACACACACTCTCTCTCTCTCTCTCTCGCAAACACGCTCAACAAGGGTTTCCTCGTGAATAACTTACCGTCTATTCACGAACAGTCGTGGCAGTACAGTGAACACGAGATGTGAAAAAAATAAATCTACACGTGCTTAGACCACCTAGTATGACTACTAGGACTAGAGCAAGCCAAAAAGCGCGCCGCCGTCACCCCCTCCTTGTCGGCGACGGGAAAATCTTCGTTTTACACAGTCGAGAAGTCATTGTGCTAAGGGCCCACATGCCGAGGCGTTGAACAGAATGTAGATGCTAGTTTACGGAAGCAAGTATCGATAATATGTTTGTATCTCCATACTTATATTTCTTCTCTTATAAAAACCGAGTTGGTGATGATGATACATGTGCCATCTTGCAATATAGACCGTCTGATCTATATCTGACGGTTGGAAATTAAACTAAAAGATACCCGCACCCATCTCCACATTTGTAGACACGGCCTTCCCTCGTTCATCCTTATCTCCAACAAACCTCATTGTTGAGCAATTAAGAAAGGAAGCCTCTCGAACAAACTGGCCTGGTGGCCGCTGCCGGCGTCGTAATCCCCATGCCTCCGCTCAGTTCGACCACCAACCACCACCACAACCCACTCCTCTTCACCTTATCTCATATTTCTCAAAATATCATTAGTTTTTACACATGGGATTACTCCCGCAAGGGTCAATCACAACAAGTGTTTTATAAAAAAAATGCATCTTGATGTTCCGTGCAACACACAGATCTTGATAGTACTCCTACACAAGACTAAGTTGGTGATGCTGGTGTGTCTGCCATCCGTCGTTTCTGACCATTAGATCTACATCTAACGATTGTGAGGTAAGTTGTTGCCTTTTCTCACAAACATCCCACTTGTCTACCAATTTGCAGAAAAACTCATAATTAGTATCTTAAAACCAATCACATCCCTCCCTGACCTCACCAAAATAGCCCAAGGAATATATTCTAATTGATACATAATATATCTCTAGTGACATATGTATATCAAAATTAGAGTGTTTTGTACCAAGTTTGTGAATAAGTATTATTCTAATTATGATTCGTTGCAACGGACATGAACATTGCTAGTATTTCCAACCATGCATTTCTTTTCCTAGTATTCCATAGTTTCGAGTTTTCCATCAAGATATTAGTCACTCATGGTTGATATTTACTTTCAATCATATACACATATGCACTATGTAACTAGCCTTGCTTATTGGCTTCCAAAGCTTAACTTTCACTCCTACTTACAATATGTAGAGTATTTAACAAAAAAGCTACCACTTTCAACCAGCCCTAGGAGGAATCTATTGTACAAAAAATAGTAAAAACATACCCAAAATTTCTTAATCCACGCCAAAAACTACCTAGTACTCCAACCGATTAGGTTCGTTTGAACCCATTTATGACAGGGTTGGCCCACATGTCCGTGCTGATGAGGCAGCTTAAACCAACACATTTTGTTTGACCGTTGACACGAGGGACCCACATCTGACCTTCTATCCTGTTATTCCCCCTCAAATCATTATTTTTCCTGAACATTACTTCAAACAGTACTGATGTGTGTTCATCGGTGGCGCCGGTGATGAGCGAGTTGGCCGCCGCTCCACCGGACGGGCCGGAGGCCGTGCTGGCCTCCGCACGGGTTGGCAGGCTGGCCCGAGCATGACTCATGAGCGAGCAAGCCGCCGCGCTGGCCTTCGCTCGAGCCAGATGGCTGGCCTTAGCGCGGCGCGTGCGAGCAAGCCGCAGCGCTGCCTTGCCAATCTAGCTAGCAAACCTTGCAGACAAGCAGCTGGACGAAGCTATATTGGCTAGCTAGCGGCCACGAGCGCCGGACGGAGCTGGCATCCGGGCTGCCGCAACATGGGCTCCGCACCGCCGGCGGTTTTGACCTCGCCTTCTGCCGGCGGCGGTAGCTGCGTCCCATGGCCGAGGATGACTGGGTGGACGGGCCGGAGGTAGCAGGTCACTCAAGGATTTTTGTTGGTAAGAGCATGTACAATGGTTGATAAGGTAGTCTTATCTTAAGTCTGCCACGTATGCAAGTGGTAGTAGTTTCTTGGCATTTTAGTGGTTTCTTGCATTATTAGAGCAAGTACAGTAGAGCTGAGTCAGCGGGCTATAAGAAATAAACTACTACTACATGTTGGCTATAAGATGGGCTGTAGATGACATGGCACTGGCTTATAGCCAGCAGCTGGCTATACTATTAACCATGCTCTTAGGGGATTCTTGTAAGGAACAATGTACGTACTACTAGCGACAAAAGGCGATTCTGGTTGCGTTGTACTCCAATGAGTACTACTAGTGGTCGCGGGAGTGTATACCTCGTTTTGTGGGTTCGATCCCGGCCGACGCACGACGGCCTTTTTCAAACAAACAGTACTACAACACTTCACTGTGAGCCAATATTTTACATGGGTAGTTTGAGTTTTGAAGTCAAACGGACGTGCGGCCCCACAATCTGGGTGCACTGGACAACCTAGCCACGTGAACGGGTTTTCCTTCCCAGCATCCTGTGGCTCGCGTGCTCGCCCTAGCCGCACCTCGCTTGCAGCTTCCAGCTAGTAGCATATTTAAACTAGCGCCTCCCAATTAAGCCCGAGGAGCCGAAAAAGCCTGGCGGGGCATTGGGAACTGTGCAATATGGCTCTGTACGTGAAGTGCTCTAGTACTACTCTGTAGCTTGTGGCGTTGCATGCATGGACTTCACTCCATTATCGGCTCTACTATAAAAGAAATTCCTCTTGCCTTGTTTTTTTTGAAACGGAGGAAAAAGCTTTGCTTGATCTCATTCATAAAGAAGGAACTACTAACAAAGTTCGACGAGATCCATTACACCTCCACAAATGGAAGCGAAAAGCCTAGTCTCGCTGTATCAAATAACTCAAATGTTCTGCCCTCGCAGTAACCGTCGCTGATAAACAAGCTGCTAGTGTGTGCGTGAGAGGAGCGGCTGAGTAGGCCAACTACATGAGAGGAGCGGCTGAATAGAGCACCGAGAGTACCCACTAGGCCACTATGTAGGTGTACTTCCCCTGCATTGATAGTACAACGATCGTTCTAGAGAACAGTAGTACCCTCCACTTCCAACTGTAGCTCCTTGTCCTTGAGATTCAAGAGTTCAAAACTGGTGCATTATACTAGACTAGACTAGAAGTACAGTACATCGCACTACTAGTTGAGAAAAGTTGTACTAGTACTGCTACAGTACAAGTACGTACTCCTCCGTCACATAATGTAAGACGTTTTTTGACACTAGTTGGCCTGTACAAAAAATGGCAAAAACATACCCAAAATTTCTTAATCCACACCAAAAACTATTACCTAGTGCCAAAAATTTCTTACTAGTGCTATTATTTACAGTATAATGCAATCCCATAACGTTCCATAATCCCTTTCTTTCAAAAAAATCATTTCTGGAGAGAAGATTGCTATCTCCACGCGAGCTTCTCATAGGCCAGCGCCACCGCATGCAGTCATGTGAGAGAGAGAGGGAGACATCCATGCAGCATGCAAAGAGAGGAGAACGCGGGCGGATAGCCAATGGGCCGCATGGGGTATTTATAGCTGTAACTCCTCCCATCCATGCGCCAGGGGTATTTCCGTCCAGAAAGCATGCAGCGAGCCCCTGCCTTGGTATCCGGGTCTGCTCTTATGCATAGAGTAAAAAGAATCGAAGGGAGTACTAGTAGTAAATAATAGCCTCACCCCTTCGCTGAGGAACGATCTACAGTTGGAAGGGACGAGGCCGTGCGGTTACTACGCTCTTATCTCCTCCTTGCCAGTTCCCCTCCCCCCGAAGAGAAGGCAGTTCGTCGCTGCTCCCATGGATTCACCAGGCTGTTCTCCTCCTCGTCGGGGCTGGGAGACCTTGGACGACAATCCCGTGGGAGAAATCGCACGCTGCTCCGACGTCCTCACCGCTGTAAGACTCGATGCTTCCTGGACCAACTTTTTCAAGATGCTGCTTAAACAGGGCATGCTTGTTGGTCTTCCATGCATCCTTGCGGAGAAGGTTCTTCTATGGGACAATCCTACAAACAGTCCACTGCTCCCTGGCCATGGTTGCACGTTGACTCCGCTAGAGTTGCCGACGTTGAGAGGTAGTCAGATTTTGTCCGATGAGCAGGTCAGTAATGGAGTTTGATCATGTAGTACATAGTTATTCCATTTCCTTCGCGTAATTTCTCCGCTGCCCACCGTCTTATATATAGGTCTAGGTCGGTGCCAACGAAGATTGGCTAGCATACCTCCGGCCGGATACCACCATCATTTTGCACAACATCCACAACAGTGCGGCCGTTCCGGCAGACCCCTTCTCCACCATTGGGATCGGCCTTCCGGACTGGCTGGGCAAGAATACGTATGATGATGCCTACATGAGATTGAAGAAGATAGCAATTGCGGACCCACCGACAAAGCGACGCGGCTACGACGATTACTATCTCATCGCGATGTTCGAGATAAGGATTGCCATCAATGCAGGAGGCAGTAACGGCAGAGGCTGGCGCATGTTGGTGGCGGCAGATTTGTACCCCTACATGTTTGAAGACGCCGTGCGCCATCTAGGCCGCATCTTCGCGGTGACAAGCCAGGGGACTTGTTTCATCTGGTTGACATCCTACGGTACGGGAGATTACAAACGGAATGCACAAACCATCATTTGCATCCCTAATGGTACTCCATTATTTTGCAGGGACCAGTCATCCCCCGATTAAAATAAGATCGCCTATCTTGGATGTGCATTTGCATCCGCGATTCGGTCTAACACCTGGAACTTTGTAGATGACTTTGGCATATTGGGATCAACTATCTTAGCATTCGTTACCCATGGTACCACTGATGTGCAACATGGTCACATAATCTACCACGATCGGACCGTCACCATCTACCCAGGTATTCCATTTTTTAACCCTCTCGCCTTCTCTTTCATTGTTGTACTAGTAGTATACTTTGTAGTACTAGTAGGAGTACTTTTTACCACGGAGGACGCGTATAGCTAGCTAGGCCATTGAAGACTTGAACCCACTAGCTGCCACCATTTTTGTTTTTCCATGTCTTACTATCTCATCCATGTAGCCAAGAGTGGCTATATATAATAAGCCGGTTATTTTACTTCCTCTATACCAGAGTAGTACTATTTGCTGCACAGTATTACTGACCACCACATTTGAGCACAACATTATTATGCATGGACCTTGACTATGTACGTCACCATGTCTCCAGATCTGGGATGCCGCGTGTACCAGATGAACGGCGCCGAGTTCGACCCCCCTGATGCTACATGGGTGCCAAGGAACACTCTTGGAGAGTACTCGCTCTTCATCGGGGGCATCTACCCCATTGTGAAGCGGATGCCACCTTTCGTGCATGACACAGAAGGCCTGTCGTTCATGAAGCATGGTTGTGTCTTCAGTGCGCACAGCCGGATGAACGACATGCTGGGACACGCTATCCCTGATTTATGCCCTTCAGCTTGGATGAGTCTCCATTGTGTGGAACCGGACTAGAAAGCTGCGACAATGATTCCCGTTGCCCACCGCTATGGATCATGCCATACATGAAGAACACCTAGGACTGGAACCTGGAGGAGGACATGTAGCCCATCTATAACGTGTATGTAGTCGTGCACAAATTTATCACATGAGTTGGAGATGAACTTGTGTGGCATACTGGCATTTGTCCTTTAGAATTTATTACTAGTAAATGTGTTATGTGTACGTGCAACTTGTGTGGTTGTTGCACGGGATCCAACACGCTCTTTGAGAAAAAAAGTTGCACAACTTTGGATATACGTGACGTGGTGGCATCACACAGTAGCATTGTTCGCTATAGTTGTACTAGTACACTCCTACTAGGACGACAACTCCTATAAAACCTTGCGCTTGGCTCTTTGCCTCTTCGGGAGGTTCAACAGTCCGTACTCGTGTGAACCTTGCACTTGGCTCTTCGCCTCTTCGGAAGGTCCAACAATGATGATACTACAGTATAATATGCTTCTGGCAATCTGACACCGATTGAACTGCTGCACGTCCACCGCGAGGGAGAGGTGAGGGCGAGGGAGCGGGAGAGGGTGCTGTAGTCAAAACCCTCTCCTCGTCTTGCGAACCACCGCGCGCGTGGGCGAGGGAGAGGCATAGTAAGCAAGCTTCTCCTTGTTCGGCGAGTTGACGGGACACATCAAAGCAGCACTAGTACTAGTAGTAGTAGTCCATACTGCGTCGTTTCCGATTAATATGGCTTAATTTGAAACGAGAAAAATACACTGGTGGTCAACGTATGTAACAGTACGCTCTTTACGGTCACTATATATAGTTTTGCGGCGATTATGCGATCACTAGCTCATCGTAGAGCACCGTATTGCACCCTACTGACCGGCCACATAGTCGACATGGCACTTTGTTGACTGGTTAAATTTTCACCTGGTTTCTGGGTCCCACCTGTCAGTTGGCAGAGCAAAGAAATCAGTTAAACAAAACTTTTTGCATGTGCGACATGAGTCCAACCCTTGCGCGCGAACCACCCTGGCTGTGTATGTGAGTGCATGCACGTGTCTTCCCTCGGTCTTCCAACAAAGAGTGTACTACATGATGTACATCTACACTTCCAATGTGTTTAGCCTTTAATCTAAATCGATACTGATTGACTAATGCACCAACTTGTGCTACAGGTATAGGCTACATGTCTATCCTTAATTACAGCATGCAACGGCCTTCATTTAATCTTCTTATCTCAATGGTCGCATGCACACATAAGTCTGCTACTTTTGGGCGTTAATTATGCCATAGTCAATGTGTAAATCTCTAAATGTACAGTCTTTCACGGACGTAGGGAGTAGGTTGAGCACTTGAGCGTGAGCGTGTGTGTTGCGTCGTGTGTTGTGTGCCGCATGGGTGCGTGAGTATTGCGTGCGTCGATGTGTATGTGTGAGTGTTGCATGTTGCACGCATGCATGCATGCATGCATGGGGCTTACACGCTCCCATTGACATGTCCATTTGGCTATAGATTTTAACAAGTGACTAGGTACGGAGAAAAATGAGTGAAGTGAGCGTAGAGGCATAGGGATACTGTAGAAAGGAAGTCCTCGCGATTCATTTATTCCCCATCTCGGTCAGAGAGAACTATTCAACTAGTCTTCGCAGTGAAGTGATAATACACACTGCAGTAGATGGGACACGTAATTAATAAGCTAAACCAGCGTGTTGGTGTTACTAAATCAGTCGGTTATGTTTGGTAGTCTCAAGTCATTGAAAGCATGCACAGCCCACATATCTTATTGGTTGATATGCCACAAAACAAAAAACGAGAAGGGAGTTAATGTACGGTGCCTAAGTGTTTTGGGATTATTTGGTTTTCAAGGTGACTTACACACCTAGACGGAGGGAGTAGTAGAATTGAGATTGAATGCACTTTCTTCCCCGTCTTCCACTCTTCTTCCTGCTCTCTTCTTCTTCCTCGTCTCTTCCCCATCGTCGGCCGCACATCATTTACCCCTGCTCACTGCTCGCCTGCCCGCGCCATCTTCCTTGGTAGCTCGCGCGTACCATATCCCCCCGCTCACTGCTCGGCCACACGAGGAGAAACTTCTTCGCTCGCCAGCATTAGTTATATTTTGTCTTACAACATCCGCAGGCAGTTTTTTTACTGAATCAAACACACAGCCCAGTTCTATTTTCATCTTGAACCTACATCCGTTTTCTAATCTCTACCTATAGTTTTACTAGTTCATATACACGTATCATTATATTGAAAACACGTAAAATTCCCTTTTCATATTTACATCCTTATTTTTATTGTTTTTTCCCACCCAGTGCTGATTTTTTTACCACTGGTTTTCCCTTAAACCAACTAAATTGTCCCATGTTTTATTTGCTTACAAAAACAAAACAATTTTTTTTGGCAAATCAATAAGTTCTTAAAAAATGTTTATCCTTTCAGGATTACAACAGTTCGGACTCCACCGAAATATGCAAAATAAGGTTGGACTTTTTGACCGTGGTCCTGGGCAGAAAATGGGCTGTAATAAATTACTTAAGAATTAGCAAATGGGCTGCAAATTATAAAAAATAGGAAATGGGCTTTATGTTGTCTGCCACAGATTTGGAGGCTGATTTGTGGGCCTACTAAGTTCATGCGTACACAAGGTTTCTCAAAAAAGAAACTTATTTAACAATCGACTCTACCAGCGTCAGACCATTAGATGTCAATCTAATGGCAATCGTGCTTCTTCAGTCTCTGATCTTCCTGCCCCAGCCGCCCAAACCAGCGCCGTCAGAACCGCCTGCTCCCGCCCCCCGTGGCCGGTAGTGCTGCCGGGAAGGCCTCACGGCTCCATCATACTCGCATCCCTGGCCTGTCTATCCCTCTACTCACCCACACCTCCTGTTATTTTCAGGCGATGGCAGCCGAACCAGTCAACCCTCGTACTCTCCACCGTGTGGGCAGCCACTGCCGTGTCTTCCCCGGCTCCGTGTCGTTCCCTTCGCAGGCCTCACCGTCGTCCACCGCCCAGGTGCTCTCGACGCGGCGTGGTCAACGATGTCCATCCAACGGCCATAGTGCTTCTTCAACTGTCACATCCCTACCTTTACCTTGACCTAGACTAGCTAGTCATGTGTGCATCATGTTTAAATTTCAATGAATTTTAATTGGGGACTGTTGAAACCCTAGCACAGATGAATCCAACTAGGTTCAAATAAAAAAATCATTTTCAATGAACCCAAAATTCCTTTGGAAAAGTTCATCATTTTTGAATTGATCTAGAACCTCTGCCAAAAATGGTGCACATTTTCCTAGGTCACTTTGGATTTTTGAATGAATTCATAAATTATTTGAATTTGGGCATTTAATTGCTATAAATAATTAAAATGCCCAAATAATTCTGAAAGTGGTTGAGGGCTATTGGAAATATTTTCAAAAGTGCCCACAATTATTTTCAGGGTTTTTGAAAATGCCTTAGCATTTTACTTAAGTCAAAACAATTACGGAAAAATAGAAAGCAGAAACAAACAAAATAGAAGAGAGAGAGAGAGAGAGAGTTTACCTGGCAGCCCACTTACCTGGCGCAACTCCTCTAGCCGGCCAAGCCCACCTGGCGACTCGCTAGTCGTCCTCAACCTCTGCTAGTAGGCAGAGGCGAAGGCGGGCACGGTGTGCGCTGAGGCCGCCACCTCCTCCCTGCCTGCCTCACGCCCCCGTGGCCTTCTCGCGACGCCCAGGAGACGTGGACGAAGCCCCGCACCAATCCCCTCCTCTGGTTCCCTCTCCCTCGCTGTTCCCACCTCACCAAACCGCGCCGCCGCCACTGACGAGCTCCACCACAGCCACAGCCACTCCCTCGCTCCCTCTCCGCTTCCCCAAGCTCCGCCACGACCCCGTGGGGCAACACACCCGACGCACGCGACCAGAAGAGGCCCTAGTTGACCAGAGCATCGTCGTCTTCACCTCCGGTGCCTGGAGATCGACTCCGTCAATTCGCCTCGTCCAGAGCGTCCCCGAGGCCGCTAACCTACCCTGCCGCATCGCCGTGAGCTCCTCTACTTTTACCCCCTACCTCCAAGCTCTAGCTCGTCCCGTAGCTGTTGCACACCGAGCTCCCGCGCCGCCGTCCGCCATGGCCGACGGCCGCGTCGTCGCCGAGCTCCCCTAGTTGCTCTGTGCTGCCTAGAGTCCCTCGCTAGCCAGCTGCAACGCTGCGCCCGCTGGAGGCCGAACTCCGGCCGCCGCCTTCATCGTCGCTGCCGTCTCTATAGGCCACCCCAGCTCTTGGCGATTGCCCCAGAAGATGCGCCACACCCCCAGCTCGCCGTAGCCGCAAACCACGCGCGAAACGGTGCTCTGTAGCACCGTTCCGAGCAACTCCGGCGTGCCACCGCCGTGTGTTTGGTCGCCGGCGTTTTGCTGACGTGGCGCTAGTTTAGTTCCCACTAATGACCTGGCTAAACACCCTAGAGCCACTGCCATGTGGGGCCACGTGCCTGTTTAGGTTAATTTAATTTCTATTTAGATTAGTTCATAACCTAGTGGGACCCACTTGTCAGCATTGACTTTGCTGACATGGCTTTTGACCGATCCCAGCTGTCTGTGACTCGAGCCAGCACTGTGAGACTGACGTGTGGGACCCACGGGTCAGGTTTGACCATGGTCAGCCCCTGTTGACCTGATGATGTCACGCCGACATCATGCTGACGCAGTAATGTTTTTCTAGATTTTAAATAAATCTAAATGATTTATTTATATTCAGAAAATGTTTAAAACTCCTAAAAATCATATAAAATCAACCATAGCTCAGAATTAAATAAATTATATATGAAATATTATCAGAAAATCCAATCTATCCATCTGTACCATTTTCATGCATGTTAGAACAACTTAAGGCCACTGTTTAGGACAAATCAAATGAATGGCATTTAAATAACCACATGTGGAGTTTGAATTTGAACTTTGGGTTCAAACCAACTTCATTTAATTGTGTTGCTAGTTGGATTAGCTCAATCAACAACATATTGCCATGACATTATCATGCATCATGTTGTGCATTGCATTGATTGTGTTCCTTCTCTGTTTCCGGTGGTTGTCCCCTCTCGATAGACATTGTACCGACGCTGTGATCGTTGACACTGATGAAGACCCAATGATATCTTCAAAAGTGCTAGGCAAGCAAAATCCACTTGTTCATTTCGATACAATCCCACTCTCTTGCTCTTGCTCTTTTTACTGCATTAGGACAACAATGATTCAACTGTTACATGTTGCGGTAGTTGAACCCCTTTCCTCTGCATGACCTATCATTGCCACAATAAATAGATGAAACCCACTAGCATGAGTAGGAGTTGTTTGAGCCCTGATGTGCCTACTTATTCATGCTTGTTGTCATGCCTGCTACTGCTTAGAGTTGAGTCCGGTCTGATTCATCCGGAATGAATTGGAACGTGGTGAACATGTCCTACCGTTGAGAGCTAAGTGTGTGAACACGATTTGGTAAAGGTAGCGGTGAGAGGCCATGTAGGAGTACATGGTGTGTTGTCTCATTGCAGCCGTTCTCAGGAACTGAGTTCTGTGTTTGTGATCCATGAACAGTTACTACCACACATTGGGTTCTGGTAACTCGGCCCCTCTCGGCTTATTAATCAACTCGATCTCTGTCCAGGAGTTGCAACTAGTTTCTGGTGTTTCTAGGTAGTGTTAGTAGTCTACCAAGTGGCACCCGGTACATGTGGGCTTGCGACAGACTAGGCACAGTGGCACGGTGTACCAAGTTGCACCCGAATTGTGGGCTTGGGAACCCTGCACACATCGTTTGGGGCCGTGAGCGACACCCCAGCCAGATCTCCTTGCGTATGGAACCCGAATAGGCGATAAACCTGGACGAGAGACTTGGGTGGTTAGTCAGGTCATGGCCGACACCCTCGCCTGGCTTCCGCTTGAAGGATGCCGAGGTACATGACGTGTACAGGGCGATAAGTGGCGAGAGCGTGTGTGAAGAAGTACACCCCTGCAGTGTTATCACTAACTATTCGAATAGCCGAATTCCTCGGATATGGAAACTTGGAGCCCTTGCATAGTTCATAGACAAGTGAAAGTGGATACTCTAAAATGCGCAAGATAAGCGTGAGTGCTATGGATGGCGTTCTCGTAGGAAGACGGGAGCGGATCCATAGTGGTGTATTGATATGGTGAATATGTGGACTCGTGTGCGCCACCTCAAAAAAGTTGCTTGCAGTCGTAGTTCAGGTTAGCCACTGAGTCAAAGCTGGCTTGCTGCAGTTGAAATCCACCATCCCTTCGTTGATAATGATGCATATGTAGTTAGTTCTGATGTAAGTCTTGCTGAGTACATTTGTACTCACGTTTGCTTAATTTATGTTTTTGCAGAGAGATTTCAGTCTCGCTAGTAGTTCCGCGTGGACTTCGACGTTTAGCTTGTTACCTCAGCTACGATCTTGTACCTTGGGAGGGTCTTGTAGATAGTCAGGCTTCTCAGCCTTCTTCAGTTGTAGTTGTCTATACTCAGACAAGTTAAGCTTCCGCATGTGCTTGTTGCTTGTATGCTCTGTATGTTGGGTCATGAGACCCATGTTTGTAATATCTCGCTCCTCGGAGCCTAATGAATAAATACTTTGAGTCATAGAGTTATGTTGTGATGCCATGTTGTATTTACACATATTGTGTGTATGATTGAAATGCTTGGTATGTGTGGGATTCGACAACCTAGTTGTTTATCCTTGGTAGCCTCTCTTATGGGAAAATGTAGTCTTGTGCTTCCATGAGCCATAGTAGTCCTCTATAGCCCGGTTCACCGGAGTCCTGCTAGCCCAGCACTACTGCTCCGGAACACTTGACTGGCCGACATGTGATTCACTTCGTTCCTGTGTCTATCCTTTCGAGGAAATGTCACGCAGTGACATCCAGAGTCCTGCCTAGGCTGCTACAGCCCGGGTTCCTGGAGGCCTGTTAGCCCAGTGCTACAGGCCGGATTCACACGCTGCTAACCGACATGCTCGATGTTGATTCATGTATGCCTGTCCCCGTAAGTTAGTGCCACTTTGGGTTCACGACTAGTCATGTTGGCTCGGGTTCTCTGTCATATTGATGCTAGCGACACTATCATATACGTGAGACAAAAGGCGCAAATGGGCCCGGGCCATGGTAAGGCGACACCCGTGGGAATACCGTGCGTGAGGCCGCAAAGTGATATGAGGTGTTACATGCTAGATCGGTGTGACTTAGAATCAGGTTCCTGACATCAAACTCTGGTCTTCTTGCCCCAGTCGCCCAAAGCAGCGCCGGTCGTGCCGCATGCTCCTGACTCCCGTGGCCGGCTGTGCTGTCGTGGAGGCGTCACCGTCCCCATACTACTCCCACCGCTGGCCAGGCCATCCCTCCACTCACCCACTCCCCCTGTTATTCTACAGTGACGGCACCCTCACACCGCAGCCGAACCAGTGAACCCTCGTACTCCTCTCCGCGTGGGCATCCACTGCCGCGTCTTCCCCGGCTCCGCGTCGTCCCCTTCCTAGGCCTCGCCGTCGTCCATCGCCGTGGTCCTCTCAGCGCGGCGTGGTCAATGTGGTCAACGACCGACTTCCATCAGAAGAGTACTGTACGTGGAGAGGCTGACAGCTGGGTCCACGGCAGCCGCAAGGAAGTGCCTGCTTATTACGCGCAAAATAATTATTCCTCCACCTGACAGCAGGGACCCACCGGACGGGCCACCAGTATTTCACGAAAAAAATGTTTCCCCCTGACTGCTGGGACCCACCGGACGGGCCACCGTATTTCGCGAAAAAAGGTTTGCCCCTGACTGCTGGGACCCACCGGATGGACCACAGTATTTTGCGAAAAAATGTTCCCCTCCTGTCAGCTCGGACACACCGGAAGTGCCTCCTTATTGCGCACAGAAAAATGAATACTCCCCTGCTAGCTGGGACCCAACCTGGTGTGAGGCTGACTTGTGGCCCTACTACGTTGACGTGGATGGAGGGCTTTGTCAACTTAGTCAATATGAACGATTCTAGCTCCAGTGACCGTACAATGTCCATCCAACGGCCGTAGTGCTTCTTCAACCTCTGGTCTTCTTGCTCAGCCGCCCAAAGCTGCGGCGGTCGTGCCGCGTGCTCCTGCCTCTCATGGCCGGCTGTGATGCTGCGGAGGCCTCACCGCCCCTACTACTCCCACCGCTGGCCCATGCTATCCCTCTACTCACCCACACCCCCTGTTATTCTGCGACGACGACAGCCTCACGTCACAGCCGAACCAATGAACCCTCGTACTCCTCTCCGCGTGGGCATCCACTTCAGCGTCTTCCCCGGCTCCGCGTCGTCCCCTTCCTAGGCCTCGCCGTCGTCCACCGCCTTGGTGCTCTCGGCGCAGCGTGGTCAATGTGGTCAACGACCTACTTCCATTGGAGGAGTATTGTACGTGGAGAGGCTGACAGCTGGGTCCACGGCCACAGCCCACTTTTTATGTGATTTTCCAAGTAAGTCGCTTTCTCATGCCTGTTGGGCCGCAAATCTTTCAAGACGAGGAGAGCTTCATTCGGCTGGCCGAGAAAATGGCCCATCAGTAATGAGAAATGGGCTGTACATTTTTAAAACACATCAAACCGACAATTAGTTTAAAATATCTTTTTTTTCATTTCGAGATTTTAAATTACATTAATTTTTGTGCGTGGAGAATTTGTTGGATTTTATATTGGTATAATTTTATTTTTAAAATCAGTTTGAATGTGAGTCGAAATTTTGGGATTAAAAACAGTTCAGACCGCACCGAAATATGCAAAATTTCATTAATTTTTTAACCGTGGCCACAATATGGGATGTAATGCTAACAAAAAGAATATGGGCTCCAAAAAACCTTAAGAATTAGCAAATGGGCCGTAAATTATTAGAAATAATGGCAGATGGGATGTATGCTGTTTTCCACAGATTTGAGGCTTTCCTAAAAAAAGGTTGACGCACAAGCACTGACTGTTGGATGTCCATCCAACGGCCGTCGTGCTTCTTCAATCTCTGCTCTTCCTGCTCCAGCCGCTCAAACAAGCGCCGGTGGGACTACCTGCTACCTCCTCCTCGTGGCCGGCTGTGCTGCCGCACAGGCCTCACCGCCCGACCGTACTCCCATCGCCGGTTTGATGTACTCCCCTCTGCATGGGAAACAACTGCCAAGTCTTCCCTGCCTCTGTGTCGTCCCCTTCCTAGGCCTCGCCATCGTCCACCGCCCTAGTGCTCTCGGCGCGGCCTGGTCAACATGGTCAACGACCGATATGCATCTGAAGTGGACTGTACATGGAGAGGCCGACAGCTGGGTCCATGGCATCACGCAAGGAAATGCCTCCTTATTACGCGCAAAATAATGATTCCTCCCTTGACATCAGGGACCCACCAAAAGGGCCTCTGTATTTCGCGAAAAAATGTTACCACCGCTGACAGCTCGGACCCACCAGCTATATCTTCGCACGCAAGGAAGTGCCTCCTTATTACGCTCCAAAAAATGAATACCCCCCTGCTAGCCGGGACCCACCTTGGTGGGAGGCTGACTTGTGGGCCTATTAAGTTGACGGGTATGGAGGGCTTTGTCAACTTAGTCAATATGCACGATTCTAGCTCCAGTGACCGTACGATGTCCATCCAATGGCCGTAGTGCTTCTTCAACCTCTGGTCTTCTTACTCCAACCGCCCAAACCAGCGCCGGTCGTGCCTCGTGGCCGGCTGCGATGCGCCGAAGGCCTCACCGCCCCCTACTACTCCCACCGCTGGCCAGGCCATCCCTCTACTCACCCATACCCCCTGTTATTCTGTGGCGACCAGTGAACCCTTGTACTCCTCTACGCGTCATCCACTGCCGCGTCTTCCCTGGCTCCGCGTCGTCCCCTTCCCAGGCCTCGCCGTTGTCCACCGCCCTGGAGCTCTCGGTGCGGCGTGGTCAACGTGGTCAAGGAACAGCTTCCAACGGACGTGGACTGTACGTGGAGAGGCTGATAGCTCGTCCACGGCCGCAGCAAGGAAGTGCCTCCTTATTACGTGCAAAATAATTATTCCTCCGCCTGACAACGGGACCCACTGGACAGGCCACAGTATTTCGCAAAAAAACGTTTCCCCTTGACTGCTGGGACCCACCAGCTACATCTTCGCAGGCAAGGAAGTGCCTGACAGTCGGGACCCACCTGGTTGAAGCGTACGTAGCATTGTCATTCTGGTCGCGAACGTGTATGTACATACTGGTCGATGTAGAGGCGCGCACGTGTCGTAGTAGAGGCACGCACGTTGCATTTACACGTACGTACAGCGGCCAGGGTGCAAGAAAGAAAATACGGCCATGTATGTGTACATACGGGCGGGGTCTCGAACGCCTACTCGCGCATACGTACGGCTAGGGCTTGTGTACATGGCTGGGTCGGAACGGAGAAACAGCGTCATCGTCGTGTTCATGGGGAGGCAACGGAATGCGTCGTGTTCATCTGGAGGCAACGGAATGCGTCGTGTTCATCGAGAGGGCTTGGACGGAACAGGCGATGGAAACGAGGCCTGGCGTACCGCAAAACGGAGGAAACGGCCTTGTGTTCGACCAGCCACGTTCGAAACAGGATCTTGTTGATCGGGAGGGGTCTGGCATACCGCAAAACGGAGGAAACGGACCTCCTACGGTCGAAACGAGGGTCTTGTTGATTGGGAGGGGTGTGGCATACCGCAAAACGGAGGAAACGGACTTGTGTTGGAGCGCTACGGTCGAAACGGGGGTCCTGTTTATCAGGAGGGGTGTGGCGTACCGCAAAACAGGACTCCACAGGATACTGTTCATCTCCACCGTCGACCCCCTCCAGCCTCCACGAGCTACTGTTCATCCACCGTCGACCTCCTCCAGCCTCCACCTGCGACTGTTCATCCACGAGCTCCTGTTCATCCAGCCTCCACCACGCGCTACTCCACCGGCTACTGTTCAACCAGCCCTCTCCACGGGCTCCTGTTCAACCACCCCTCCACAGGCTACTGTCCATCCTACCCACCACCATCTACTGTTCATCCTGCCCTCCACAGGGTGGTCCTGTTCATCCAGCCCTCCACGGGGTCCTGTTCATCTAGCCCCAACCGGCTCGATCGATCGGGGTCCTATTCATCCGGAGGCAACACCACGGGGTCCTGTTCATCCACCCCCCGGGAACTGTTCATCCAACCCCCACCCCCCGCCCCCCGCGCAACGCTCACTGTTCATCCCGAGGAAGCATCGATCAGCTTCAGTTAGCAGCAGTAGCGAAGGAATCGCTCGATCGGTTTCAGTTAACAGCCATCGATCGATCACTCAGGTTCAGTAACGCGTATCCTACAGTGCAATTGCTCAGGTTCAGTTAGAGCCCAACGCCTCGCTCAGGTTCAGTTAGAGCCAACGCCTCGCACACACGCGCGTACGTGTACGAGAGAAACGCGCATCGCTCGGCCCTCGACCTCCCACCGTAACCGGGAACTCCCCGAAATTTTCCTCCCCCTCGCTTCTACCATGGTTTTTTCTGTCATGGACGGCCCAAAGAATGTCATGCAGCTGCGTCTACGGCCCGCCCAGGATGAAAAGCCCATTTTCTGTCATGATTTTTTGTCATAGAAATAGGAGCCCACTACATCTATGATGATACCAGGTTTTGTCACAATTATCGTCATAGAAGTGTCATATTTATGATAGAAAAAAATTTCGTTCGGCCCAAAATGTCACGGATGTGTCTTTTTTTGTAGTGACTATTGGTTCACTGCTTGTTTGTCTCCTATGCAGAGCGTGAGAAGGATGTGATAACTTTGCCTTATGGGTTGTAGTTTGCAGTACTACTACCTGGTACTAATTTTTTTTCATTTTTGCTGCGAGGCTACCGCCCAGGTTCGCCCCTGTGAAGCCCTGCCGTTGCATGCTAGTACTTTGGATCCTATGTCAACTAGATTGTTGATTGTTTGTGTGGGCAATGCAACCAAAGTTTTTGATAGGTATTCTATATCCTATCTTTTCAGGGAAATTGCGATGGTTACTGGAACAATCTTCCTTCTAATGATCCCATTTTGTTAACTTAAAACATATTTGTTAACTTAAAACATATTTCCTGACTAAATGTTTTTGTGATTTAAAGGTACCGAGTTGGTGTTTCTAGCTTGGAGAAGCAACATCAACTTGGGATACAGATTCACCAGCATATGTACATGCATCTCATCGGGGGAGAGCTCTTGCATGGATGTAAGACCATTTTGCTTCAGCGAGTTATAGATTTTAGAGTGATGATTTGCTTAAATTCGTTTCCATTCATAAAATCAACATCCAATGAAATATGAGCAAATTATTTTACCTCTATTATTGTAATTGGGAGCTATGACAACCACATCAATAGAGTTAGTGTATTTTGATTGATTAGTTTCTTCTGCTATTTTCTGCGGCTCAAATTCAGCTGAAGCTTTACATAACTAGGGGAACACTAATCCATAGAGCAATCCTTTCCTTTGCTTCGTTTTTCCTGTAGAATAGAGTAAGCATGATCTGAGTAGTGTGTACACAACACATCGCTTAACTGGCCATGTACGTAATAAATCTATTTGACACACGGCTAACAAGTTGATTTACATGAGCATGCACATGTATGTTTTCACAACCGGGACCTTGTCTTGCAGATCCTTGAAAAGAGCCAAGAACCACTAAATTTGTGTGCTTGGCAACATGCAGATCATGTAACTTTTCTGAAATTAACTTCAGATTATACAAACTTTGTATGTTCCTGCAATTCTGATGTTCAAATGCCTGCTTTTGCAATGAGCAAATCTTTATGTGTGCTGGTATGTATGGTTCTGCTGCTTCGGTGCGAAGCATGATCATATTATTGCCAGGGCTATGTGTGCTGTGGGGAGGGATTGCATTCTCTTGTCCTGTCCATATTGTGCACATTATAATTATGCTTCCAAAATTCTACCAGAATACCCACCTTATAACTACGTGCTAAACTGCTTGTCATCATAATTTCAGGACCATAATGTCACTCTGGATGCTTCTCCACAAGATTTGATTCTGGAGCCTGACACTGGTGTTGCAGGGATGTTTTGATTTTTATTGATAATGCATCTGGAACTACCTCAACTTGTCACTCGTTGGAAGCGAACCTCTTGATAGTTAATGATGTCGGGTGCATGTATAGATAGCATGTTGTAACAAGTTTATTTGATACTCGCCGTGACCAACAATGCTTGTACATGTTGGTCACGGTGTTCTAGTTGCAACGACTAACTTGTCATAGCTTATTTTTTGAATTTGGCCTTTAGTTTACTACATATCTGATGTATGTGTTCATTGATTATGAATCTGATGTGGTGTATGATGAATTTTGGATGTGATTTACAAATTTGAAATTTTGTTCTGAATTAATTATTCAAATTATGGTTGATATGAATTTATATTCAAATTGCATATTTGTACAGGGAAGATACGAATATGATGTATCCCTAGGGTATTATTCAAACATCTGGTAGGGAAAGAACTCTAAGGAAAGTTGCGGGGTGGCACAATTTAGATGGACCCTACAATATTTCCCTAGGGTTTGTGCCCCTAAGTAAAGATGGTTTCCCTAGGGCTTCCTCATGCACTCTAGGGAATGAGATCTTTCCTGACTATACTACACCTAGGGTTCTTTACCTAGGGCAAGCTCTAGGTAAAGTCTTTCCCTATGGTTTTTTGCATTTCACCTAGGGTATATGGCCCTTGGTAAAATGTGGATTTCTAGTAGTGAGTGGGAGTGCGTGTTCCGGCTAGGGTTAGAGAGGGGCGCCGGGGTCGCCTGTCAGATGGCCGCCATGGCGTCGGCCAGTGCCGTGGCGGGCATCGGCTCTGCCCATGACCCCCTCTGTGAACAGAGGAGTGGGCGATGTGGGGAGTGGGCCGGCCTATGGGGGCATAGCTGGGCCACTTGGCCTAGGGGAGGGGGGCTTTGTTTTTATGTTTTTTGAGGTTTTCCTTTTTTCCTTTTACTTATTTTTCTGTCTTATCTGTTCTTATATTATTTTCTATTTATTATAGTTTTAGGAAATATAAAATTAGTTCCTAAATTAGTATTTATAAGTATACTACTACCGTATTAATATTTACTCCTAAATAAAGTATTTTAATATTTTATAAATTATAAAAGTCATTTAATTAATTGTTCTAACTGATGTTTTAAATATTTTAGTGCATTTAAGTATTTAATAAAAAATGATTTCTCCACCATAATTATCAATGATTTATTTTCCATAATTTGTACTTTTTAGTTTTGACATTTGAAAACTTTAATTATTAGGCTTTTATTTTAAATTTCAAATTGAACTGGTTTTGAACCAAGGTGAGATTAGCAACAGTAAAAGTGATGACATGGAACCACTAGCGTGGGAATACTGTAGCTTAATTATCCGGGCGTTACACCCGGTACTGTACAAGATAGCTGCTGAAGCTGTTACTAATCGTATGAGAGGCATTATGGATGAAATTGTCAGCGAAGAACAGAGTGCTTTTGTTCCTATCCGACTTATTACAGGTAATGTTTTAGTTGCATATGAAAGTGTGCATACAATGAAGAGGAGGAAGAAAGGGAAAAATTATTCTTGTGCGGTCAAGCTGGATATGATGAAGGCTTACGACCATGTCGAGTGGCATTACCTCAAAGCAATATTGACCAAGTTGGGTTTCAGTATACACTTTGTCAGACTAATTATAAAATGTGTTTCATCGGTTCGTTTTTCTGTACGGGTCAATGGTGAGCGACTTCCATACTTCACACCAACCAGGGGCTTCCGATAAGGCGACCCAGTCTGACCTATTTATTTCTTCTTTGTGCATAAGGTTTTTCCTCATTGCTAAAGTTTTACAATGGTGGAACTATTGATAGGGGCTTAAGAGTGAGTTACATATCACCCTGGTCACCCATTTATTAGTTGTTGATGATAGTTTAATCTTCACTAATGCAAGTAATCCAAGTGCACTTTGGTTAAATGAAATTTTGTGAATTTATGGAGATGCTTCAGGTCAGTATATCAATTGGGATAAAAGCTCTATATATTTCAGCACTAATACCCATGATTCCTTGAAGCAAGTCTTGAAGGCAACACTAAATATTAAGGGGTTGAACCTTTCAGTGAGAAGTATCTCAGGCTTCCTACTGTCGTGGGTTGCATTACAAGTGGTACATTTGATCATATCAGTGATAAAGCTCATGGAAAATGCAAGGTTGGTTGGAAAAGTTCCTAACATGTGCTGGTCGCAAGACTTTGTTGAAATCGGTGGTTCAAGCTATTCCTACATATTCAATGAGCACCTTTTGTTAACAAAGAAAGTATGCAAGAGTCTGACTTCATTTTTCTGGAGCAGCTCTCTTGATAAAAAATGAATGTACTGGGTGTCATGGAAAGAATTGGCAACACCAAGTGTCGGTGTCAAAACCGGCGGATCTCGGGTAGGGGGTCCCAAACTGTGCATTTAAGGCGGATGGTAACAGGAGGCAAGGGACACGATGTTTACAAAGGTTCGGGCCCTCTCGATGGAGGTAAAACCCTACGTCCTGCTTGATTGATCTTGATGATATGAGTATTACAAGAGTTGATCTACCACGAGAACGTAGAGGCTAAACCCTAGAAGCTAGCCTATGGTATGATTGTCTATTGTCCTACGGACTAAACCCTCCAGTTTATATAGACATCGGAGGGGGCTAGGGCTACGCAGAGTCGGTTACAAGGGAGGATATCTACATATCCGTATTGCCAAGCTTGCCTTCCACGCTAAGGAAAGTCCCATCCGGACACGGGAGGAAGTCTTCAATCTTGTATCTTCATAGTCCAACAGTCCGACCAAAGGATATAGTCCGGTTGTCCGGAGACCGCCTAATCCAGGACTCCCTCACCAAGTGTATGTGGGGGTGGGGTTCTGAGACCCTCATCAGTTTAATCTTGCCATGTTGGGAAAGCATTGTTGGCGTTTCTTGACAAACCCGACCTCACTTTGTGCAAGAGTTCTTAAGGGGCGCTATTTCCCGGACAGTGATTTCATGCATGCATCTGTTCCCAAGTCAGCTTCTGCCACTTGGAGGGCCATTATTGTGGGACGTGAGGCCTTACGGACTGGTTTGATTTCCCGTGTTGGGGATGGCAGTACTATTTCAGTTGGGAACGACAACTGGATTCCAGGAACAATCTCCATGAAGCCATGATAACCCACAAGTATAGGGGATCGCAACAGTTTTCGAGGGTAGAGTATTCAACCCAAATTTATTGATTCAACACAAGGGGGGCCAAAGAATATTTACAAGTGTTAGCAGCTGAGTTGTCAATTCAATCACACACCTGGAGATTAATTATCTGCAGCCAAGTGATCAATAGCAAAGTAGTATGATAGTGTTGATAGTAGTAGCAACATCAATAGTAACGGTAACAGTGATAGTAATTATTTTTTAGCAAGTGCAATAGTAATAGCAGAAGCAGTAGAAACAATATAAGAGAAATTCGTAGGCATTGGATCGGTGAATTCGTTGAATGATATTCATCATAGAACAGTTATAATCTAGGGTGATGTGGCACTACCTCCAGTTCATAAATATAATGTAGGCTCGTATTCCGTAAATAGTCATACTGGCTTATGGAAAGAACGTGCATGACATATTTTGTCCTACCCTCCCATGGCAGCGGGGTCCTATTGGAAACTAAGGGATATTAAGGCCCTCTTTTAAGAGAGAACTGGAACAAAGCATTAACTCATAGTGAATACATCAACTCCTCAAACTACGGTCATCACCGAGAAGTGTCCCGACTATTGCCACTCCGGGGTTGCCAGATCATAACACGTAGTAGGTGACTATAACTTGCAAGATTGGATCTAGAACATAGATATAATGATGATAAAATAAACGGTTCAGATCTGAATTCATGGCACACGGGACCAAAGTGACAAGCATTAAGCATGGCAAAGCCATAGCAACATCAATCTCAAAACATAATGGATACTAGGGATCAAGCCCTAACAAAACTAACTCGATTACATGATGAATCTCACCCAACTCCTCACCGACCAGTGAGCCTACGAAGGAATTACTCACTGCCGATGAGGAGCATCATGGAATTGGCGATGGAGAAGGGTTGGTGATGACGAAGATCGAAGATCCCCCTCTCGGAGCCCCAAACGGACTCCAGATCTGGGCTCCTGATGAAGAACAGGAGGTGGCAAATGACTCACAAGAATGGGGGATCTATCATAGTCCTTGCGATAAGTAAGAGTGTCGAACCCAATGAGGAGTAGAAGGAAATGAAAAGTGGTTTTCAACAATGTATTCTATCCAAGCACTGAAATTATCGGTAACAGATAGTTTTGTGATAGGAGAAATTGTAATGGGTAACGAGTAAGTAAAGTAACTAAGATGCAGTAAGGTGGCCCAATCCTTTTTGTAGCAATATACAAGCCTGGACAAACTCTTATATAAAGCAAAGCACTCCCAAGGACACATGGGAATTGTTCTCAAGTTAGTTTTCATCATGCTCATATGATTCGCGTTCATTACTTTGATAATTTGATACATGGGTGGACCGGTGCTTGGGTGCTGCCCTTCCTTGGACAAGCCTCCCACTTATGATTAACCCCTCTCACAAGCTTCCGCAAGTACGAAAGAAGTATTAATGCAAACCTAACCATAGCATGAAACATATGGATCCAAATCAGCCCCTTATGAAGTAACACATAAACTAGGGTTTAAGCTTCTGTCACTCTAGCAACCCATCATGTACTTATTACTTACCAATGCCTTCCCCTAGGCCCAAATAATGGTGAAGTGTCATGTACTCGACGTGCACATAACACCACTAGAGGAGAGACAACATACATCTCATCAAAATATCGAACGAATACCAAATTCACATGATTACTTATAACAAGACTTCTCCCATGTCCTTAGGAACAAACATAACTACTCACAAAGCATATTCATAAGCATAATCATAGGAGTATTAATTATCATAAGGATATGAAAATATAATTGTAGAGTTTTACTAGCATACTGTATAACATTTAATTTCTTATCAACTCTTTGTCCTAGAACAACACCAACAACATAATCACTAGCATCACACATAATTTCAAAGGGTAAATTCCAGTCAGGTGGCTGAACAATAGGAGCATAAATCAAGGTTTCCTTAAGTATTTCAAATGCTTCTAAACAATCATCATCAAAAACAAAAGGAACATCTTTTTGTAAGAGATTAGTGAGAGGCCTAGAAATTTTAGAGAAGTCTTTAATAAACCTCTTATAGAAACCTGCATGACCTAGGAAACTTCTTATACCTTAGATATCTTTAGGACATGGCATCTTTTCAATAGCATCTACTTTGGCTTTATCAACTTCAATACCTCTTTCAGAAATTTTATGCCCCAAGACAATACCTTCAATAACCATGAAGTGTCACTTATCCCAATTCAATAGAAGATTAGTTTCTTCACATCTCTACAAAACTCGATCAAGGTTGCTTAAGCAATCAAGAAAAAAAGTTCCGTAAACAGAGAAATCATCCATGCATACCTTAACAATCTTTAACAAAAATCAGAGAATATAGCAGTCATGCATCTTTGAAAGGTAGGAGGTGCATTGCATAAACGAAAAGGCATACGTCTATAAGCAAAGGTACCGAATGGGCAAGTAAAAGTGGTTTTCTCTTGATCATCTTTTGACACACGTATTTGAGAGAAACCAGAATAACCATCTAGAAAGAAAAATGTGTATACTTGGATAGTGTTTCTACCATTTGATCAATAAATGGTAAGAGGTAATGATCTTTTCTAGTAGCTTTATTTAATTTGCGAAAATCAATTACCATTCTTTCATTCTTATCATTAGGAACAACCGTAATACCTCCCTTCTTAGGGACATAATGAAAAGGACTTACCCATTGACTATCAGCAATAGGATAAATTATACCTGCCTCCAGAAGCTTTAGCATTTCATTTCTTACCACTTCTTTCATCTTAGGATTTAACCATCGTTGGTGATCAACAACTGGTTTAGTTCTCTAATTTAATTTTGTGGTGACATAGAGTGGGACTAATGCCCTTAAGATCATCAAGAGTATATCCAATAGCGGCACGGAGCTTCTTCAGAGTTTTCAAATTTTTTTCTTCATGCTATTAATGGTTAGCACTAACAATAATAGTATATATCTTTTTTTCATCAAGATAAGCATATTCCAGAGTATCAGGTAATTGTTTAAGCTCAAACACAGGATCACCCTTAGGTGGCAGAGATTTCCCAAGGATTTCAACATGCAAATTGTGTTTCAAAATAGGTCCTTGATTGAAGAATACTTCATCTATTTCCCTTATTTCATTCATAAACATATCATTTTCATGGTCTAGCAAATATAGTTCTAAAGGATCAGCAGGAGGCACGACAATAGAAGCAAGACCAATAATTTCATCCATACCGGGCAATTATTTATCATGGGGTTCTCTACGAAATTTGGAGAAATTAAAATCATGAGACATATTGATACGTCTCCAACGTATCTATAATTTTTTATTGTTCCATGCTATTTTATTATCAACCTTGGATGTTTTGTATGCATTTATATGCTTTTTTATATAATTTTTGGGACTAACCTTTTTATATTAACCTAGAGCCCAGTGCCAATTTTTTCCTTGTTTTTGAGTAGCACAGAAAAGGTAAACCCAACGGAGTCCAATTGACCTGAAATTTCACGGAGATTATTTTTGGACCAGAAGAAGCCCACGGAGTATCAGAGATGGGCTAGAAGAGTCCCGAGGCACCCACGAGGGTGGGGGCAGGGGCGCGCCTGTAACGCCCTCGATGCGGCTATAACTCCTACGTGTCGAGGCACGACTTAGAGGCATAACCGCATTGAAAGCAATGTCGCAAGTTAGGCAATCTTCACAACATCCCATGTAATATAGATAATAAAAGGGGATAAACATAGTTGGCTTACACTGGCCACGTCAATCAAAGTACATAAATAGCATTACATCATCCAAACACTCATGGCCCGATTACGGCGCCAAAATAAAAGATCAACCCAACATGCGACACGGTCCCGATCGCCCCAACTGGGCACCACTACTGATCATCAAGGAAAGACACATAGTAACGGCGTGAGTCCTCGTCAAACTCCCACTTGAGCTCAAGTGCGTCATCTGGAACGGAGTCATCAGGCCCTGCATCTGGTTTGGAAGTAATCTGTGAGCCACAGGGACTCAGCAATCTCGCACCCTCGCGATCAAGACTATTTAAGCTTATAGGTAAGGCAAGGTAAATATGTGGAGCTGCAGCAAGCGACTAGCATATATGGTGGCTATCTTGTTCGCAAAAGAGAGCGAGAGAGGAGGCAAAGCGCGAACGAATAACTAGAGAACAACCTGTGGCAAGCATTACTCCAACACCGTGTTCACTTCCCGGACTCCGCCGAGAAGAGACCATCATGGTAACTCACACCGATTATTCATTTTAATTAAGTTAAGGTTCAAGTTATCTACAACCAGACATTAACAAATTCCCATCTGCCCATAACCGCGGGCACGGCTTTCGAAAGTTCAAATCCCTACAGGGGAGTCCCAACTTAGCCCATGACAAGCTCTCACGGTCAATGAAGGAATAAACCTCCTCCCGAGACGTTCCGATCAGACTCGGTATCCCGGTTCTACAAGACACTTCGACAAGTTAAAACAAATCCAGCAACACCGCCCGAATGTGCCGACAAATCCCGATAGGAGCTGCACATATCTCGTTCTCAGTGCACACTCATATTGTCTTAGGTATGGGTAGGCCAGCCCAGAGTTGCCCCTGGTGGCCACCGGCAGCTGACAGGTGGACCAACACTCATAGGAGGACTGGCCCGGGGGGGGGGGTTAAAATAAGATGAACCTCGGGCTCCGGAAACCCAAGGGAAAAAGAGGCTAGGTGGCAAAATGGTAAAACCAAGGTTGGGCATTGGTGGAAAAGCTTTATTCAAGGCGAACTATCAAGGGGTTCTCATTATAACCCAAACGCGTAAGGAACGCAAAAATCCAGGAACATAATACCGATATGACGGAAACTAGGGCGGCAAGAGTGGAACAAAACACTACGCGAGAGGCTGAGCCTTCCACCCTTTACCAAGTATATAGATGCATTAGGATAACAAGATAATATAATGATATCCCAACAAGCGAATAATGTTCCAACAAGGAACGGTCTCCAATCTTCACCTGCAACTAGCAACGCTATAAGAGGGGATGAGCAAAGCGCTAACATAGCCAATCAACGGTTTGCTAGGACATGGTGGGTTAGTGGTTTGACATGACAATTTGGGAGGCATTATAATCAAGTGGTAGGCATCATAGCATAGGCATAGCAAAAGAGCGAGCATCTAGCAAAGCAAAGATAGTAGTGATTTCGAGGGTATGATCATCTTGCCTGCAAAGTTGTCAGAGTTGACTGGATCCTCGAAAGCAAACTCAACGGGCTCCTCGTTAGCGAACTCGTCTCCCGGCTCTACCCAAACAAGACAAACAAGCAACAAGGACACAATCAACCACGTGCAAACTCAAACAACATGATGCAAACATGGTATGCTATGCGGGATGCAATATGTGATGCATATGCAAGATTTGACAAGGAATGAATGAACCTGGCCTCAAATTGGAAATCCAAGTATTCCTCTGGAAAGGTGAGATGATTTCGCTTGAAAACGATATAAAGATCACCGGAATCGGAGTCACGGTTTGGAAATGGCAAGCAATTCAAATATGGCACCGATCTGCGATATACAGCAAGTAGCCATCTAAAAGCAACAAGATGAGCATGCTATAACACCCAAACATGGCATCAAAATACATGGCAGGGATCCATTCATGATGCTTAACAAAAGATGAACACTGAGCTACGGCCAATTCATTCACTAACAGGTTCAAACAAGCATGGCAAAAATGCATCTGGTAAACAGATTTCAGACTTGGTGAAACCAACACTTGTCTGGAATCTCAGATCAGGTAGCACACTTTGGAGCATGAAAACTATATGCTACAAGAACTGAACATGGCAAAGTAAAGAGTGGCATGGAGCTACTCAAAGAGCTTAACAAAAGTCCCTTAGTGACCTTGAGCCAAAAGCGATCAGAAAATACATTTGCAAGCATGTGAACATGGCAAAAACATAATCAGATCACAGACTTGGTGAAAAACTGGAGCATGCAAAAACAAATATCAAGTAGGCATGTTTAGGAGCTCGATGCACTCACTACAGAGCAAGTCATGACAATCTAGGCATACACCCATCAAGAATACACATTATACAAGCTGGACATGGCAAGAACAATAACATAGCATGCAGGGATCAACTACAACATCCTCGGCAAAATCGCTAACAAGTAGACAATTTGCCCAGAGTCACGAAATAGCAAAAGTAGAGCTCGATTGACTCAAGCTAGGGTGCTCCATAATTGCAAACAAAGACATGGATGAATAGATCACTACAAGATAAACAAATCATCCTTACTGATCATCCTCAAAAAAGGCAGGGTCACTAGGAAACAACATGAACATATGGCATATTGAAATAAACAGATCAAGGACTTAGTGGAATTGCTAAGTCCCTGAAATCAGCATTAACGAATGCACCACTTTGCAAGCTTGTGCTAGTCACCACACACATCGCAAAAATACATGGGTTGCACCTCTGGAAAGATGGAAAAACATATAACAAAACATATGTAGAGCTCAGGAGCATATCATGCACACAATAATCATGGAAAAAATGACAAATATCTAATTGGAGCAGCAGATCTAACAATTATCTCAAATAGCACTCTTCCAACAGCATTTCAGGCATCAACATGAACTCAAATGAAAATGATGCAATGAGACGAAATGATGTACTCTCTGAGATGAACATTTTTATATGCTATATGCCCAAAACGGAGCTACGGATGCAAAGTTACGGCAAGACGAACATAGCACAATAGTTAGGGTTTCGGGGCAAAAGTCAACCGCGAGATGAACTGGATCCAGATCTGGCCTGATTTACACGCTTCCCGAGGTGGTGGCGGATCTCGCAGGAAACCCTGTAGACGACGGCGACGGCGGGCGAGGACGGAGCGGCCGGAGCTGCAGGCGGTGGCCGGGCTTCCCACCAGCGACGAGGTGGCCGGCGGAGGCGGGGTTCGGCCGCGGCGGGAGTCGGCGATGTGGCGGCGTCGGGCGGCGAGGCACGCGGGGAGGGGTGGCACGCCGGAGCGGGGCGGCTCGCCGGCGATGGCACGCGGCGGGGCCGGACGGCTCGGGCACCGGGCGTGGGGAAGGAGAAGGCGCGGGGCGGCGCGTGAAACCGGGACGCGGGGGACTCCCGCGGGCTCGGGCGGGCCGGCGGTTAAGTGGGGCGGCCCGCGCCACGTGGCGGCTTCCGATTGGCCGGGGCGCAGCGGCGGACGTGTCCGGCCGGACCGGACGTGTCCAGCGCGGCGCAAGGTGGCGGATCTAGGGTTTCGGGGGGAGGAGAACGAGAATTTCGGAGGGGGTTCTTTATATAGGCATAGGAGGAGCTAGGAGAGTCCAAATGAGGTGCGGTTTTCGGCCACGTGATCGTGATCGGACGCTCTAGATGATGGAGAGGGTTTTGGTGGGTATTGGGCCAAATTGGAGAGGTGTTGGGCTGCAACACACACGATGCCTTTTCGGTCCCTCGGTTAACCGTTGGAGCATCAAACGAAGTCCAAATGGTACGAAACTTGACAGGCGGTCTGCCGGTAGTAAACCAAGGCCGCTTGGCAAGTCTCGGTCCAATCCGGAAATGTTTAATCCCCGCACACGAAAGAAAGGTAGAAATGACCACCGGAGGAGAACGGAGTGCCAGAATGCAAAACGGACAACGGGGAAAATGCTCAGATGCATGAAATGAACACGTATGCAAATGCAATGCACATGATGACATGATATGAGATGCATGACAACGACAACAACACACGGAGACAAAAACCCGAACCCGAGGAAATAAAATAACTTAACGCCGGAAATGGCAAGAGTTGGATTACATATTAGGTAAATCATATCCGGGGTGTTACAGCGCCCTACCCCCTGGGCGTGCCCCCTACCTCATGGCCACCTCAGAGACCCCCCTGACTTTTTCCCGATGCCAAAACCTCTTATGTATACCCAAAATTCCATAACATAACGTAGATCGGGAGTTCCGCCCCCACAAGCCTCCGTATCCACCGAAAACCAACTAGACCCATTCCGGCACCCTACTGGAGGGGGGAATCCCTCTCCGGTGGCCATCTTCATCATCCCGACGCTCTCCATGAGGAGGAGGGAGTAGTTCACCCTCAGGGCTGATGGTATGTACCAGTAGCTATGTGTTTGATATCTTTCTTTCGTGTTCTTGATTCCGCACGATCTTGATGTACAGCGAGCTTTGCTACTATAGTTGGATCTTATGATGTTTCTCCCCATCTATCTCCTTGTGATGAATTGAGTTTTCCCTTTGAAGTTATCTTATCGGATTGAGTCTTTAAGGATTTGAGAATACTTGATGTATGTCTTGCATATGCTTATCTGTGGTGACAATGGGATATCACGTGATCCACTTGATGTATGTTTTGGTGATCAACTTGCGAGTTCCGTGACCTCCTGAACTTATGCATAGGGGTTGGCACACGTTTTCATCTTGACTCTCAGGTAGAAAATTTGGGGCACTCTTTGAAGTTCTTTGTGTTGTTTGAATAGATGAATCTGAGATTGTGTGATGCATATCGTATAATCAAACCCACGGATACTTGAGGTGACACTGGAGTATCTATGTGACAATAGGGTTTTGGTTGATTTGTATCTTAAGGTGTTATTCTAGTACGAACTCTATGATAGATTGAACGGAAAGAATAGATTTGTGTTATTTTACTACGGATTCTTGAATAGATCGATCACAAAGGATAACTTTGAGGTGGTTTCGTACCCTACAATAATCTCTTCGTTTGTTCTCCGCTATTAGTGACTTTGGAGTTACTATTTGTTGCATGTTGAGGGATAGTTATATGATCCAATTATGTTATTATTGTTGAGAGAACTTGCACTAGTGAAAGTATGAACCCTAGGCCTTGTTTCAACGCATTGCAAAACGGTTTTCGCTCACTTTTGTCATTAGTTACCTTGCTGTTTTTATATTTACAGAATACAAAAACCTATACCTACCATCATTATTGCACTTGTATCACCATCTCTTCGCCTAAGTAGTGCACCTATACAATTTAGCATTGTATTGGGTGTGTTGGGGATATAAGAGGCTCTTTGATATTTGGTTGCAGGGTTGTTTCAGAGAGACCATCTTCATCCTACACCTCGCACGGATTGATAAACCTTAGGTCATCCACTTGAGGGAAATTTGCTACTGTCCTACAAACCTCTGCACTTGGAGGCCCAACAACGTCTACAAGAAGAAGGTTGTGTAGTAGAGATCAAGCTCTTTTTATGGCACCATTGCCGGGGAGGTTAGCATTTGAAGGTATATCTTTAGATCTTGCAATCGAATCTTTTTGTTTCTTGTTTTCTCACTAGTTTAGTTTATAAAAGAAAATTATATAAAAATGGAATTGAGGATACCTCATATGATTCATCTTTTTAATGCCTCTCATATAAATAAGGATTCCGATAATTGTGCCAAAGTGTTAGAAGAAGAATGCATTTGAATGTTTGGCACTAAATCTTTGTATGATGAACATGATTGCAATGTTGTTAGTATGAATTCCTTGGATATCTTTGATGCTAATGATATGCAAAGCCACAAGCTTGGGGATGCTATGTTTGATGAAGGTGATATTTTTTGTCCCCCAAGTGTTGATGTGCAAATTTATTATGATGATAGCATGCCTCCTATTCATGATGGTTATATTGATGAAAGTGGGTTTGGAAGAGTATTGACTTTAGGAAGTAATGATACCAATATTTTGGAGGGTGTTGAATCTTATTTTGAGAATTATGAAAGTGGATTTGGAGAGGTCATGACTTTATTTAGTAATGATTCCACTATCTTGGAAGAGGTTTCAATTGATTATGATGAGAACAAAGTTGCTACTTATGATGATTATTGTGATGAAACTTATGCTATAAAAAGTAGTGATGATTATATTTATAAAACTTGTCATGATTATGATTACCCTTTTTCGGAACATTACTCTTTTAATGTTGAAACAATTTATATTATTCGAGATTCTTATGATACTCCCACTATTCCGAATGAGAAGAATTTTGCTTATGTGGAGAGTAATAAAAGTTCTATGCTTGTAGATCATGAAAAGAATGCTTTATGTGATGGTTATATTGTTGAATTCATTCATGATGCTACTGAAAAATATTATGAGGGAGGAATATATGCTTGCAGGAATTGCAATAATATCAAGTTTCCTCTCTATGTGCTTAAAGTTTTAAAGTTATGCTTCTTTTGTCTTCCTATGCAAGTTGATTCTTGTTCCCACAAGTTGTTTGCTCACAAAATCCCTATGCATAGGAAGTGGGTTAGACTTAAATATGCTAGTTATATTCTTCATGATGCTCTCTTTATGTTTCAATTCTTATCTTTTATGTGAGCATCATTGAAATCATCATGCCTAGTTAGGGGCGTTAAACGATAGCGCTTGTTGGGAGGCAACCCAATTTTATTTTTGTTCCTTGCTTTTTGCTCCTGTTTAGTAATAAATTAATTCATATAGCCCCTGTTTCTATGTGGTTCTATGTTTTAATTAGTTTTTGTGCCAAGTAGAACCTTTGGGAAGACTTGGGTGAAGTCTTTGCGATCTTGCTGTAAAAACAGAAACTTTTGCGCTCACGAGATTAGCTGCCATTTTTTACTGGGGAGTGTGTTTAGGTAGATTATTTTTGCAGATGATTAATAGACAAATTCCTCAGGTCCAGCAATTTATTTCAGAATTTTTGGAGTGACAGAAGTATTCGAATGATACAGATTACTACAGACTGTTTTGTTTTTGACAGATTCTGTTTTCATTGTGTTGTTTGCTTATATTGATGAATCTATGAGTAGTATCGGAGGGTATGAACCATAGAGAATTTGGAATAAAGTAGATATTACACCAATATGAATTTAGAATGAGTTCACAACATTATGAAAAGTGGTGATTTATTTTCTTATACTAACGGAGCTTATGAGTTTTTTGTTGAGTTTTGTGTTATGAAGTTTTCAAGTTTTGGGTAAAGATTTGATGGACTATGGAATAAGGAGTGGCAAGAGCCTAAGCTTGGGGATGCCCAAGTCACCCCAAGGTAATATTCAAGGACAACCAAAACCCTAATCTTGGGGATGCCCCGGAAGGCATCCCCTCTTTCGTCTTCGTTCATCGGTAACTTTACTTGAGGCTATATTTTTATTCACCACATGATATGTGTTTTTCTTGGAGCGTCATTTTATTTTGTTACCAAGATCTGAAATTCTTAAATGTTAGATAGTCTTCACATAGTTGCATAATTTTTCAACTACTCATTGATCTTCACTTATATCTTTCGGCGTAGTTTGTCATTTGCTCTAGTGCTTCACTTATATCTTTTTAGAGCACGGCGGTGGTTTTATTTTGAAGAAATAGATGAACTCTCATGCTTCACTTATATTATTTTGAGAGTCTTTAGAACAGCATGGTAATTTTCTTTGGTTAATAAATTAGTCATACTATGATGGGCATTCAAGATGGGTATAACAAAAACTTTCATATAGAATGCATTGAATACTATGAGAAGTTTGATACTTGATGATTGTTTTGAGATATGAAGATAGTGATAATAGAGTCATGCTAGTTGAGTAGTTGTGAATTTGAGAGATACTTGTGAGGGAGTCCTGGACTAAGGGGTCCTCGGGCGTCCAGCCTGTTATCCATGGGCCGGACTGATGGGTTGTGAAGACATGAAGACCGAAGACTGTATCCGTGTCCGGATTAGAATCTCCTTGGCAACTGACTATGAAGATTCCTTCTTATGTAACTAACTCTATGTAAACCCTAGATCCCCTCTGTGTCTATATAGACCAGGGGGGAGGGGGTAGTCCGGAAAGGATATATTCATTACCATAGTCATATAGCCTAGACTTCTAGGGTTTAGCCATTACAATCTCGTGGTAGATCAACTCTTGTAACACTCATATTCATCAATATCAGTCGAGCAGGATGTATGGTATTACCTCCATAGAGAGGGCCCGAACCTGGGTAAACATTGTGTCCCCTGTCTCCTGTTACCATCGATCCTAGACGCACATTTCGGGACCCCCTACCCGAGATCCGCCTGTTTTGACACCGACATTTGTGCTTTCATTGAGAGTTCCCTTGTGCCGTCGACGAAAGGCTCGATGTCTCGCCTTGTCCATAAAGACAACATCACCTCCGGGGGAGCTCTGGCTCCGGGCCAAACCCTCTGATTGGGCGACTTTACTATGATCTCCCGTTCGGCCTTTGAGCCGACGATGATCTCTCGGGCCATCGAAAACCTCCTTCGCATCAACTCTGAGCACGCCAAACAGATGGATCCAACAGAGTTTTCGTCTTTGAACGAACTCCTAGATCGCATCACCGCTTTGGGAATAGCCACAGACTAAGAATGGATCGGTCCTAAAACCGATCAAGGAGAAATCGAGACCCTACCGGTCACCCACCAAATCGCGGTAGTCATGGAGCAGGACGGCCAGTCTTCTTCTATAGCGAAGACGGACTATGTTCGGATCGCCGATCAGGAAGAGCCGGATACTCACCCATGAAAGGATGCGACCAGCCCTCCAAACATAGCATCGGACGGTGGTCCTAAACAATCAGAAGATATTCCGGAACCCGAACAGTTAAGCCCAGAAGGTCGCCAGACTGCGAATAATCGGTCAGGTCGGGGTTTGGATTTAATTCCACCCACGCACCCGGATATAGACGCTCTCATGAGCATAAAAAAACAGTCTCAGGAAACGGTCCACCACTTCTAGGCCAGATTCCTCCTTGTCAAGGACAAGGTAAAAGATTGCCATGACGAGGATGCAATATCAATGTTCTGTAACAATTGCACGGACGAAGGAATCCTCAATGCCATCAATCGCCGCTGCATACTAAAATTCGCTGACTCAGGAAGCTGCTGGGAACCATCAGTCCCAACTTAACTCCCCCTGCAGGCAAAAAGGGCGCACCCTTGCGGCCCGCCCAGTCCAAAAGTCAAGAAACACAAAACCGCTATGCGGCACAACACCGTTCTGGTGGGATGGCTCAATGGCCCATGCAAACAACACCAGATACCGTGGCAACCCACAACCTTAGAGATTGTCGGATACTACGACAGGTAGCCAAGAGCGGCGAGGACATCCTTATCAAGGATGATCCAGAACGGCATCCCCCAGGGGACGATAACACAAGAGTATTGACGGTCTTTGAGACATTCGCTTCAAACAACAAGCGCAAAAGGGCGCTTTGCGAGCTCGCCGAAGTCTGCCAAATTGCTGTGATAAATCCCTGGAACGACATGGCTATAACATTCAACGCCGGCAATGAACCATAGTACAAAACAGTACGAGCGCCAGCCGTGTAGCCCTCAGTCCCATCGTGGACGGGTTTCGACTCACCAAGGTCCTCATGGACGGCGGCAGTGGACTAAACCACATTTATAAGGACACACTCCATAAAATGGAAATAGATAGGAGCCACATCATGCAAAGTAACACAACCTTCCAAGTTATTATTCCTAGTCGGGAGGCGCGGTGCGGGGAAAATCACACTTGACGTGGTATTCGGCACGCCGAAGAACTATCGGTCCAAAGAAATAACTTTCCAAGAGGTCCCTTTCAGGAGCAGATATCACGGCCTGTTAGGGCGGGATGCTTTTACATGCTTTCAGGCCATACCCCATTACGGGTATATGAAGATCAAAATGCCCGAACCAAATGGTATAATCACTCTCGTTAGTGATCCGAACATAGCACTCCGCGTTGGAAACAGAACCGCATCCCTGGCCCTGGAGGAGCTATCTGAAGCCCTCGCATCCAAAGAATTAACCACACTACACTCCACGGTGGACAGGGACGACGTGATCCTCAACAAACGCCCTAAATCCACCTCCTTCAAACCAGCAGAAGAAATAGTCAAATTCCAGGTCCACCCAACAGACCCCAAGAAGACAGCGTCTATCGTAGCTCAACTCAAACCAACAGTTGACACCACACTATGAGAATTCCTAAGTGAAAACCGGGACATATTCGCCTAGCACCCTTCAGATATGCCTGGGATCCCATGCGAGCTGGCCGAACATAGCCTCAATATATTAAAGGGGTTTAAACCAGTTAAGCAAACACTACAGTCCTTTTTTGAACCAAAGTGTCAAGCCATGGGGGAGGAGCTGGCCAAAACCATCGAGGCCGGATTCATTAGAGAAATCAAACATCTGGACTGGCTGGCAAACCTGGTGATGGTACCAAAGAAGGACAAATCCTGGTGCCTGTGGGTCGATTTCAAAGACCTCAACAAGGCTTACCC